>NC_067472.1:63869067-64205317 GCF_947179515.1 Apodemus sylvaticus | reverse complement strand
CTCTTTCGCAATTTATGTGAAACGTGCCATTTTGTAATTTCTAGAAATCTGGCTTCTTCTGCACACAAGATTTCCTGTACTTCAGACCATGTTTGCTAACAGTCCCCAAACCACATACTTTTTCCACATGAAGTCTGGAGTAGACAACATTCCCAATGGTACCTGATCATTAAGAGATCTAGATATCTAGTGATCACATGTCATTTACTTTAACTTCAATCGATGGGTCAGAATCACCAAAGAGATTAGAAAGGTGCTCAGAAGTCAACAGAACCAAGGGAGCCTGGCTGTCTTGAGGTTGCCTTCCTTGTTAGCAGGTTCTGTAACAGATAAAGTGCTTTTGCCACGGCACTGGGGAAACAGTTTGCCTGCATTGTGCCCAAGGCTAAGGGCTCCGTGTGGCCATCTCTTTTCATGAAACCTACAAGCTTCAAAGCGCCTCTCTTTACTGCAGACGTGAAGACATGGTCTTAGCTAGATTTTCTTACATTTCCGAGAGTTTTAGGAGCACTCAAGTTATCTAAGCACTTATTTTTCTTCAAACCCATTAAGTAGATCTTTTACCTTTTCTTCCTGTATATATATGTAACATAAAGCTGAAATTTTGCCTCAGTAATATTACTGCTGACCAGTAAGCAGTGTTGTTTATAGACAGAATAAATAGAATATAGGCTATGACATCATAAAGATGTAGCACAGAAAGTAACCACAGTGTCTTCGGGAGTCTTAGGTCAATAATATGTCCTGATGTCTCATAAGGCCTGACTCTGATGACTTTCGTCAATAATTTTAATAAATAATTATATTTATGAGAACTGAAATGATGCTTACACTCAACACGTAATGATTTAATTTCCAGGCTTTGTGTTGGCCATGCCATTGTCGCCCACTGAGACACAGCCTAGTACTGCTGTGAGCAGCCCGAGGATCCCCTTCCCCTGAGGGACCACCACTCAGATGCAGCCAGATCCTTGACCAGGTATTACTTTTCTTTGTATGTATTTGATTTTTTATTCACCCATTGTGTATGAAAACTCATCAAGACTGAGTTTCTGTAACATCAATGTTCTCAAGCTTTAGAAAAATGAGGAAACAAAAGCTGAAGTTTCAAAATTTTTTTAATAATTAATTTTGGCAAAAGCAACCATAGAAGAAGAACATGAGCAGGGCAGAGTATGTGGATCACATCTGTAACCCCAACAGTAAGGAGGCTGCGACAGAAAGATGCTTCTGAGTATGTGGCCAACCTGGGCAAACCAGAATGGGCAGCAGGATAGGACCTTGGAGGTGGGTGGGGGCATAGGAGCACACACAGATGCAGATGCAATAATTTACATTATAAAATCTTAGCCAAATACCCTGAAGGATATCGGTTTGATATATAAATTTGGGGGGGGGAGAGATACCTCACTACAAAAGAAACAAAAAGAGGCTATTTGAAAGTGAGGCAGACCTTAGCTTTTCTGCAAATATTAAAAACCTTAGCTACAAAGAAGACATCGTGAAGCCAACCCTTTATAAATGAGCGCATTTTGTGTGAGCTTATTTGACTCATGAAAGGAATACCCTTAGGTCCTGAATCAAGAAAAAGTTTTAAATTTAATCTTTTATATTAAAATATACATCTCAAAGACTGAAGAATTAAATAAAATGGTTTGCCAAATCAAGACAGATAGGGGCAAGTCAAGGCCAGGTTCAAAGGATAGACAGGAAAACCTCCAAACCAAAGGAGTCCTGAGAAGCAGCTTGAAGTACCGGGCTTGTCTGTGTGGTTCAGTTCCTCAGAAGCATTCGGTTGGCCTGGGGGTCTGTCTCCTTTACCCAGGTTCGAAAGAGCAGAAATCACAGGGAGGCCTGGGAGACCTCTTCCATGAGCCCTTCCTACAGCCTGGCCCTGGCAGCTGTTGTCCCCTTTGGCTACTAAAGGCATTAAACAGCTGCAGCTACGCTGCTCCTAATGACACAGCTCTTGTGCAGACCAGACCTCTCAGCCTTACAGGGATACACAGGCGTTCCAAGTCTTGTAAAGGCCTGTGAGTCAGGAGTCGCCAGCCCTGGGCAACAGCTAGTGTGATGTAGTCGGAAGTGTTTGAAACATTCCGTCCTGGCTCTCTGGAGCTCTTCCAGTGACCATGTTTTTACTTCTCTGGATCCTTCAGCCTCTGCTCTGATTTCTCTCCCTCTCCTCTTTTCTTCATCCATTTCCTCTTTCTGCCCCGGTCATTCCCCAGGACTCGTCAGCTTCCTATTATTGTTATTGTTGCTGTCATAGCTGTTGCTACATTGGGTAACAGTCCATGACACTTCTGCCAGTCTCATCCTCTTGGTCACAGCCCCTAGATTCACCAATCTTCACAGCCAAGAGAAGACGTTTATTGAACCTAATGTTGCAAGAACAGGGCAGAAACACGGAAGGTTATCTCGGGCGGGTCACAAAGTATTATATAACAACTATTACATAAGCAGGAATAAAACGGGGTATTTGCGCCAATCACATTCATAGAATTGAAGAAATTTGTTTATACCAATAATGAGATTGTCTCTTTTGCACCCTTAGCCTCAGAGCCTCTGCTGGGCCACCAGAGAAAGGGGTCCTGCTTTGGTCTGGGTGGAAATATATGCAGCAGGGAAGTCTGCATAAAGTGTGGAGCTGAGACTATGCCTTCAGCTAAATTACCCCGGTATGTATGCAACAGCGGCTTCAGGCAGTGTGTGCTCCACCGTTGGCTATCAGACTATTGAAACAATAGGCCTCAGAGAATTAAAATTTCCTCAGAAATCTCAGGCAGGAAGAAGAGAATGACCAAAGCCCAGATGCCAGTAAAAAGGCTTGTCTCCTACAGAGGAAATTCATACCACTCTGACAACTTACTGAACCACCTTATGGATAGTTAAGATAGAACCAGACTATGTAAGACAATGATGGGGAACAGGACGATACCTCTACCTGGACTCTAGCCATGCATACTTCTTGCCCTATCTTTAAACCTAAACCTCATGTCAGTACTCCAAAGGAGGACCTGGGTGTTAGATCCGAATTGAGGAGAAGTGAAGGCCAAAGAGGAGCCCAACCTCCACAGAAGTGCATTGTCCTTTAACCAGAACCACAAAGATTGACACTCTAGGACAATGGGACTGCCCCCAGAAGCAGGAGGCTTGGAGGCTTTAGGGCAGAAAAGGGAAGTTAGGGGTAGAAGATGCAAATCTGTTCCCTGCAGCAACAGAGTTGTATATACCAGCCCGGGTTCATCTGCTGATCTTATCAGAAACTTCCTGGATCCTAACTTCCTGAAGACGGTTTCAGTACATAAACTTTTTTAAAGTTTCTCAGTTAATCTGAGTGTTTGGGGTTATTAGCTCTTTATTGCAGGGGGAGTCATTGTACCCCTTTATTTGTTCCTCTTCCCAACATAGTCACAATGAAGAAATCTTTCTCTGCTATTGCTTTTTTACTTCTTTTTAATTTTTTTTACTACATTCATGTATGTGTGCACATGGGTGTGTCTGTATGTGTATGCATGTGAAAAACATTATTTCTCTAAGAATGCAGTCTGAACTAAAGTAGTTGTTTTCATGTGACATCTTGTTTCAGTCTTAGTTTGTGGTTTGAAAGGGTTAACTCAGAAACTTTGAAAAGATCACAGAACACTGGCCCCTCCCAGAAGGGCAAGTGCCCCGCCTCCAGAAGGGAGAGGCTAAATGACTTTCCTCCGACCAAGGAGGCCCAGAGTCAGTTGGCCACCTACCTCATCCCCTATCAACCAATTAGTTTAAAGGTAACACTGTTCTGCCAACCACATTGTGCCTAATGGCGGCTGCCCAAGAACTGTATAAAAGGCCCGAGCAGCCTGAAGTGCAGGTAGTTCTGTCTTCAGGTGCAGGGTGGCCTCAGTATGCTGGATAATACTAAAAATCCTGCTTTTTGCATCGATTCCCGGGGGGGGGGGGGGTCTCTCTGGTAAGTTAAGACTCCCTCAAGTCTTACAGTTTGTGGTGACTGACTTAATGACTGCAGCAAGTCTTATTAGAGATTTATACACATCGCTGGAATTTGAATAGCTGATGCCCCTTGAACCTCCTCCACCACACGCACATCCATTCTGACGTCTCTGGGTGCCAGAGGGCATTCAGCCCCCACAATGCAATGGTGCAGATCTCTGCTGGGGTTTTCATGAAAATGGAGTAGGTACTGATGAACCAGCCTATTTCCATCTTAGGCTTGAAAGCCATCTTATAGTAAAGACAAACAAGGCTCATTCCTGCTTATGATTAAACCTCCTTGTCTCAAGGATTAGGCCATGACTCGCCTGTAACCTTAACTACAATGGTTCTGTACTGTCTGTTCCAGGAGACAGTAGCCATGTCTTTGTTTCAAAAAGTTGTTGCAACCATCTAGCAACCCTACCTTTGTTTCAAAAGGTTGAAACAAATCACCTGTTGTTATGACCACCTTCTTATGTCCTGCTTCTGTAACTCCACCTATTTACCTGACAAACTCCCCATTTGGAAACCTCAACCCGAGCTATAAAAGCTTTATCTTCCCCATGTCCAATCCTGACCCCTTGGACCCCACCTTAGGGGGAGGCAGCCTATGTACATAAATAAAAAGCTTGCTTTAATTAATTTGGCCATGATGATTTGGGTCACTGGTCTTTCTCTTCAAATCTTTGGGATTAACAGTACATCTGTTTCTGAACTTCCTGGAGATACCTGTACAGATTTTTGTGACTTTTCTTCTTCCTTCCTTCCTTCCTTCCTTCCTTCTTTCTTTCCTTCTTTCTTTCTTTCTTTCTTTCTCTTTCTTTCTTTCTTTCTTTCCTTCTTCTTTCCTCCCTTCCTTCGTTCCTTTCTGTCTATCTTTGTTGAATAATTTATTTTTGAGGTATGGGAATTTAAATTAACTGTCTTAGTCACTGTTCTATTGCTATGAAGAGTCATCATGACCAAGGTAACTTTTATAAAACAAAGTATTTAATTAGGGCTTGCTTACAGCTTCAGAGGTTTAGTCCATCGTAGCGGTGGGGAGCAAGAGGCACATGAGCAGACATGGTGCTGGAGAAGTAGTTGAGGGTTCTATATCCTCATCAGCAGGCAACAGGAAGAGAGTCGCTAGGCCTGGTGTGAGCTTTCTAAAATCTCCTAGCCCACTCCCAGTGACACATCTACCAGCCAGACCACACCCACTCCACTAAGGGCACTCCTCACTTTCTAGTGCCCAAGCATTCAAATACCAGGGTCTGTGGGATTCATCCTCATTCAAATCAGCACAATTAGCATGTCTTTATTTTGACTTAGATTTGTTTGATTGATTGTTTGTAAGGATTTGGTTCTTCTATAGAACTTTCTTTCTTTCTTTTCTTTCTTTTTAGTTTTTGTTTTTTGTTTTTTTTTTTGTTTTTGTTTTTCGAGACAGGGTTTCTCTGTGTAGCCCTGACTGTTCCAGAACTCACTCTGTGTAGACCAGGCTGACCTGAAACTCAGAAATCTGCCTGCCTCTGCCTCTGCCTCTGCTGGGATTAATGGCATGCACCACCACTGCCCCATAGGCTATAGAGGTTTCTTTCATTCTTTTCTTTTTTTTTTAATACTAAAAGAATGAAGATTTTTTAGTAAGCATTGTAAGTTTCATTTAATAGCCTCTAGATACGCCACACCACAATCCATCAACAGTCAATCAGACCCAGAAGCAGTTCATTGTTCACAATCCAAGAGTTAGGCAGAACTCCCTTGAACCTACAGTAAGATCCTACCTAACTCTTGCAGACAGGACGTTCCACCTCAATGAGGAATTCCACCTCATTCCTGATCACTAGTGTGATGAAGAGCATCGGAAGTATAGGAAACCCAAGAAGTGATTCTGATTCAAAGTACATTGTTTGGGAGCAGTAACTAAACATCGGAATGATACAAGTATACCTGTTTCTGCTTAATCCCTGATGGGAAACTTCTCAAGAACAAGCAATTTGTTTCCTCCTACAGAAGGGGTAAGGGTGTTTTGTTTTTTAAGATCATAGGGTTTTTTTTCTTCACAGAATTTCATATTTTGCTAATATGAATATGAAGGCATAAAACAGCAACCAAGAACAACAATGCACACAGCAGTGCGCACACCAGGGTAATGTTGATATTCCAAACGGCTAGATAATTTGTAGGGGAGGTGTTAGAATAAATGCAACAGGTCAATGATCACAAAATTTTAAGGTTAGAGCAAGATCAGTCAATGACTAAACAGAGTTAATATCTTTTATAGGACTATTACTGATTATTAGCATTTTGTTTTGCAAATGGGCACATACCAGTAAAAATGGAAAAAAGGAAAATAACATGCATAATATTAACTACACACTTTAAAAATTATGAACCATGCAGAAGTACTATTAGTACTATTACCTCAAGTAATAGTACTAATGGTCTATGTCCCAGTCAAACCCATGTAAACCCAATGAAGTTTAAGAACACATTGTGTTGACTTTGAAAGATCATTTGCTGGGAGGCAGAGGCAAGCAGATTTCTGAGTTCAAGACCAGCCTGGTCTACAGAGTGAGTTCCAGGACACCCAGGGCTACACAGAGAAACCCTGTCTCGAAGAAAAACAAAATCAAAAAAAAAAAAAAAAAAAAAAAAAAGAAAGAAAAAAGAAAAGAAAAGAAAGAAAAGAAAAGAAACGAAAGGTCATTTGCATCTTCTATGATTTCAATTTTAACTCCATCGAACTTGCTTATAAGGTATGTGAGAGTCCTTAAGCAAAACCCACAGTGTTTCTCATCTGAAGTCACGGCACCAAATGAAGGGGCTTAGAAAAAGAGGATTGAGGGTTAAGAGAGTATGGCACGGCTGTGTGGGGGAAGGGGGTGCCAGGCAGGCCACTGTCCAGTCACTTCTTCCCCCTGAGGGACCACACACACACAGGCATGGTATAGAATAGAGTTTATTCAGAGTAGAGCATGGGAGTTAGTGGTAGAGAAAGGCAGAGAGAGAGAGAGAGAGAGAGAGAGAGAGAGAGAGAGAGAGAGAGAGAGTAGGGGAGTGGAGTGGAGGCCAACCATGACCACGTGGAGAGGGAGCCCAAGGGGCAGAGAGGTGAGAATGTGGGAGAGCAGAGAGAGCAAAGAGGGAGAGAGGGGGCAAGTAGCCCCTTTTATAGTGGGCCAGATCTATGAGGTGGGGCATACCTGGCTATTGCCAGGTAGGTGTGGGGTGGAGCTTAGACAGAATACCAACATATCCCATTATTTGCTTAATTAAAAAAGAAAAAGAAAAAAGAAAAGAAGTGACTCAAATACAGTGATGCAGGAATAGGGTCGTTGTTGAGATCTGGCTGCTTCATGCTGACACTGGGGTGATGTGTCTCTGGGGAACCTAGAGAAAGGGGTATGGGGAGTGATTGTCCAGTCTCAGGAGGACTGGCTGCTTCCTTGCTGTCTAGGGTCTGTCTGTGGAGCCATTTGAGGATAGCTCAGAACAGGTCCAATAGAAGCTGTCTGCGTCTAGAGAAGCTGAGAGGAGATTGGAGCATCTGAAGGTTGCTTCTCTGGAGCTGTCCTGGATATGGCAAGGGCCTGGACTTAACAAGATGTTGGAACATATTAGTATAGGTAGGGAATAAGACTAAGTACATTTGGGAGAAAGGAACATTTTAAGATGTACAATTGAAACCCAGAGGAATCCCACCCTTTGGAAAGGTAGTAAAGTGGGAACTTGGGCAGATGTACTTATCTGGATGGATCCTACTTGGTCCATAAGCAGTAGATCTGGGTAGGTTTTCTGTAGCTAGCAAGTTTATTAAAGAGATAACAACATGAGTTAATCACATGAACAGTCTTTAAGATGAGCATTTGTGGATCAGAAGGAATAGGATTGAAGGTTGGATCGTATAGTGGAATATTTATTATTAGAGTTAGACAAATCTATAGGAATGCAGATGTTAGGACAGTGACAGAGCAAGAAGAGGAAATATGAAGCATTTAATGGAAACAGAGTTTACGTAAGGAGATAACTGTCTAGCTGTCAATGTAGTCAGAAGTCTGAGGAATGAACAATAACTTAGCAGTTATATTATTAAAGAATGACAGATTCCAGTAGCCAGCAGTTCTTTGTGGTCTCTGGTCTCCATGGCAGCTTTGGCTGTCAGTCTAGCTTTCAAGCACAGAAGATGCACGGCTTTTTCTCTGTGGAATGGATACCCATGACATGAGAAATGGCTTACCTTTGTTTAGCTAAGTCATTTGACTCAAGGTATCTGGTTTTTGTCCACTGCACTCTTTCAGGCAGCATCCTGTGGTGGTGTCCATATCTTTCTTCTGAGACCTCCTGGGAGAAGCTGTCAGTCCTTTGGGAATTCTGTCTGTCTTAAATCTAATAACAAACTTCTGACAAGATTGAGCAGAAGACAGGAGAGCAATAATTAAGAGAGGATAGGAGCCAGGCGTGGTGGCACATGCCTGTAATCCTAGCACTTGGGAGGCAGAGGCAGGTGAATTTCTGAGTTTGAGGCCAGCCTGGTCTACAGAGTGAGTTCC
Organism: Apodemus sylvaticus; assembly: GCF_947179515.1. NCBI lineage: Eukaryota > Metazoa > Chordata > Mammalia > Rodentia > Muridae > Apodemus > Apodemus sylvaticus. The sequence continues at coordinate 64,196,798 of NC_067472.1, read as the reverse complement.
AGGATAGCCAGGGCTACACAGAGAAATCCTGTCTCAAAAAACCAAAAAAAAACAAAAACAAAAAACAAAAACAAAACAAAACAAAAAAAAAAACAGAGAGAGGGGGGGGGATAGGAATGGGAATCTTAAGTAGCTTTGACGGGTTGCATAGGTAGAGGAAAGTTTATTGCTTTGGTTAATAAACATGCTAAGATCAGAGTAAGAAAGCTGGCAGCAATGGATTAAATCGTGGTGACAGAAAATGAGTTTGTCTAGGCAGACTTAGGCTCATTAACATCAACTTGAGCACACAGGCTATAGGAACAGACGAGTTAAGGGTGTAGGAATACAGAATAGACGAGGTTTAGGATCTTTATCATTTACCAGACTGTTAATTTTAAAAATACACAGTCGAAGACAAGTAGCGCCCACTGGGCAAGGAAGGGGTAAGTTGCTAATAAATATAATTTCAACGTCCTGAAAGCATATTTATTAACACAGTATAGCCAAGCTAAAGGCTCCAGCCGTCGAGGGAGTCTCTAGGGGCTTTGGGCATTCCCGGAATGGCCGGAGAAGCTCCCATGCCTGGACCAGGGCTTCGGCAGCTGTAGAAGCTAAAAGGGAAACTGGGTAGCTTCTGAGTCAGGGTACACCCAAGGGAGGGCCTAAATGTCCTAAGCAGGAACGTTATCTGGAATGCCAATCACTCGAGGGCTAGGCATGAGAGAAAACCCTTCGTTCCAAAGAGGTTGGCCAGACTTCATTTGAAAGCTAAGGGTTATTTATTATTATGCTTAATGTTTATTTAAATTTGTAATCTGGAAGAAGGAAGAACCTGACAGGCAGCACACCCATTGTGGGAGACAGTGCAACTGTTCTCCTAGGTGAGGAAAACTGGAAGTTTGAGAAAAGCAAGCAGTGGTACAACCACGCACACGTGGGAGGTATGTGCACCTGTGGGAATTGGCACCCAGGTCCACACAAGCGGCGGTAGCAGCTGCTATGACAAAAGCAGCAAGGTATAGCGGAGCTGAGCTGGGCATGGGCTGTGGCCCGGCTGTGGCAGGCAAAGGCCCTAGGAATCTGCACTGTAGCCAGCAGAGCAGGGCTGCATGGTGGTGGGGGGTGGGCCGCAGCAACAGGAATGGGGTGCAGGCTTGCTGCAGTTCTGAGAGCGATGGCAGCGGGACTGCGCGGCACCGCTCAGCGGGGATGGAACACAGCATTGCTGTGGTTCTGAGAGCCTGGAGAGAGCCATGCGGCAGCAGCTGTGGTCGCCGCCAGAACCTGCTGCGGCACAGATGGTAGCAGCTGTCAGTGAGAAAAGTTGTAGCAGAGAAAGGTTAGTGATTGCACAGGCACAGGGCAGGACTTCCTTCCAGCAGAGGAAGTCGGAAGTCAAATGGCCTGCACTAGCTGGGCAGTATCATTTGCATGGGGTACCCGCCGCAGTGGCTGGAACTGCTGCGGATCCCACAGGGACACACTCCATGAGGTGGGTGGTTCAGGGGGGAATGCCACGGGCTTAAAAAGAAATTGGGGGTTAAGGGAGTATGGCATGGCTGTGTGGGGGAAGGGGGTGCCAGGCAGGGATCACACACACAGAGACATGGTATAGAATAGAGTTTATTCAGAGTAGAGCATGGGAGTTAGTGGTAGAGAAAGGCAGAGAGAGAGAGAGAGAGAGAGAGAGAGAGAGAGAGAGAGAGAGAGAGAGAGAGAGTAGAGAAGTGGAGTGAAGGCCGGCCATGACCACGTGGAGAGAAGGGGGGAGGAGAGTCCAAGGCTTTTAAGGCTGCTCCTAGAAAATTGGTGGGAATTGACTTTTATCCTTGCCAAGCCAGGACAAAGAAGCAAGCTCAGGGTGGGAATCTGAATTTGGACTAGGACTCAGGAAATAGGCTCAGATTCAGAACATTTACATTTGAGTTAATGCAAAACTCAGAGCTCGCTCAGCTGAGGCAGGTGTGGCCTTCCTTTTGTCTTGGTCGTCCTGCCTAGCCCCTAGAAAAAATGAACTGGATTTTGTTTTTTGTCTTGCTTCTTCCTTGACCCAGAACTGACCTTATTATTTTGCATGTTCTTGAAGTGGTATAAAAGCAGACTGGGAAAAAAATAAACCTGCCTCAACCTCAGAACTGGCTGTGGTCATGCTACAGTGTTGTCTAATTGTCTTTTCTTTTTTTGAAAAAAACATTTATTTATTATATGTAAGTACACTGTAGCTGTTTTCAGACACACCAGAAGAGAGCATCAGATCTCATTAAGAATGGTTGCGAGCCACCAGGTGGTTGCTGGGACTTGAAATCAGGACCCAGATCATAATTGTCTTTTTTCTATTTAATCCTAAATCCTGCTGTGGAGAACCAGTTGACTGACTGAAATGACTCAGTCACCTGCCCTGCTAGAATCTGTTTTCCCTATCCCCCCCAGCCTTCCCCCACTCTGGTCCTACTTCCTCAAATGATGAAGGACAATGATATGGAAATGTAAGACAAAGAACCCTTTTCCTCCTCAGGTTACTTTGGTCCTGTGTAACCCGTCCGGCGGGTCAGTTATTCCAGGGTCCCGAAGGGGTGCTACCTGAGGGTCAAAAAAGGGGGGAGAGAGGAGGCCAAGCACCAAGAAAGACAAGTCAGTCTGGGTTATGTCAAAGCCTCATTTAATGTTCTGGGGTACACAGGTTTTAAGGCTTTCAGGAGGGGTGTACCCCAAGGCAAGGACAAAGAGGGGCAGAGGTATTCCTGGCATTTACAGCAGGAGGTGAAGAGGTTATCTGATGAAGATACCCAGTGTCGACGGTGTTGAAGCAGGCAGGATCATCTGCAGTTATCTCGAAACAATGGCTAAACCAATGCCCATGGGAGAGGCTCTTGTTTGCTTTTCTCAGGGCCTTTGCCCTGTCAGCCAAAGTGAGGGTCTCTAATGGCTTCCCACAGTCCTGGTTTTCATCGCAGCAATAGTAACCTTAAATAGGACGTACACACATAGCTTTATAACATGGCTTGCAGGCTGTGGTCTGGCTGGTCCAGTAGCTCTGGTATTGCTTCAGTTCACAAGGATAGATATCTTGGGGTCCAGGACTAGCCTCACAAACCACACAACCTGATCTCAGACAGCATAATTTATTGAGAATATGCCCCAGGACTGGTGGTCTAGGACCATCGACCAGATTTAGAAACTGAACCGCGTGACCCAAAGTTAAGATCCTACAGGGTTTTTAAGCCAAAATCCGTAAACACCTGTGTCAAATTATTTCACCAATCAGAATTTAGGGATAAGGGAATTTCCTTAGGAACATGTCTTTGTTGTACAGTTATCCTGCTCCCATTGGTTGGGGTATTCAGCTATGACTGGTGACTTGCCTATCTAATATTCATATCTTAACTTGTCTGACTAGAAGAGTTTTGTCTAACATTCATATCTTAGCTTGCCAACCAGGATGTCAGTTACTCCTGTACATGTCTCTTTCTGCCAAGTAGGATGTCAGTTCCCAGGGAGGTCTTGGGAATTTAAACTTTATTCAACCACTGCTTAAAATGAAAGTCTTATTCCAAATGGTTCCTTATCTTGGTGCAGGTTCTTATGTTGGGGTTCAGCCCAGAGGCAGCTTATAACCATAAAAGCTTATACACAGGTGCAGGAAAAGCTATTGGGTGGTTGGTTTGGGTTTAAGCTTTTGTAAATAATTATGCAAAACAGTTCTACTGACTTCTGTCTTGATTGGCTTCCAAGGGCACAGAACACAACAGAATATGTAATCAGTCTTGCCATTAGAAAGGTTCCTAGTAGCTGGGCAGTGGTGGCACACGCCTTTAATCCCAACACTTGGGAGGCAGAGGCAGGTGGACTTCTGAGTTCGAGGCCAGCCTGGTCTACAGAGTGAGTTCCAGGTCAGCCAGGGCTACACAGAGAGACCCTGTCTTGAAAAACAAAACAAAACAAAAAAAGAAAGGTTCCTAGTAACAGTGGGAACATATGAGAGAGAGTATCCTCATAATGTTAAGCTAGCCAGGTAACATTTTACCTTAACATTCCATCTCAGCCTTAATATTTTACCTAGGTCCTAACTGTCTTCAGTTTATTTTGGGACCCCAAATTAGTTATTCAAACACCAGTGAAGGAATGCCTCAGGACATTCTTTCAGATGAACTTGCCACCAAGAATGAGAGCAATCAGGGAAAAAGCAAAAACCTTTCTCCTTCCTGCTATTTTACATAGACTACCATCAGGAAGTGTGACCAAGATTTAGGGTATGTCTTCCACCTCAAATAATCCAGTCAAGAAAATCCCTCACAGACATTCTCACCTTGGTTTTTTGTTTATTACATAAGTAGTCAAATTGACTACTACCAAGATTAGCCATCATAACAGGTATTGGGGGCCTGTCAGGTAGAGGTACAGAATAGGAAGAGATATGCTTTAGTCAATCAGGCTTAAAGATCACTAAGGTCATGTTTCTTCATCAATTTGAAATGTCCTTAGAGTCTGTAATTTGTTTGTTTTTTTAAATATTTATTTATTATATGTAAGTACACTGTAACTATCTTCAGACACTCCGGAAGAGGGCATCAGATCTCATTACTGATGGAGCCATCCACCATGTCGTTGCTGGGAATTGAATTCAGGACCTTCAGAAGAGCAGTCAGTGCTCTTAACCCTGAGCCATCTCTCCAGCCCGAGTCAGTAATTTGCATAAATATCAAATCTGTTTGATATTTGAGCCATTAAGTAGTCATGGTATATAATTATTATTGCCTTGAGCTTTTGGCCTTTGGTTTTAAGGATGACTGACCCAATCAGTATCTGTGTAGACACAGCTCTGTATGAACACATTGGCACATATCTCTCAATATGCAAATGAAACAATGTTTATTAAGTCACAAAATAGAAATTTTGTGAAGTTGTTGGAAATCCTTATTTAGCAGCTCAGATTATATGATAGTATAATATAACACATGCATGTGTCTGTGTTTATATGCCACATGTGTGGGGGGGGGGAGAGGGGGAGTACTCACAGAAACCAGAAGACAGCTGAATCTACCAGAAATAGCTAGGATGCCAGGAAGAGTTCTCTGCCATGCCTCTCTCAAGGAAGTGAAGGTCAGTGAAGACGTGAGACCAACAAAGCACTGGAAGGTCATCTCTGCCAGCTACATGTCACTGTCCATTGAATCCTATTCACACTCTCCAAACGTCACCTGTCCTCCCACAGGTCTAGCCTCAGCAAAACACTACGTGAGTAGGCATCACATGACATTACCAGAAACTTCTACTTCTGTGGTCTGTGTACCACTTTCATGCCTGATGCCCACAGAGGCCAGAAAAGAGCACCGAATGCTCTGGAACTTGCTTGTTGTGAGCCACCATGTGGTTGCTGGGAATTGAGTTCAGGGTCTTCAGAAGAGCAGTCATGCTCTTAACCACTGGACCATCTCTCCAGACCCAGCAGTCTCTACTTTTAATGATTTTAGACAATTGGACAAAGGATATGCTATGTTGGGAGGGAAGCTCTAGGTTTGTGTTGACTGGAAAGAAGAAAAGGCTTTGGATTCCTTCCAAAGTAATAAGGATCAGGGCTGATACAGAGAGGCCCCCCTGAAGACCTTGGCTGCAAACAGGAGAAAATCAAGAAGATCAAACAAACAGACGATGTTCTTCCCAACCCCTCCAGTTGGGGAAAGCTGTGAAACAGACGAGAAAGAAAAATGTCTCCAACCAGAACTTCAGCTTGAATGGCCAATAAATCTTCTTGACTGCAGAGCTAAATGCCCTATAGTGGATCTAAGGGTCAGCCATGTAGTGGACCTGTTGGGCAGCCACTACAGCAGCAGGAACATGCCAAGAATGTAAGACCTTTCTAGATCAGAATTTGTTAAATAAGCATAAATTTACAAGGTACGGAGACCCCAACTCAATGTTTTTAGACCCCTAAACAACTAGCCTAGCACAGAGTTAACTTGTTTTTCTGCTTTCAGCTTGAGAAAGATAGCCCAGCCTGTTCTAGTTCCAATGTTTACAATGCGCCAAGGACGTTTGCTCCAGATAATCTCTAACCTTCCTTGATGTGTAACTGTAAGATCCCCAAAAACTGAGGGTGCCCCAGCACCCCATGCCTCGGAAAGTGACACCCAAATTACTCGAGAGAAACGCCAAGGACGTTTGCTCCAGATAATCTCTAACCTTCCTTGATGTGTAACTGTAAGATCCCCAAAAACTGAGGGTGCCCCAGCACCCCACGCCTCGGAAAGTGACACCCAAATCACTCGAGAGAAACGGTCTCGATGCAATAACATGAGGATTTCTTTACTCCAGAATTCTGGGTTCCACAGCTGTACACCGCAAAGTCATCTGGTGGTTCTTGACTACTGCTCGGGCAGCTGGGTGGGTCACCTGCTTAATTCAGGAATTTGTAGACCTGGAAGAACAATGAGCTTAACCTTCACTCTGAGCTTCTCCACCCTAGGATAAAAATTCCTGCTGTAACCTACTTCCCTATTGTGCCCTAACTTCAGATTCCTGCCCAAAGCCAGAGATTGTCCTTGGCCAACGTCAAGTTCTTACCAAGTGGCATAACTCTGTATGCCACTTGAGTCAGATATGACTCTGTACAACTTAAGAATTAACATTGTAAGAATTGACTCATGTCCTGGCTTTACATTTTATGTCACCTGAAAATTATTTGTTTAAATCTATATCAGCTTTCTCAGGATTAAACAGCTTGAGCTGTCTGTGAGACTAACAGTCTTCAATACCATCAGAAATCTAAGAGTGACCAATATTAACTGAAAATATATAGAAAGCTTTACATAGCTTTTAAGACATAAACATTATATACCATGGATTTTTGACATTTTTTGAAAACCAACTATCTATGTAAAGTAATGTGGACTGTTGTCTGTTAAACTATCTTCAGCTATTTCTGATTAAAACCTAGAAAACACCCTAACAATAAACTCAGAGCCTTATATTTCTATTTAGCCCTAAACTCATAGGTTTTAAACATCTCAGATTGGTAATAACAAAGAACTGAGTGTAAATCCTGTACTTTTAAATTTAGCATTTATACCAATGAAAACCTTGATTTTTCTATCAAAATAAACCCTGTATCAAATAAGAACTTATGCCTTGAACTTAATACCAATTATAAAGATTTTAGTATCACAAAGACAGATTTTTTTTCACTTAATATTTTAGAATCTAGTCTTCTGAAGGTCTCCCTTATTTTGACCTCTCTCCCAGAGGAACAATATAACCACAAAGTTTAACATCACATCGATCATAACAATTTAAACAAGTTAAAATAAAAGAAATAAACCATTTGTACCAACTTAAACCCAAAATTCTCACACCTGCCACATTGAGCGTCTTGTTAAGACTTGTTTTCCTTTTCAGGGGGCATCAGAGCCCAAGTATTTTGCCGCCTCTTTTGTTCTAAGTTGGTGCCCTTGAGGCGCGCTTGAGTCATGTGACCTGGTTTTGGCGCCACAGAGTTGCTTTTCAGTCAAAGTCAAAATAATATCGTCTGTCTAAGTCCAAGAAAACAAAACACGATACAAAACAACACCACCTAGACAGTCTGACCCTGCCACTGTCAGGCCTCTAGATTCAAGAACACAGAGCAAGGAAAATCATACAATTTGCCCCTAGAGGGGCCCAGTTTCAGACACCAGGCGTCCCTGCACACATAGCAGGGATCAGATAAAACAGATTGCAGCAAAGTATGGCTTCCACCATTACTGACTTGCTGTTTACAGATGGACGAGAGCCTTATTCAGCTCTCTCCCGGGTCTAAAGCTTCCTCCAGACCCTCACAGTCTCAACTCTAGCAGCTGCCAGTCGAACGTATCACACCAGACAAGCTCTCTGAGCCCCAGAAGCTTGCAAGCAAAACCAAAATTTTCACTTTGACACACAGTAAGACAGACATAAAACAAACCGCGGCACCCGTCTAGTGGTCAAACTGTAGACAAAGACACACAAAACTGACAAGTATTCGCCTCCACTGAGACGGACAGAACCAGATCAGAAAACCAGATGGCCAGGAAGGTGTATAAGTTCTCCAATTCAGTAGAACTACCATGTCCTCTCCGACATTCAGTCGGGAATCTTCCAGGGTCTCTAGAGTTCCCCCAAAATACCCGGGAACGTCTCCCCAGGTCACAGCCTGTAGTACAGAGCACGTCTGCTCACCACGGTCCTCTGGTTCTCACGAACCCGAGAAGACAGCTGTCCACCAAAAACGCGCATCTCCTCAGATACATAAAACAGACCAGTACAGACATTCAGGACACAGACACCAGCTGGCACACACACATTCCAGAGGGGGTCCCCTTTACCTCCGACTTGGTTCTCGCATGTGAAGGAAAGTCGCACTTCCCGGCCCATGCACCAAGAAAATGTAAGATCCCCAAAAACCGAGGGTGCCCCAGCACCCCATGCCTTGGAAGGCGACATCCAAATCACTCGCAAGAAATGGTCTCGATGCAATAATATGAGGATTTCTTTTTTCCAGAATTCTGTGTTCCACAACCATACACCGTGCAGGGCTAGAGGACTGTGGACCACGAGTTCCGAATTGCAACTGCTATTATAAGTTCACAACAAAGCCCTCGAATCACAAACCAATCATTCCTTAGCATGGAAAGCCTGCTAATCACAAACCAATCATTTCTTAGCACGGAGAGCCCAGGAAATGTGAGCTAATCGATTTGTACCACTCCATAGTTTTTAGGCCAATCAGTTTAAATTATTGGAGCCCATGCTCAGTGGACCAACTAGTTTCCTATTTTCTTGAATGTCTATAGCTGCGTGAACTCCTGCATAGGGGTAATGGCATAAGCACTTTACAGAAGCAAGATAAGCTTAGCCCATTTCCAGTTACCTTGTAGGGCCAGGATCACCTATTCAAGGCCTTTCTGCTAGCTCTAAACAAAGGGCGAGCTCTGGAATGTGACCTTGAAAGGGATTTTTACTTAAATAAACGAACTTTACTCTAGGCCCAGAAACAGAGGCAAGCCAGGGCAAGCCCGAACAAGCCCTGGAATGCAGAGCCAACCCTCAAAGCTGTTAAGACATTCCAGGAACTAGAGGGTCTTAAAGATAAGAGAGCTACCTGCTGATGTAATTGTATGAGTTACCCAGTCTTGTAAAAGCGCGTGAAACCCCCTCGCCTTTCCTATAAAAACCCCCAGTTTGGAGTCTCAGGGTCGGCTCCTCTGTCTTTTGCACAAGACATGTGTCGACCCGAAGATCCGCCGTTAAAACTACCTCGTGTGTTTGCTGCAAGTTGGTCTCTCGTGCTTCTTTGGGTGTGCACCGATCCTGGACTCAAGTGGGGTCCCTCATTCGGGGGTCCTACATTGTGGGGGCTCATCCAGGATCCCCGCAGCACCCAGGAACCCCGAAGACCCCTTTGGAGGTACGTTCATGTAAGTTTGAGCGTTTGAGTGCGGTGCCGCAGCATCTGTGTCTCTGGTTTCGGTTTGTGTACATTAGTGCAGACGAGGAACCCTGCTCTCGCAGCTGCCGCTGCGGCCCGTGAGGACCCAGTGGCTGCGAAAAGGGGACGCCCTGGAATCACAAGCTGCGGCCTTGGAGGACGCTCCTAGGGCGGGACCTGGTCAGGAAGAACTGACCGAGCTGTTTCTGAACGAGGGAGATGGGATGCTTCTTCTCCCAGAGAAGGAGAGAGTGCAAGACCCAGCACCCTCAGAGGTCACGTTTGGTTGGCTGTTCAGAACTAGACGTGGGAGAGTGTGCATGGACGTCTTTGTGACTGTTGTTTGTGTCTCATTTTTGTGCCTTTTGTTGAGTAAAATGGGGCAGACTGTGACGACTCCCTTATCCCTGACCCTAGACCACTGGACGGACGTTAGGGCCAGAGGACGGAACTTGGACGGACATTAGGGCCAGAGGACGTAACTTATCAGTAGAAATTAAGAGGAAGCCTTGGCAGACTTTTTGTGCCTTGGAATGGCCCACCTTCCGGGTTGGCTGGCCCCCGGCCGGAACCTTTGACTTTCCCACCATCGTGGCTGTTAAAGCTGTTGTTTTTCAGGAAGGACCAGGGGCTCATCCAGACCAGCAGCCATACATCATAGTATGGGAGGACTTGGTCCGATCTCCGCCCGAGTGGGTCAGACCATTCCTCACCTCCAACCACTCCCTAATGCTGAGGCCATTCTGCCCTACACCAACCTACCCCCATCCTGACGGGTTCCTGAGCTCGTTAATCATGGCCTCATGGCCGTTCGAGAAGGCACACCCGCAGCGGACGAAGAACCGAAACCGCCGACAAAGAAAGATGGCATCTCTCCCGCGCCCGTCCCAAGAATCTACCCCGAGAGAGGAGATCCCTGAGTGGCCCATTCCCCCACCCTATCGCCATACCCCGCAGCCCGCACCTCAACCCTCAGCCCCAACACCCCACCCCACCCCCCACCCCCGCTCCCGCTCCAATTCCCGAGTCTGGGGAAAGGGAAGGTCCTTCCGCAGGAACGAGAAGCCGACGGGGCGCCTCCCCCAAGGGACCAGCGGATTCCACAGTAGCCCTTCCCCTTAGAGCTGTTGGGCCACCCCCAGGACCAGATGAACAAAATGCCTTACAGCTCTTACAGTACTGGCCTTTTTCCTCCTCTGACCTGTATAATTGGAAAACTAACCACCCTCCTTTTTCAGATAATCCAGCAGGACTCACTGGGCTAATAGAGTCCCTGATGTACTCACACCAGCCCACTTGGGACGATTGTGAGCAACTCTTGCAGACCCTGTTCACCACTGAAGAGAGGGAGAGGATAGTCCTGGAGGCCCGAAAGAACGTTCGGGACAATGCTGGACACCTTGTCCAGACCCCAGATGGGATAGACGAGGGATTTCCCCTGATGTGCCCTCAGTGGGACTATAACACGGTACAAGGGAGGGAACGGCTGTCCAATTATCGCCGGGCTCTAGTGGCAGGTCTCAGGGGCACCGCACGATAGCCCACGAATTTGGCTAAGGTAAGAGAGGTCATGCAGGGACCGACTGAACCCCCTTCAGTTTTCCTGGAAAGGCTCATGGAGGCGTCCAGAAGGTATACCGCTTTTGATCCTACATCTGAGGGGCAGCAAGCCTCTGTAATCATGGCTTGTATTGGGCAGTCGGCCCCTGATATTAGAAGGAAATTACAATGAATCGAGGGACTGCAGGATTATACAATAAGGGATGTAGTTAGAGAGGCTGAGAAAGTGTATCACAAGAGAGAGACAGAAGAAGAGAAGCAGGAGCAAGAAAAGAGAGAAAAAGAGGATGAAGATAGGAGAGAAAAGAGACAAGAGAAAACTTTGACTAAGATACTGGCCACAGTAATAGGCAAGGATAGGAGAGATAGGGGTAGACAGTTAGGGAACCCGGGAGGCGGAAGATAGCAGGAGCCAAGGAGACCCAGAAGAGACCATCCTCCTTTGGGGAAAGACCAGTGTGCTCACTGCAGAGAAAAAGGACACTGGGCCCGTGAGTGCCCCAAGAGAAAACAAGAGACAAAGATATTGTCCCTTGAGAGTGATGCCGATTAGGGGGGACGGGGCTCGGCCCCCCTCCCCGAGCCTAGGGTAACCTTGCATGTGGAGGGGACTCCCATAAATTTTTTGATTGACACAGGTGCGGAATATTCGGTGCTAAAAGCTCCTCTGGGTAAGACTTAAAATAAAAAAAACACTAGTAGTCGGGGCCACGGATAAAAATCCTACCCGTGGACCACCTCTCGGACAGTGGACTTGGGAAAGAGTGTAGTGACTCACTCGTTTCTGGTCATTCCCGAGTGCCCCATACCTCTATTGGGACGGGATTTGCTCACAAAATTAAAGGCACAAATAACCTTTACCTCCTCCGGGCCAGAATTGTCCTGGGGAGCTGTTCCCCCACAAGCATTGGAACTATCTTTACAATTAGGAGAAGAGTATCGGATTTATCAAAAGAGGTTAAAGGCTGCCGCCCCTGAGGGGCTAAAGGACTGGCTTGATCAGTTTCCCCTGGCTTGGGCTGAAACAGGGGGGATGGGAATGGCAAGACAGGCCCCTCCAATAGTGGTAGAGCTCAAGTCTGGGGCCACTCCCATCAGGGTTCCTCAGTACCTTATGAGAAAGGAAGCTCAAGAGGGGATACGTCCTCACATCGACCGTCTAATCCGCGGAGGGATCCTGGTCCCCTGTAAGTCTGCTTGGAATACCCCCCCTTCTTCCAGTAAAGTCAGGGATGGGTGATTATCGCCCTGTGCAAGACCTTAGAGAAGTTAACAAGAGAATGCAAGATATACACCCCACTGTTCCCAACCCTTACAATCTGCTCAGCACACTGCCGCCTGAACGAGCCTGGTATACAGTGTTAGACCTTAAAGATGCCTTCTTTTGTCTGAGATTGCACCCTAACAGTCAACCCCTGTTCACCTTCGAATGGCGGGATCCTGAGAGCGGCCGAATAGGACAGCTCACATGGACCAGGTTATCTCAAGGGTTCAAGAATTCCCCAACCTTGTTCGATGAGGCCTTATATCAGGACTGGCTCTTTTTCGGGCCCGCAATCCACGCGTGACCGTCCTGCAATATGTATATGACCTTCTCCTTGCAACAGAGACACTCGAGGAATGTGAGCGTGGGACACATTCTCCTGGCTGAGTTAGGTGAGTTGGGGTATCGGGCTTCAGCAAAAAAGGCACAGCTATGCCAAACGGAGGTGACCTATTTAGGATACACCCTGAAGAATGGACAGCGATGGCTCACAGAAGCCAGAAAGCAGACAGTGACACAGATCCCGACCCCAACCACCCCTCGCCAGGTAAGAGAGTTTGTGGGAACGGCAGGGTTCTACAGACTCTGGATCCCAGGGTTTGCCACCCTGGCGGCCCCCTTATATCCATTGACCAAAGAAAAAGAAGAATTTGTGTGGACAGAGGAACACCAATTGGCTTTCGAAACCCTTAAAAAGGCATTGCTACAGGCCCCCGCCCTAGCACTACCAGACCTGAAAAAGCCTTTTACCCTGTATGTCGATGAAAAGAATGGAATAGAATAGCAAGAGGAGTCCTTACTCAGACACTGGGACCTTGGAAGTGCCCTGTAGCTTACCGAAATTAGACCCAGTAGCCAGCAGATGGCCCTCATGTTTGAGGACAATTGCAGCTACTGCAGTGCTAGTAAAAGACGCTGATAAATTGACCATGGGCCAGAATGTGACCATAGTGGCCCCGCACTCCCTCGAGAGCATCATCTGACAGCCCCCGGATCGTTGGATGACTAATGCCAGGATGACCCACTATCAGAGTTTATTGCTGACTGAGCGAGTGACCTTTGCTCCACCTGCTATTCTCAACCCTGCCACCTTACTACCTGAAGCTGACAAAGCCCCCATACACCACTGTGGAGATATATTGGCCGAGGAGGTCGGACCGGTCAGACTTATCTGACCATCCCTGGCCTGGGGCCATGACTTGGTTCACCGAAGGCAGCAGCTTCATGGTGGAAGGTAAGCGGAGCGGTAGTGGATGGAAAATCTGTTATATGGGCCAGCGGTTTGCCTGAAGGGACATCAGCTCAAAAGGCAGAGCTCATTGCACTGATCCAGGCCTTGAGGCTTGCAGAGAGAAAGGCTGTCAATATCTACACTGACAGCTGGTATGCCTTTGCAACCGCTCATGTCCATGGGGCAATATACAGGCAGCGCGGACTATTAACTTCCGCTGGCAAGGAAATTAAAAACAAAGAAGAAATCTTTCGCCTGCTAGAAGCTGTTCATTTGCCTCGTAAAGTGGCAATCATTCACTGCCTGGAACATCAAAAGGGGAACGGGCCGATAGAGAACGGGAATCAAATGGCAGACCGGGTGGCAAAAGATGCAGCACAAGGGCCACAAATTTTAACCGTTAAAGCCCCATCACAGCCAGCTGAAGAGACTTTAGAAAAACAGACTCCCACAAGAGAAGAGGGGCTAGAATACCTGGCTAATGTACATCGCCTCACCCACCTAGGAGAAAAGAAGATGATAAAGCTGGTCGATAAGTCCCCTTATCTTATCCCACAGCTACACAGGATGGTAGAAGACTTAGTAAAGAATTGCCAAGCTTGCGCACTCACTAACGCGGTGCCAAACAAAACCTGTGGCGGAAAACGTTTAAGAGGGGATAGACCGGGGACCTATTGGGAAGTTGATTTTACCGAGGTAAAGCCAGCAAAGTATGGAAATAAATACCTTCTAGTTTTTATAGACACTTTCTCAGGGTGGGTAGAGGCTTTTCCCACCAAAAGAGAGAGGGCTAACATGGTAACCAAGAAGATACTTGAAGAAATTTTTCCTCGTTTTGGAATACCTAAGGTAATTGGGCCAGACAAGACCTGCCTTCGTCGCCCAGGTAAGTCAGGGATTGGCCAGACAACTGGGGATAAATTGGAAGTTACATTGTGCCTATAGACCCCAGAGTTCAGGACAGGTAGAAAGAATGAATAGAACTCTAGAAGAGACCCTAACTAAATTGTCCTTAGAGACCAGCGGGAATGATTGGGCAGCCTTTCTCCCCTATGCCCTGTTCAGGGTTCGGAATACCCCTGGAGCTTCAGGTCTAACACCTTTTGGATTAATGTTTGGGGCGCCCCCACCCATCCATATGGCCACAGAAGGAAAGGCTTGTTCTGACGAACCCCTCTCCTTCATCCCCCCATCTTGCCTTCTAGCCCAGTTAAAAGCCCTAGAGATCGTCCGAAGGGAGATCTGGGAGCAGTTAAAAGAGACCTACACGGCAGACGACCTCCAAGTGCCGCATCGCTTTGAAGTAGGAGATGCAGTACTGGTGAGAAGACATCGAGCTGGGAACCTCGAGCCTCGGTGGAAAGGACCCTACTTAGTGCTGCTGACCACGCCAACTGCTATAAAGGTAGAAGGAATCCCTTCCTGGGTCAACGCCTCGAACATCAAGAAAGCCCCGCCCTCCGGACCCGATCAAGATGATTGGATCCTGGAAAAGACTGATAATCCTCTTAAGCTGTGCCTGCGTCGCCAGAACAACGTTAAATGAAAATTTCAACCCACACACACCGATTCGGCAGACTTGGGAGGTACTCAATGAAGAAGGGAACCCTGTCTGGTCTACAACTGCGACGCACCCCTCTTGGGTATGGTGGCCAGATCTCACGCCTGATATTTGTAAGTTAGCTGCGGGATCACTTTCATGGGATATTCCAGACCATACCGATTTGCTTAAACCCCCACCTGAAAACCAGTGTGTTCCAAGTGGGATTGGAAGTACATATGGGTGTTCGGGACAATTTTATCGTGCAAATCTCAGGTCTGCATCCTTCTATGTGTATCCAGCTCAGGGACAAGTCCGGAGCCTCCGTCATAAATGTGGGGGGGCATCAGACTTTTACTGTGAGACATTTACTGGACCCCGTCTTCTTCCTGGGACTTAATTACAGTGAAGAGAAACAGTAGTTATGACAGGTCTAACCAAGGGGAGAGGGACAGTTCCAAATACCCTGAAAGCGGATGCGCTCAAAGTAATAGTCCAAATGGAGCCTGTAAAGGTAATTATTGTAACCCAATCCTCATCAAGTTCACCAACAAAGGGAGACAAGAACTCCAGAGCTGGTTTAGGGGAAACAGTTGAGGCTTAAGGATACATGCTTCTGGAGCAGATCCTGGTGTAATCTTTAAGATCAAGTTAACCATAGAAAAGCCTCCTATAGTACCCGTTGGGCCTAACAGAGTCCTCCCCGAACAAGGCCCACCCGCCAGGCCTCGGCCACCAGCCCCTGTAACCTCCCCTTCCATTCTTATGAGATCCACTAGAGTGACCACCCTTCCCGCTCCCACATCTCCATCCACGGGGCAGAGGCTTTTCAATCTAGTCAGAGGGGCGTATTATGCCTTAAATAGCACTGATCCTGGAGCCACTACCAACTGCTGGCTGTGTTTGTCCTCAGGCCCCCCTTATTATGAGGGGATCGCTTATAATGGAGATTTTAACAGGACAAGCACTCATACCTCTTGCTCTTGGGGTACTGGGAAAACATTAACCCTTACTGACGTAACAACAGCAGGAGGAAATGCTGGCCCATGTATAGGAACACCGCCACCCTCCCACCGCCATTTGTGTAGTCAGGTACATCCCGTAAGTAGAACAAACTCCAGTCATTATCTGTGCCCACCCAGTTGGGTGGTGGGCCTGCAACACCAGATTAACCCCTTGTGTATGATCTACCAGTGTTTTTGATCCCACTCGAGACTTTTGTGTCATGGTTCAACTTTTGCCCCGAGTGTACTACCATCCTGTTTCTTATTTAGAAGACAGGGATCACACAAGAAGTAAGAGAGAGCCAATTTCAATAACCCTGGCAATGATGATCGGGGCCGGTATTGCGGCAGGAGAACAAGTGTGACGGCCCTAGTAGAAAGTAGACAAGGAGCTCAGTCTTTTCAGTCTCTAAAAGAAGCTATAAATGAAGATTTAGAAATGCTAGAAAAGTCCATCAACGCTTTAGAGAAATCTCTGACTTCCCTATCGGAAGTGGTCCTACAAAACAGGAGAGGGTTAGACTTGCTATTTCTGAAGGAGGGAGGACTATGCGCGGCCCTAAAAGAAGAATGTTGCTTTTACGCAGACCACACCAGGGTAGTTAGAGACTCTATGCAAAAGCTCCGAGAAAGGCTAGAAAAAAGAAAACGAGAGCGGGTAGAACAACAGGGATGGTTCGAGTCCTGGTATTCCAAATCCCTGTGGATGACCACCCTGCTCTCCGCCCTCTCGGGACCTATTCTCATTATATTTCTAGTCTTGGTCTTTAGCCCGTGTCTGATAAATAAAGGCATAGCCTTTATTAAAGATAGGATAAATGCTGTACAACTTTTAGTCTTACAACGGCAGTACTATCCACTGCCCAGTAAAACAGAAGAATATGCTTACAACTATCTCAAAAGAGATTCATCACCACCTCCACCCCCTACCGGCCTCTTCACCCATCCCCGGCCCCACCCTTAAAAATTTTAAGATTAAAATTATAGACAAAGAGAAGAGGGGGAATGAAAGGGATTTTTACTTAAATAAAGGAACTTTACTCGTGGCCCAGAAACTGAGGCAAACCAGGGCAAGCCTGAACAAGCCCTGGAATGCAGAACCCACCCTCAAAGGTGTTAAGACATTCCGAGGAACTAACGGGTCGTAAAGATAAGAGAGCTACCTCTGCAGAGTCAGGGGCCATCTGGGCTCTTTCTCCCCCCTCCCCCCCCCCCCCCCGTTGTAACAGATAAGCTTCCCGCCCTTCCCCATCACCTACGCACTGACCCGCATGTGCTACCCGTTGATGTAATTGTATGAGTTACCCAATCTTGTAAAAGCGCGCAAAACCCCCTCGCCTTTCCTATAAAAACCCCCAGTTTTTTAGTCTCGGGGTCGGCTCCTCTGTCTTTTGCACAAGACACGTGTCAACCCGGAGCTCCGCCGTTAAAACTACCTCGTGTGTTTGCAGCAAGTTGGTCTCTCGTGCTTCTTTGGGTGTGCACTGATCCGGGACTCGAGTGGGGTCCCTCATTCGGGGGTCCTACAACCTTTTACCTAGTTTCTAACAAAGCGAGATAGCATTTTAAACTTCTGACTTCTTGGGGTCATTAGAGTTAGGCTGTATTATTTTCTATCTTTTCATGACCAACCTACATGATGTGTAACATGACTATGTTAGGCTACAGGATGGCTGTAAGAGTACGAGGAGGCCACAGCAAGGTTTGGGAGGTTCCTCAAGTCCTGAGAACTTCAAGGAAGTTGATGGAAATGTCTAAATCAGAGCTTGTACCAGTAGATAATGATCCCACCCAAACAGCAGGAGACGAAGTTGGAAGCCTTGTGGCAGCTGCAAGTCAGGCCATTGAAAGAAAGGTACAAGTTTGACAATGAAGCTACAGAGATGAAAGAGAAAGACTGGATCCACACAAAGAAATAGGTGGGGGGATGTGGTGGGTGAGTGAATTTGTGGGTGGGTAGATAGATGGATGGGTGGGTGGATGTGTAGATGAATCCACAGTAGACTTAGTCAAACAAGACAGGCAGATAGCAGTTGGGGAATCGTTGTGAACAGTGGATGCTGAGAAAATATGAATAACCAAGGCAGATAGAAGTTCCCTGTTTGTGAGTCCTTGACACACAGACCAGGTAGTCAGATAGCAGATGTTAATCTCACTGGGTGAGAATAAGACCACTACTACAATTTTGAGCCAAATTTGAAGCAAACTTGATTTTATTGGAGTGTACCCATGAGCTGCCCAGAAACTGCCTCCTAAGTCAGATTAAAGATTGCAGCACCAAGTCCTTTTCTTAGGCCCCTTTTAAGGAGTAAAATCCCAAGTAATTGAAAAGCAGGTTTGAGAGACAACAGGACAATACAGAAATACAGAGGAATAACAAAGCAAACAAGCAAACAAAAGCTCCCCAGGTTGCCTTGTGACTAGGGAGGGTCCAGAGGGGCAAGGGTATGCTCAAAAACAAGTCAAGGTCATTGTCTGGGCCAGTCAGGCTTCAGGAAACAGACTTAAAGTCTTAGAGTAAATGGAACTTATTTTTAACTATACAGGATAAGGGCTGCTGCCTTCTGTTAGCATTTAGTCTAGGTTCTTCCCCACAGTTACCTGGCAACAGTCAGGTGTGCCTGGCTCACTATAAAAGGGGCTGCTTGCCCCCTCCTCTCTCTCTTGCTCTGTCCTCTTCCCCTACCCCCTCTCCACATGCTCATGGCTGGCCGTTATCTCCTCTTCTCTCTCTCTCTCTCTCTCTCTCTCTCTCTCTGTCTCTCTCTGTCTCTCCCCCCCCTTTCTCTGTCTCTACCCTTTCAACTCCCCTCCCCATGCCCTAAATAAACTCTATTCTATACTCTATACCATCTTGTGGCTGGTCGGTCCCTCAGGGACAAGCGCTGCCTCAGCGTGGGCCCACAAAGGCACCCCTTCCCCCACACTATGGGTCTTCACCAAACATACCCCTTTGATCTTTTTATAAAACACAACACCTTCAAAATGGAGTTGAGCAGGTTCCTCATGAGTTGGTGGTGGCTATCACCACAGCCATGAAAATAAGAGTAGGGGCTGGAGAGATGGCTCAGTGATTGAGAGCACTGACTGTGCCTGGTGGTGGTGGCACACGCCTGTAATCCCAGCACTTGGGAGGCAGAGGCAGGCGAATTTCTGAGTTCGAGGCCAGCCTGGTCTACAGAGTGAGTTCCAGGACAGCCAGGGCTATACAGAGAAACCCTGTCTCAAAAAACCAAATCAAAAAACAAACAAACAAACAAACAAAAAAAGCACTGACTGCTTTTCCAGAGGTCCTGAGTTCAATTCCCAGCAACCATAAGGTGGCTCACAACCTTCCATAATGGAATCTGATGCCCTCTTCTGGTCTGTCTGAAGACAGCTAGAATGTACTTATATATTTATAAAATAAATAAGAAAAACAAAAAATAAAGAAGAGTAGTCTCTGTCAAAAGACTCACTTCACAAAGTACATGATATAGCTCCGTAATGTCAGGCTACAAGCCAGCTTTGGCTATTGTTAGATTCCTGGACTGAGTTTGGGAAAAATCCGCAGTTAACTTTGAGAGACCCCAACTCAATCTAGCCCAGCACAGAGTAACTTGTTTTTCTGCTTTCGGCTTGAGAAAGATAACCCACCATGTTCTAGTTCCAATGTTTAACTATACAATGCCCCCCCAAGGAGGTTTGCTCCAGATAATCTCTAACCTTCTTTGAGGCATAAACTATTGCCTGACTGTAGGTACCCGAGGCCTGCAAAGCTTGTATGGCGCCGGTCTCGGGTACCTACACTGACTTCCTCATTCTGTACTGCATGCCATGCATAATTTGTCCTCCACCCCTTGCCTTGTGAATTGTGTCCTCCACCCCTTGTCTTGTGATTTTCCCCCCTTTAAATACCCCTGACTTCAGTTGCACAGGATCCTCAGTCCTCTACCCCTGTGTGGTATACGGCTGTGGACCCCAGAGCTCTGGAATAAAAGAAATCCTCATGTTATTGCATCAAGACCATTTCTCGATAGTGATATGGGTGTCACCTTCTGAGGTGTGGGGTGCTGGGGCACCCTTGGTTTTGGGGGAGTGTCTTACAACTTCCTATTCTTATTTAGATAAAGATATTCTTTATCTAAAGATAAAGGGGAGGGGGGATATGTTATATGGAGGTGTAGTCAGGTATGGGGGCAGGGGGTGCCCCAACAGGCCTATACTGAGGCATCCCTTCCCCCTGAGGGCCCAGTCACATGATGGTATTATAGAATAGAGTTTATTCAGGGCATGGGGAGGGGAGTTGAGAGGGTAGTAGAGACAGAGAAAGGCAGAGAAAGAGAGAGGGAGAGTAGAGACATAGAGGCCGGCCACGAACATGTGGAAAGAGAGGGTTATTAATAACCGCTCCTCCAGGTTATAGGTGTAGTTGCTTGTTGTTCCCGAAGGGTAGATAGATCTCTGAAGCAGATTAAAGAGATGGAAGGCAGAAAAAAAACAAGGTGTCTGTTTTGGGATGGGACCATGCTTACTGATGCACTTGGCAGGGGTGACATAATCTAACCTGCTGGAAATTGAGCCATCTGTCAATTGGGGTAAAATGGCTGTAACCCTTTTTTAGGGGTGAGAATGACCACAGCCAGGAGTTCTCTTTTCCTCCTTTAGTCCCTTTTAAGGGAGTTGCCTTGCCAGGCTGCAAGGGACGCTGGGAAGTGTAGTCATTTAACCAGAAACCCAGATTCAAGTCTAAGCACCCACAGAATGCTTCACAACAGTCTGTAATCCACCTCTAGGGAATCTAGTTCCTTCCTCTGGCCTCTGCTCGCACTGCACACATGTAGTGCACAGACAAACACGTAGGCAGAACACACCTACATATAAAATAAAAATAAAGATTTAAAAAAAGTTTCAACTTCAATCTCATTTCGAGACTTGAAGATGGACCGTGGGAGGTTTGCAGATTTTTGTCCCTCCTCCCAGTGTGGCTACATTTAACAAATCATCTGCTTTCTGTGTTCAGTTTGGCTCTTACAGTTGGCTTATAAAGGGCTGCACTTACTTGGGACAGGGACAGGGGTAAGGTTGTGTCCCCCAAATTTGATAACACTAAATAAGTACAGCAGGCAGGCACATGGCAGAGACTCAAGAGCGCTGCCTGTATGGGCAGCCGTGAACAGATCCTCTGAGAGGCTTCTGAGAAAGAAAAAGACTTTATCTCATTAATCACAACGATTCCTCCTCCTCCTTTCTCCTTTGGGTTAGCTTGGTCTCCACCCAAGACCAGAGAGTAGACTTTAGAGCCAAACCCAGATACCATCACTGTTTCATATGGTAATTTAAATTCCCGGAAAGGGCAAAGCAGATGTTTGCTTTTCTTGGGTTGCCAGGGAACCCGCAAATAAGTGCCAAAGCTTCAGTAGCTTGAGGCTACAGTAGCAGTAACAGTAAAAAACAAAAAACAAAAAAAACAAAAAAAAAAAAAACCTTGATTAGTAAGGTAGAGAAAACAAATCAAATCCAGTATCTCCTATATCTTCCATAACACCATTTCCCTTCTCACCAATTGAACCCCCCTTGCTAATGGGCCTGAAAGATGAACTGCAGCCCAGATCAGGACATGATTACACAATACTTGTGAGCCAAACAGCCAGCCTGTCTTTGTTGAAACTGACAAACTCTAAATCCGCGGAAGAAGACCTTTCAAAGTGAAACCAAACCAAACCAAACAAAACCCTGGAGGAGAGACTGAGTTTTTCAGGCTCCCTTAAGGAGTGCCCCCGCCCCCACCCCAAATCTCCTTTGCCCAGGCACTTTCTCTCTGTGTGCATTTCCACAGCCCTGATAAAAAAAGCATTTCTCCACCATCTGATTCTGTATGCCTTCTCTGAGATTTTCCCAGCTGCTGCATGACACATTGAGTTTTTTTTCCCTGCTCTTTGGCTGGGGCATGTCCCATTAGCATAGCTGTAACCTTTGTGTTCCACCAACCTCTGCCTGCTACTTCTTTTTGTTGTTATTGTTGTTGTTGTTTTTCAAGACGGGGGTTTCTCTGTGTAGCCCAGCTGTCCCGGAACTCACTCTGTAGACCAGGCTGGCCTAAATCCGCCTGTCTCTGCCTCCCAAGTGCTGGGATTAAAGGCTGTGCTGCCACCACCCAGCCCGCCAGCTACTTCTTATTGTTTCTGTAATATGCCTGCCAGCCATTGACACTGAAGAATAAGCACTCAACACGGCCATGTTGACAGTCTTGGGGTGTCTGTTCAATAAACCATCCCTATTTAACCGAGATTGATATTCCTGTGGTTTGTGGAGCGACTCCTGGACCCCAACAGTTTATTTTTCCCCCCTTAACACAAGTTGAGCACCAACAAACTGACCAATTCTGAGGGAGGGGAGTGTTAAACCTGAGAATCCAGAGGAGAAAAGACCAAATCTACAACTGTCCAATTAATCCAAGCTGTATTTTGAGGTGCACCCAGGACTGACCAGCTGGCTGGCTCACCCTAAGTGAGGATTTGAAAGAGCAGCCCTGTGCTGACTTCCTTCTGAAGTCCTTTTTATAGGAGAGAGAAGGTGTTCACCAGGGAAGAGTGCACGCTGTTACACACTGTTAAAAAGATACTGTTGGTATCAGGAACCGACTTTACAGATCATCTCCAAACCCAGCGATGGTGGTGATGTCACCCATAAGCAACAGGGACCTGTGCATCTGTTGCCATGGCAATCACCACGTTAGGATTCTGTCTAAGCTCCACCCCACAGTTACCTGGCAACAGCCAGGTAGGTCAGGCCCTCTATGAAAGGGCTGCTTGCCCCTCTTCTCTCTCTCTTTCTCTCTTTTCTCTCTCTCTCTCTCTCTCTCTCTCTGGCCTCTTGCCCTTTTGAGCTCTCCTCTCTCCCCATTCCCTTCACCCCTCTTTCCATGTGGTCATGGCCAGCCTCTGTTTCTCTACTCTCCCCTTCTCTCTGCTTTTCTCTGCCTTAACTCCCCTCCCTGTGCCCTGAACAAACTCTATTCTATACTATACCTCGGCATGGGCCCGCTGAGGCACCCCCTTCCCCCACTTGCCCACAGAACATATTTTTACTCCGCTTTCTCTCTCTCTCTCTCTCTCTCTCTCTCTCTCTCTCTCTCTCTCTCTCTCTCTCTTGGTGTTTTGGATTTGGATTTGGTTTTTTCGAGACGGGGGTTTCTCTGTATAGCCCTGGCTGTCCTGGAACTCACTCTGTAGACCAGGCTGGCCTTGAACTCAGAAATCCGCCTGCCTCTGCCTCCCAGAGTGCTGGGATTACAGGTGTGCGCCACCACCACACAGCTCCACTTTCTCTTTTTATGATGACAACACACCATACATTCCCAGCTTCTGTTTGGTTTACCTTCCACATTTACCTACGAGTGGTTATGTCACAAACTAAATAAAAGACAGACCCTCTTGAGCTTTGTTCTCTTTCTCTTTTCTCCCTTCATCTCTGTCCCCCCACACATTTACCCCTGCCCCCACAATAAACCTCTCTCTAGAGGAACAGCATTGGCCTAGTGTGGTCTGTCCGGATGCACGCTGCAATTCCAACACAACAGATACAATGAAAGGGAAGGAACCAAAATAAGGATTACATCACGTGAGTCGAGTTGGGAGCAGTTTACATCCGTTCTAAGAAATGGAAACTTAGTCTTAATTACAAATAGAAACTTTCACTTGCAAACACTCAACATAGATCAAACAGGAACTTATACTTTATGAACAGAAACCTTAACCTTCCCAGGAGAAACAGGAAGTTCTTAGTTACAAATAGAAACCTTAACATGCAAGGACTTAAATGGGACAGAGTCTTAACTGTCTTAGCAGCAAACAGAACCCTTAACCTGCAAGGTATATGTACTGGGTAGTTTTGTGTGTCAACTTGACACAAGCTAGAATCATCAGAGAGAAAGAAGCCTCGGTTGAGGAAATGCCTCAAGAGATCCACTGTAAGGCATGTTCTGGGTTCTGTAAGAAAGAAGGCTGGGCAAGCCAGTAAGCAGCATCCCTCCATGGCCTCTGCATCAGCTCCTGCCTCCAGGTCTCTGCCCTGCCTGTGTTCCTGCCCTGCCTGTGTTCCTGCACTGCCTGTGTTCCTGCCCTGCCCTCCTTCAGGATGAACTGCAATCTGGAAGCATAAGCAGAATAAACTCTTTCCTTCCCAACCTGCTTTTTGATCATGGTGTCTCACTGAAGCAACAGAAACCCTAAAACAGTATAGTTTTCCTGTTTGGGCCATCCATTAACTTGCTTGCAAGGTATATTGTTCCTGTTTGGGTCTCATAGGAGGAATTCTTCCGGGCTTTAAAGGCCCCCAGGCCTCAGAAAGACACTGGGTTTTTGGCTTCCCAAGTCCCCCTTCTGCTTTGCAGAGGGTCTGTTCTCCTGTCCTCCTCCCCCCAATAAACATCTTCCTTTAACTACTGACTTTTCTGTTGGAGATTTTTCTGCTGCTACCTATTGTGCTTCAGATTTTTTTTCTGCCTTTTAATCCTACAGCTGACGGAGAAAAGGAACCTGATCAAGACCCCTAGACTCTATCAATAACATCACTAGCTGAGAGGCTTCTCACATAATTCAGTCACTTGGAAATAAAAAGAAGAGGTACCAGGCTTGCCACAGTAGATTGTCCTTTAATTAAAACAACAATCCCAGCACTCAGAGGCAGGCGGATTTCTGAGTTCGAGGCCAGCCTGGTCTACAGAGTGAGTTCCAGGACAGCCAGGGCTATACAAAGAAACCCTGTCTCGAAAAAAACAAAATCCCCAAAACCATAAATAAATAAATAAATAAATAAATAAATAAATAAATAAATCAAACCATACAAGTCTCTCTGGGTGAGTGAAGACTGAGTGCTAGGCTCAAGGGCCTGAGGGATTTTATGGGGAGAAGGGGACTTTGGCAGGGAAGATTTTATCTGCAAGTCAGTACCCCTGCAGTCTCAGAGTGGTAAATACATTAGAAATTGGAACTTGATCTCTAAAGGGGCTTAAAAAGAGAGGATTGGGGGTTAAGGGAGTGTGGCACATCGGTGTGGGGGAAGGCGGTGCCGAGGAGGGCCCTTGTCCAGGCACCTCTTCCCCCTGAGAGACCACACACACAAGCATGGTATAGAATAGAGTTTATTCAGGGTAGAGGATGGGAGTTAGTGGTAGAGAAAGGCAGAGAGAGAGAGAGAGAGAGGAGAGAGAAGTGGAGTGGAGGCCGGCCATGACCATGTGGAGAGGGAGCCCAAGGGGCAGAGAGGTGAGAGTATGTGGGAGAGCAGAGAGAGGAAGGAGGGGCAAGTAGCCCCTTTTATAATGGGCCAGATCTATGGGGCAGGGCATACCTGGCTTTTGCCAGGTAGGTGTGGGGTGGAGCTTAGACAGAATACCAACAATCTCATCAAAAAGTTTCTGGGGATCCTAAGAGCCCACAGGTATTATCAGCTAAGTCAGCTTTCTGGTGGTTCTCAATTCTTCAGAGATAGCAACAGATTCCACAGGTCAGGGCTGAGATCAGAACACTGATATGCCCACCCCCCTACCCCCTACCCCCCCACCCCCCACCCCCCACATATCCACTTCTGGTCACAGGCAGCCTCGGGTCATGACCCCGCCCATGCTTCTGGGTGGCAGGCTATACATTTAGACAGTCTTCTTGGAGTCCATTTTTCTCAAGTCTCCCACAATAGTCAAGGGAACACTTTTATTGACAGGTCTATTGTAAAAGATAGTTTAAGAATTATAACTATTAGCCAGACAGTGGTGGTGCATGCCTGTAATCCCAGCACTCTGGGAGGCAGAGGCAGGTGGATTTCTGAGTTCGAGACCAGCCTGGTCTACAGAATGAGTTCCAGGACAGCCAGGGCTATACAGAGAAACCCTGTCTCAAAAAAAAAAAAAAAAAAAAAAAAAAACAGAAACCAAAATCAAAAAAAAAAAAAAAAGAATTATAACTATTTTACCTTTATTTACTTACTTACTGAAGGGCAGTGAAAGCAGGCTACATGTTGTGTCATAGCCTCCGGTCCTGAGGAATTGAATCAGGCTGTACTTGCCAATACCCTCTAGCCATAAATAATAGCTTCGTTCCAGGCTGACCATTCCACTCCATTCAAAAAATAAAAATTAAAAAAAAAGCATGTCTAGATATCAAAAACCCCTCCCTGATCATTGCAGTCCAACCACAAAATAGCTCTAACTTGCTGGTAGCTATACATACATTCGTGCATACACACACACACACACACACACACACACACACACACTCCCCCTGCCCCTTTCAAGGCACTCAGCCTTCATCCAGAGGAAAGGTTGAGGTTCCTCAATGCTCCAACAGAGCAGTCTCTGCCTCTTGGGATCAAGTCTTCTCCTGTTTCTGACATCTGGTACTGAGACCCAGGGCCCTTTTAGACCTCCGTCTGCAGGGTCATTCCTTTTGGAAAAGAGACATCCTCTAAGCTCACTACATAGGCTAAACAGCCACCAGTTTTGACACAACATCTCTAGTCTTCGGGACTCTGCCACCACGAGTTGTGCAAATCTCACTGACTGAACCCCGGTTTGAGGGCTTGATTGGTGCTCTGTATAGACCCATCTTGACCTCAGTCTTCTGCTTGCCTCTGAATCATCCCCATCCATCTTCCTCTAGCCTCTTCCTGACTCTCTGATCTCCAGGCTGGAAGAACTTTGCCATTTGGTCACTGTCATCCCTGTACCCAAATTCTTTTTTTTTTTTCTTTTTTTGGTTTTTTTGGTTTTTTATATAGGGTTTCTCTATATAGCCCTGGCTATCCTGGAGCTCAACTCTGTAGACCAGGCTGGCCTCGAACTCAGAAATCCGCCTGCCTCTGCCTCCCAGAGTGCTGGGATTACAGGCGTGCGCCACCACCGCCCGGCTCCTGTACCCAAATTCTGCAGGACAAAATAACTGCCTACTTCTGACTCAGAGGTACCCTGATCACAAAGGCTTGTATGTTCTGGAAACCACCCACATTTAACATTGTGATTCCCCTGCGTCCTAGGAGTGTGGGATCAGAGCCCCCTAGTATTCGGATCACTTTCCTCTTTTCCCTAAACCTGGGAAACACATAGACAGTGGAATTAGACACTCCACCACTCCTGCCTGTCGTTTCAAATTCAAACTAAAAATTTAAAAACGGGTTCTAAATTATCTGTCTCAAAATACTGTTCCTTGGTTTGTCTTTGAGGAAATTTTAAAAAGCTCTATCTTTCCAAACTCCAACCCAGCAAGCCCATTCAACTCTGCACTCAAATATGGCCACAGTGCTCCCTCCATGGCCATCACTGGCCCCAGTCTGGAACTTTTGATTTTGACATTCTTACAGACCTAGACAACGTTCTCCTACACAATGGCAAGGAGTCTGAGGTACCCCACAGCCGTGGCTTTTTCACCCCTGATGCTTACCCCTCTCTGCAATTCCTGTCCTGCCACCAGTTCCTCCTCTGCCACCAAAAAAAGCCTGGCCCCAAACCTGGCCCCCACCCCCAATTCCTTGGCTTTTGATCCCACTTATGAACCTCCTCCTGCTCTGCCAATCACAATCCCCCACTGCTCAACCTTAGCCTCCTCCTCAGAAATCCCCAGAGTCTTACCCTGTCCCCCCAATTCCAAACCTTCATAAGAAGTTCTGTCAAATTTGAGGTGTTCTGCCACGTACCTACATAACCAAAATGCCACTGGAAATCCCCCAACCCTTGAAAGCCCCCAAGTCTTATCGTTCTTGAGCTAGATAAATCGGGCTTTCTGCTTTACTCAATGCTATCAAACCGCACTTTAAAGAGACAGCTCTGTCCAACAGAAAATAAAGTTTGCTTAATGTGATTTTTAAAAAAAATGGGGTTGGACTTGGGAGAGTAGGTGCCACAACTTGCCTGGGCAGCACAGGAGAGCTGGCCGTGTTACAGGGGTGGCAGATGAGCCAGACCAGATGGGGTAAGAGTGGAAGAGCTGGCCCAGCACCAGCCTCTCCCTCGCCTGCTACAGCACTGGGGAGAGCAGAGCAGGCCCTGCACCTCACCTGGGCAACCCAGTGATGCTGCTCCTCCTGGTGTGGGTGAGGGTTTGGCTGGCCTCAGGGGAATGTGAGTTGGAATGCTACATATACCCTTTGCCAGCTGCAGCGCTGGATGAGCTAACCAGGGCAGTGTAGACAGCTCACCCCGGTGGTGTGAGTGTGGGAGAGCCTGCAGGCTGACCAGCTCAAATACCACCAGGCCCAGATCCAGGGCTTTCAGCTGGCCCACCCCAACATCTACAACATCTATGAACTGCTGCAGCATGTTAAGGGGCCAGTCCTGCAGATCCAAAGCTAAAGGATATCCATGACACAGGGCACCAACAGGAGATCTGATAGATCCAGTATTGATAGTGTAGAAAAGCCTTAAACCAGACCAATGACTTTTTTTTGGTTTGTTTTGGTTTTTTTTTGGTTTGTTTTTTTGGATTTTTTTTTTTTTTTTTTTTTTTTTGAGACACACTGGCTGTCCTGGAACTCACTCTGTAGTCCAGGCTGGCCTCGAACTCAGAAATCCACCTGCCTCTGCCTCCCAGACTCGGCTCGAACCAATGACTCATTGCAGTGAACATTTGCAGAGAGGTGTGAATGAAGGGGTAGACTGTGGGATACACTGTGACACACAACAGCTTCCACAACAAGATTGTTTTTCTTTTGTGGGGGATGGAGGTTGAAAAGCAAAGAGTTGGTCAGAAGGGACAGGAAGATAAGTGAGATTGGTGTGCGTGATATGAAATTCACCAAGAATCAATAAAAAGTTAACAAACAAAAGGCAGAAAAATAAAAATCTAGGGGCTGAAGAGATAGAAAAAAATCTGGAGTTGTGATCTTTACTCTCACTCAGTGGGATTAACAAAATATACTATATCCTGACCTTTACCCTCACCCAAGATGAAAAGGACCACACCTGGAAGGCAGCCAGGGACCACACTGATAAACTCCATCAATAAAATGGCACCCTCTCCTCCGGGAGGAGACAGCCCCTTTGAGGGAGCCAAGCTGGAATCCTCTGCATGCTGGCTGGCACGGGACAGAACACCTGCAGCTCATTCTGACCTATCCAACTGAAGGCGAGCAGGTAACGCTCACTCTAGAGCTCACTTCGCCATTCTAAAGGAGGTGACTCAGGGCCCCAGTGAAAATCCCACTCAGCCCACTTCACGGAGGCAATAACCAAGTACACTAATGTGTAAGTCAACGCCTGCCCCGCTGTCCCACGCAGGGAACTTTGTTACTCCACGTTCATTTCCTGGGTCAATCTGTCCCAGACATTAATTATAGCCTCCAAAGATTACAACAGGGACCCCTAACTCCTCAAAATGACTCCCAGACATGGTTTTTAGGGTTTTTAACAACAGAGAGGATGAGGCCAAAGGGGGAAAGGAAAGAGGTCACAAGGATAGGAAAGAATGAATGCCAGTTTCCAATTCCTGGCAGTGACTCTCAACAAAACAGCCCATCTCATCACTCACTGTTCCAAGGAAGCAGGGTCTCACACAGACACACACACACACACACACACACACCTTGCTTTCAATGCAATCACACTGGCCACTGGGCTATGGAATGCCCTAGCACACAGCCACCTTCCAAGGGTTGTTCCAGTAATGGATAATGGGAACACCGGAAGATGGGCTGTGTGTTGGGCCACCGTGGTCCCGTGCCTTCTCTTGCCATTCCTCAGCCAATGCCTTGGTTCAGTGGAAAGGCTTGAGCTCTTTGCCCCCAGATGAATGCAGCCTTAGCTCATCAAACCTCCGGGGAATGGTCCAGTAGCTGCAAGAGTTCTTTCTCTCCCTCTCTCACACAGGGCTTCTTTCTCCTTACTCAACAAGTGGCCTGGGCCAACCAAAACTACTAAGGTAGCAATAACAGGAGTCTCAGGAAATTCCCATAATCCAATCTGTACATCTTGACTGACAAGTCTGCCAATTTGGCAACATAACCTTCACCCATTATTTTATTCTAATGCCTCAATGCCCACTCCCACAGTTAGGATGAGATCTCTTATCAAAGCTTAAGGATTCTATACACATCCCTCCCACACCCAAAACCAGATCTCTACCCATAGTCTTTTGCCCTTGGCTCCTGTGTTTATTGAAAAAGAAAGTTACACATTTTAAACTCTCTATATGCTCTATATGCATAGTAGCTTAATCACAGGTAATGTTGAAAGTAGACTTAATAACTCCAAGAAATATATGATCTTTCCACAGACTGTTTTTAACCATTTTAGCTCTAATTTTCAACAACCAGAATGAAAGAGGTCATCAACCTTACTACAGGTTTTTCTTTGAAGCAAGAGCAGTAAGTTCAGCGAGCATCTAAGCCCCCATTGTTCTCTAAGGCTCGGCAGTACCAGGTGCCCCTTACATACCCCCCCCCACACACACACACACATACACACACGCTCTCAGCCTCTGCGGTCAGCCTTTGTGGTCGGAAGGTGCCAGGCATCGAGTCCTGAGAAACAAACCCATAAGAGCAATTTTCAGTCCTCAGGGCAGGATGCAGCGTTTGCACCAGGGAGCACGATGAGCACCAAGCTGTTTCCTAGTTGTGCTCCTTTGTGCCTCAGTCTTACAATATGGGCACGCTCTCCTCCTGAGCTCCCCAAAGGGAGGTCCTGAGACCTCACCCTTTTTCCATTGTGGCGAACCATCCGGATTCCTCCAGTGCCTGCCCCTGTGTGTGGATGGCAGAGGGGATGAAGCCAGTCTAACTTCTTCCCAGGGTCTGCTTCTCATGGGGCATACCAGGCCTCGCCATTCATCCTGTGAGTCTCGTACCCAGGGAATCGATCATGGGCACTGTCCTACACTTATCAATTGTGGGCACTGTCCTACACTTCTTAGCTGAACTCCTGCCCTCAGCTGCCACGGCCTCAGGCTCTGGGTCTGGGTCAGTTGTTTGTCTCAATTATGTGCTTTCCTCTTTGGGACCTGGCGTAAGGGCCTAAGAGTTTCTGGAACCATAAATCTTTAACTTCTCTGTTCTTGGTGCAAATCTCTGTTTGCACCAAGAGGGGCACAATAGGATTCCTGTGTAGGAGTAGGCAGTTATCACTCTGTGTGCTTCCACTGTGGCAGAGACTTTGTCCAAAGAATTATTTTATTTCAAGAGACTGCCATTGTACATAATTCACATCCTCTACCACAGCTCATACAGAATATCCCAAAGGAGAAAAGCGCAAAGAAACTCCCATAATGCATAGTGAGAATCATCAAAGATGAAGGTCAAGGCTGGTGGAAAATTTTGGTCTGTGATGCCGATGTGCTGGACACACCTTTGTCAAGCAGCCGTGGTCACCATGTGGTCCACACCACCCACCTCACAAACCAAGTGTGAATTTCTGGCAATACTAGGCCTCTTTAACTTCTTCCATATGTAGATCCCCATCCTCTCCCTCAGTGCACAGCCTCTTTACGAAGCCACTAAAGGACCTGGAGGAGCCACTCTTGTCTCCCAATCCCTCCTTTGTCCCATAAACCTACTTAAGTCCGGTCTTTCACACGTCTCTATGCTAGTTCTTCCAGACCCACACTAGCCCTCCTGTCTCTTTTACATACTATCCAAGGACAAACCTTTAGGATACTCTGCCAACAGTGGTGGGGGTGGGGGCGGGGGCACACATATTGTTCCACAATCTATTCTGCTACACGTGGTGACCAAAGGCTGGCCACCTTACCTCTGTACCTTGGCTGCAGTTGCACTACTTGCCACTGAGGCACAGAAAAGCTGGCTTCACAGCCCTCCTGGTTCTCAGGACAGACTTACTTAAAGCTCCCATCAGTCGCCATGCTTTTGAAGGCACCCCTATCTAGGGCACGGCTTCTCCATGCTTACTCATTAGATACTGACCCTGTACACGAACCAGAAGCAGCCCTCATCCCTACAACACTCCTCCCGAGAACTCTACATCCTCAAATCTCCTTCAGCATTGCTCATATCTTTGATCAACCCCTGCAAAAGGCCCCAGACTGCTAGCTCCCTAAAACAAGCTCCTTATAGAGTAAGATATGCTGTACTTGAACGGATCCAACTACCCCCTCAAGCCCACACACTAGATGCCACATCCCTACGCCCACACAACTTCCCCACAGCAGAACTAATTGTTCTTAGTTCTGCTAAGAGGTGGGCTCTTGGAAGCACACCTCTTGTTTCCAGCCTTACAGCCAATATATACACTGACTCCAAATATATCTATCATATGATACATTCACTCCAATATCTAAATCTTGAAAGAAGGAGCTTCTTAACCCAGAAGGAAACTTACCACAAAGGAGCATCACCTGCAGAACACGGCTCCAAGCACAAGGGTTGTTTAGGTTCTGTGTAAGCCAATGAAGGAGTCTCCTAACTAGCCGACCTAAGAAAGGCCTACTGTCCCAGGCCTCTTACTTACTTGCATTTGTTTCTCTCTTCTTCTGACCGCGGACATAATGTAACCAGATGCTTCAAGCTCCAGGGGCCTTGACTTCCCCTCCTTGAAGGACCACTGTAGCCGGGGACTGTAAACCAAGATAAAGCTTTCTTCCTTGAGTTGCTTCTGTCAGGGTATTTTATCACAGACAAACAACTAAGGCAGGGTAATAACTTTTTCTTCAACTTATGCTTTACTTAGGGTTTCTATTGCAATGAAGAGATATTATGACAACAGCGATTCTTTTTTTATTTGTTTGTTTGTTTGTTTGTTTGTTTTTGTTTTTCCAGACAGGGTTTCTTTGTGTAGCCCTGGCTGTCCTGGAACTCACTCTGTAGACCAGGCTGGCCTCCAACTCAAAAATCCGCCTGCCTCTGCCTCCCAAGTGCTGGGATTACAGGTATGCGCCACCACCGCCCAGCTGTCCACAGAGATTCTTACAAAGACATTGAACTGGGGCTGGCTTACAGCTCAGAGGTTTAGTTCATTGTCACCACGGCAGGAAGCATGGTTGCTCGCAGGCAGACATGGTGATGGAGAAGGAGCTGAGAGCGCTACATCTCTATCTGTGGGCAGCAGGAAGAGACAGTGTGCCATGAGGCCTGGCTTAAGCTTCTGAGACCTCAAGGCCCATCCTCTAATGACATACTTCCTCCATCAAGGCCATGCCTCCTTATAGAGTCACTGCCTGGGAGCCTATGGGAGCCATTTTTTTTTTAAATCACCACAAGGTAGAATGTGGAATTTTTTTTAAAAAAAGATTTTATTTAATGTATGTAATGAAAATACCATATGTATGGTCTCTTCAGACACACCAAAAGATGGGGCATAGGATCCCATTACAGATGGTTGTGAGCCACCATGGGGTTGCTGGGAGTTGAACTCAAGATCTCTGGAAGAGCAGTCAGTGCTCTTAACCACTGAGCCCCCCCCCCCAATTTGGACTTTTTTTTTTTTTTTTTTTTGGTTTGGTTTTTTGTTTTGTTTTGTTTTGTTTTTTGGATATGTTTTTTTCGAGACAGAGTTTCTCTGTATAGCCCTGGCTGTCCTGGAACTCACTCTGTAGACCAGGCTGGCCTCAAACTCAGAAATCCGCCTGCCTCTGCCCCCCAGAGTGCTGGGATTACAGGGGTGCGCAACCACTGCCCGGAGAATTTGGAATTTTTTGAAGATTATTTTTTATGTGTAGGATGATTGTCTATGTCTGTGTACCATGCATGTGCCCTGCCCAGAAGTGGACATCAGATGCCCTAAAATGAGAGTTACAGACAGCTGTGAGCCTTCATGTGGATTCTGGGTCCTCTCTAAGAGCAGCAAGTGATCGTAACACTGGGCATCTCTCCAGCCCTTGATGGCGGTCTTTCTTCTCTTTTCTTGAAACAGGGTTTTATTTTGCAGCCCAGGCTAGCTTCTAACCCGCTATCATCCCTGCTCAGTCTCTCAACTACTAAGATGACCAGACTGAATCACCACACCCAGCTCATGGTAAACGTCCTTCCTTCCTTCTTTGAGTCAGGGTCTCCTGTATCCCTGTATCCCTGGATGCCTAGGTAGCTGAGGTTGGCATGTTCTAACAATGCTGTCCATTCCCCTCTGTGCTGCTGGTATTACAGGTATTTTCTCCCACTCCTGATTTATGCAAGGCTGAAGATAGAACCCAGGGTTTTGTGACTGCTTTGTTTTTTTTTTTTTAGAGATCTATTTATTTATTATATGTGAGTACACTGTAGCTGTCTTCAGACACTCCAGAAGAGGATGTCAGATCTCATTACCGATGGTTATGAGCCACCGTGTGGTTTCTGGGATTTGAACTCAGAACCTTTGGAAGAGCAGTCAGTGCTCTTTAACCGCTGAGCCATCTCTCCAGCCCGTTTTGTGCCTGTTAAGCAAGTGCTTTAACAGCTGAGCTACAGCTCCAGCCCCAAAAGTTTTAAACATTTTTGTCCTAGTGCATCAGTTCTCTTTGTATCCTGTTTATGGTATTGTGTCATATAAATTTCTAGCATTTATATAACCATGTGTACTCCTCCGGTCTTTCTGGTTGCGTCTGGCCTTTAATGTTCCTCAGGAAGGCATGTCTTAATACTGAAGCTAGAGATGTTCCCTGTGCTGTGGTGCTTGTGTAGTCTCTGCTTTCACATTTCATCCTGATCCGCTGTGTTTCTCTTACGTCTGGTGTGAAATACAGATCTCACGCTGTCTTTGCCTAGAGCCCTGCAGCTGTTCCAGCACCATTGACCGATGAGTCTACATCCACCACACACTTGCCTCCTGAGCCTCAGTCAAATCTGGACTTACTATGTTCTCTCTGCCCCATGAGTCTATGTTGGCGTAGATGGCACACCCAGCCTTAGCTGACCTTCTTTTATGGCTGCCTGGCTGCCTCCTCTTGCTTAGCCCTTGTGCCTTTAGCTGTTGTGTACCTGAGCTTTTTCAATACAGGGCCAATCTGTAAGGCAGCGTGAGCTGCCTGCACCTTCCCATGGTCTTGCTCTACTTCTTAGATCCAGGAGCAGATTCTGAGGATCCCTGGGGGTGGGGGAATCTGTCCAGAGGCCCAGTGTCCAGGGCTGGCTAGTCTATGGGCAGCAAAGCTCCACTCTGATTCTTACACGGCCCCTGTGGAGAAAGGGGTGGGGCGCAGGGCACTTTCCTCCAAGCCTCTCCTTCAAAGTCAGACATGTGCCCCGTGAGGAATGGTTCCTGGCCTCCAGATCTCCAGAGCAGATTTGAGGGAGGAATGATCTGTTCTTCTCTCACTCTCAACTGACTAGAGCCTTTCCCTTCCTGGGCCCTCCCTTCCTTCATAGACCCAGGACCTGAAGAACTCTGGCTTTTCTCCTAAGAGATTCCTTATACACTGTGTTTGTAAATTTAGTGACAGGAAACTTATCTTCACCCAAGTAAGTTTTTAACCTTTTCAAAAGAAAGTTTGTAACTATTGATCTAGCCAGAGGGTAGCAAGCCCCATTCCTCACAGGCAAGAACTGAAAGTCTGTGGTCAGGGCAACCTTGACTGGCAGCATATATAAAACACCGAGAAAGGCTTTCAAATAAAACAAACAGAAACTCAGTTTTCCTGACTGCTAAACAAGAGTCTCTCAGTAATGCAGGCTTCCAGGCTACAGTTCAGGCTCGCTGCCAAGAAACCAGCTCCAGGCCAGGCCCTGTGGGTCCCAGCAATCCCAGGCAGGAAACCATCTCCTCTGTCCACATACCAATGAGTCCATCCTGCCAGGGCCCCGTGCCAGGTCTGAAAATCACGAGCCACGGCAACTACACGCGCTAATCAGAAGCAGCAGTTGGTTTTTCTTGACAAAGTTTTGCATTGTCACATGTTTGGAATATTTCTCCATTACCGTCTATTTTGGATTTGTGCTTAAGAAATGGAGTTCAGGGGCTGATGGCTCAGTGGTTAAGAGCACTGGCTGCTCTTCCAGAGATCCTAAGTTCAATTCCCAACAACCACATGGTGGCTGTCAACCATCTCTAACGGGATCTGATGCCCTTTTCTGGTGTGTCTGAAGACAGCTACAGTGCACTCATGGGTATGGGATAGTTGCTTCAGGCTTGTGATCCTAGCAGAATGGTCATGAGCTGCAGGCTAGCATGAATTACATAGTAAGACTCTATCTCGCTGGCCGGTGGTGGCGCATGCCTATAATCCCAGCACTCTGGGAGGCAGAGGCAGGAGGATTTCTGAGTTCGAGGCCAGCATGGTCTACAGAGTGAGTTCCAGGACAGCCAAGGGCTATACAGAGAAATCCTGTCAGAAAAAAAACCCAAATCAAAAAAAAAAAAAAAAAAAAAAAAGACTCTATCTCAAGTAAATAAATAAGATGTCATTTCCTTGGGGTTTGGCTTACTTTAGGTTTTCTTACACAAAACTTCTCCATGGGACATTTTTGGATATCAGGCTGTGCCATGCTGTAAGGCATTTAGGCGGTACTTTGCCCTGGGAGACTACATTTTACAAAGCATCATTACACTTCGCTGTGAGTCCTGTGAGTGTAGACACAGGACAACTGTATTTCATCTGTGCACATGCGCACACTCCCAATCCTTTCCAGCATCAGTCATGAGGCACAGACCAATTAAAACTTGTTCATACAAGTTAATGAGCTTTGTTTGGCTTTGTTTCTTTCTTTGTTTTTTTTTTTCCTTTGTTGGGCTTGAAACCCTGAGCCCCTAACCCTAGCCCTGTTAATATATAGGCCATTCATTCCACTGTCCCGCTCTCAGGGAACCTAGCAATCTCTTACATTATCACCTGCTGTCGCCAGGTGTGCCAGCTGCATGCTGCAGATAAAAGGGACCGCCAGCACCTGCACTCTTTCTCTCTCTGCTCCCCGCCCCCCATCTCCGCCCCACCAAACCCCCACCCGCAGGATGATTTCCCTCACCCTGTTCTCTGAAACCAACAAAGAGAGCTGCCCCAAATAAACCTGCTTCTGCTTGGCTCTCCTTGTTTTAGTTCAGGAGCTACCTGTGGGCTAGCCTGCTCCACCCGTGGCAGGGGCTACCCTGTTCCACTTGAATTGACTTATTTCATCAGAGGAGACAACCTATTAGTTTTGTATGACCACCCGTGACCTTATCAAAGCAGATCAGGATTACATGATTACATTAAAACCATCTCAGGAAAGCCAGACCTGTTGGCTTACTAAACACAGCAGACCAGGCAAAGGATGTAACTCTCTTCACCCAGTTCATGTAAAACAAGGGACAAGTTACACTGTGGTAGCAGTAGTCCCACTAACCTGTCCAATGGCTGTATGAAGGAGCAGATAGACTGAGATGTCTGCCCCTGGGGCTTCTGCTCAGTGTAGTGCCTGATGCCCATGTGACCTATTGAAGGTCACTACCGTGATGGTCTGGGCTGCTCTTGAATTTCCTGTCAATCTACCTCAGCTCTGCACCTGGGTGCCTACAGCAGCTCTCTGAGTTCCTTAAAACCTTATCAAGGGGCTGGAGAGATGCCCCCTCAGGTAAGAGTATGGATTGCTTTTTCAAAGGATCCAAGTTTAATTCCCAGCAACTATTTCAGCAGGCCGCAACCACCTATAACTTCAGCTCCAGAAATATTTGACTCCTCTGGTCTCTGTGGGCACCTGAACTCACATGCAAACACACACACACACACACACACACACACACACACACACATTTTAAAATCATAAAAGTAAATCTTAAAAAGAAAAAAACCGAACTTATCTATCCAGCCAGTGTTTTATCCCAACACTCTGGAGGTAGAGGCAGAAGAATCTCTGTGAGTTCGAGGCCAACCTAGTCTATATAGTGACTTCCATGACAGCCAGAGCTACATCATGAGACTCTATCTCAAAAAAACCTTTAAAAAGATAAATAAAGGAAAAAAATTCCTTAGCTAACCACCAGAGTCTTTCTTGGCGTCCCTGTCAGCTCTCTGCCTCTGCCTTCAGTAGGGTGGCTTTGAACTGTGATCTATGGTTTCATAAAGTACAATACATGAGCTAAGTTAATATCAGGAATTAAGATTATAATAAAGGCTAAGCATGATGATACATGTCTTTAGTCCCAGCACTCCAGCAGCAGAGGCAGGGGGATCTCTGAGTTAGAGGCCAGCCTACTAGTGAGTTCCATGCAAGCCATGGCTACATAGTGAGACCCTGCCTATAAATAAATAAATAAATAAATAAATAAATAAATAAATAAATAAATAATAAGATGCAAATAAACAAAAAAGCAAACAAATAAATTGGAATAAAGGAACTTGTCATCATGAGTCAAGAGAAATCCGGACTTCTATAAATTGTAGCCAATAAAGCCAATTAGCATAGTTTGTGAACTTATTTTTATTCAATAAACTCTGACATAGAAAAACACAAATATGGGCTGGAGAGATGGCCCAGCGGTTAAGAGCACTGACTGCTCTTCCGAAAGTCCTGAGTTCAATTCCCAGCAACCACAGGGTGGCTCACAACCATCCGTAATGAGATCTGATGCCCTCTTCTGGTGTGGCTGAAGATAGCTACAGTGTACCTACATGTAACAATAAATAAATTTGAAAAAAGAAAAAGATAAACATAAATATGACCATATTTCTGATATAATGTGCTTATTTTGGATCTTAGGAAAGGATTTCTATTTAAATTTGCACATATCAATCGCATGTCATACAGAGTTAATCTAATCAATAAGGCTTCATGTAGGGATTCCTGACCTGGGCAGCTTCAGGATCCTCTGGGGGCTACAGTCTGTTGAGGAGGGAGCTAGAGGAGAGCTTTCCCAGCCTGGAGGGTAGGCCTGGGTGTCCCAGTATGGGTGACTCCCAGCTTGGAGGGTAGGCCTTCACAGTATGGGCGACTCAGCACACGGTCAGTCTGGTCGGATGAGTTATAAGAACAAGAGACCGAGCCTTGAGTGGCAGACAAGGACAAAGGGCTGTTGATGAAGAAGAACCCTTCTTGATGAAGCCAGGAGGGTTCTGTGGAACAGTGTAGGGACAAACCGCCATGCCCTGTGCCTCCTTAATCCCTAGGTTGGCTCTTTGCTGGATATAAGAACACACTGCCAATTGTTTTCTTGTTTAACCAGAGAAAATCATAAAAATGTTATTAAACATCATCGGGATGTTCCCATGATGGGACTGTTTTGTTCTGAGGTGTTTGGGGTTGGTGGGGTTTTTTGTTTGTTTTGTTTTGACTTTTTAGTTAAGTAAAAGTGGGCTGGGGCTCAGAGCAGTGCCTTGCCTAGCTGTCATCATGGAAGCCTCCTCTCACAGTAAACGCAGTAAACAGGAGCTAACACAGAGAGCCAGAGCTGGACAATGTGCAGAGTGGGAGACTTCGGAGCACTCTGTCCTAAGCAGGACGTCTGCATCAGACCCCTCCCCTCAGGGCTCCAGAACCCACGTGCAAGAGTAGACAGAAAGACTTAAGAGCCAGAGGGGGTGGATGACACCAAGGAAATGGGCAAGACACAGCAGGGCTGACTCCCAGATGTGCTCACAGAGACTGGCAGCATGCACAGGGCTCACACAGCATCAAGCCAGATGGGATCCCAGCACTGAGAGGGGGGAGTGGACACGAGCTCCCAGCTTAACCAAAAAGCTATCTCCAACTGACATCTGCTTTCAAAGGAAAAGTCAGTTTCCTCCCATGATGTACTGGCTGGTTTTGTGTGACAACTTGACACAGGCTGGAGTTATCATAGAGAACGGAGCTTCAGTTGGGGGATGCCTCCAGGAGATCCAGCTGTGGGGCATTTTCTCAATTAGTGATCAAGGAGGGCAGGGAGAAGAGCCCATTGTGGGTGGTTCCATCTCTGGGCTGGTTGTCTTGGGTTCTATAAGAAAGCAAGCTGAGTAAACCAGGGGAAGCAAACCAGTAACATCCCTCCATGGCCTCTGCATCAGCTCCTGCTTCCTGACCTGCTTGAGTTCTAGTCCTGACTTCCTTTGGTGATGAATAGCAGTGTAGAAGTGTAAGCTGAATAAACCCTTTCCTCTTCAACTTGCTTCTTGGGCATGATGTTTATGCAGGAATAGAAACCCTACTAAGACACATGAAGTCTCACTGGATGTGTGTGTGTATGTGTGTGTGTGTGTGTGTGTCACACATAATGGTAGGCCTATACTTAGCTATAAATAGCCAACACAAAAAAACTCAATGGTAGTAGACTTTGTATAATATGGTTTCTGAATTTGTGGTTTTATTTGTGTGTGTGTGGGTTTTTTTAATTTTTGTTTTTGAATATTTTTTTGGTTTTGTTTTGATTTTTTTTTTTTTTTGCCTGTTTGTTTTCTAAAGAGAGAAAGAAAGAACATGGAGTTCTATGGGTGGGAAAGATCTGGAAGGAATTCAGGAAGGGGAAACCATGATTAGAATATATTGTAAGAAATTTCTTTTAAAAAAAGATTTATTTATGTATATGCGTGTTCTATTGCATGTATGCTGCATGACAGAAGAGGACATCAGATCCCATTATAGATGGCTGTGAGCCGCCATGTGGTTGCTGGGAATTGAACTTAGTACCTCTGAAAAAGCAGTCAGTGCTCTTAACCACTGAGCCATCTCTCCAGCCCAAGAAATTTCCCTTAAAAAAAAAAAACCAAGAATAAATAAATAAAATAAAAGTGGAGGTCACAGGACGGTGACCACAAAACCTTGGGGTTGGTCTTGTGCAGTTGTATTGTGCACATTTAGATACTGAGTTCCCCCAAGATCACATTACAGTCTCTACCTGGGCACTGTATTGATCAATGTGTTACAAAGAATGTCACCAATAATCTGGGATTGGGTAATAAAAGCCTAGAGCCTGTGACTGGGCAAGAGAGAGAGGAAGGTGGGAATGAAGGTCCAGTAAGGGGGGTCTCGGGGTAGGGGCCACGAGAGGAAGGACAGAGGACGTGGAAGGAAATGTCACCTTGAGGCAGGATGGACCATGAGCATGTGGCCGAGAGAAGCTCATACCGAGTACACAGGAAGAGCAGGGCACGGCTCCGCTGGCGAGTGACGGGCATTTACCTGGTTGGTAGTAGCCTGGCCCGGTTCTAACAGTTTCAGAACCCGCGCAGCTGAGGCTTGCAGCTTGTCAGTAAATTCTGATATCTCTGAGCTGTTTCCTCGGGAGGGAGTGGGGCAGAAATCCCTATAAAATTATTCAATAGCCTGTTCTCTCTTACTGTGTGGGTCACAGGGATCTGTGAGGCCCAAGTTCCCTGATGTGTTGAGCCATCTGGCCTGTCCAGTGAGAGAGAGAGAGACAGAGAGAGGGGGGGGAGGGAGGGAGAGAGAGAGAGATTGGAATAACCAAACTAAGATGTGCTCACATTTTTTTAAGCATTGCTCAGGCTGACCTTGAACTTCTGATCTTCCTGCCTCTGCCTCCCAAGTGCTGGGATTAACTGTGTTACTGCCATGCCCCCTTTTTGCGGTCAGGGCGGTCACACCAAGGACCTGGTGCATGCTGGGCAGGTCTTTAGGTGTAGACTCGATTGTGAATGGTGGTGTAAGCACTAGGGCTGGCACCAAGGGATAGGGGGTGACTAGTTATTGGACCATAAAGGCTGCTGCAAAGAGGACTCTCACTTCCGGCTCTGGGTACCTCGCTCAACTCAGTCAGTTAACTAGCTTACTTAGCTTAGTGGCCACAGCAGTTTTCTGCTTCAGTGTTTGAAGGATATGTTTCCCAAGAGACACTGTGGTTTCCTGCCTGCGAGGAATAGGGCCAAAGAGTCCTTTCCGAAGTTAGGCCCGGAAAGGCCTAAGTCTGAAACAACTCCCATCCCAGCCCCCTGTGGTAGCCACCACATCCCCAACTCAAGGGCTTCCGGTCTGATATGGACCCCACCCGACTCCAAGTTAACAGGGACTTTGCCAGGTCCTTGAAAACTACCAGAAGACAAGAATCTCTGAGTGAGAGGCAAGGGATGTGGCTCCCCAAACCCCAAGAGGAGTAAGTCACCTGCCTACATGTCACAGTCCAAAGGGACCCTTCAACGGCTGTGGCCTTTGGCCTAAGAAACTCTGCCGGCAGTGCTCAGGGCGGCTGAGCAGGGGAGGGCTTCACGTATATGGCAACCCCCTTTTGCCTTAAACCCTCATTTTATGAAGAAGCCACTACCCCTGAATCGGGACCTGGACTGGCCTCTCCAGGTCACCTTTCCACCTCTGGAGTCTGGCTGCTCTAAAATTCGGTGCTGTATTAGAATACCACTCAGCTGGGGCTGGAGAGGTGGCTCAGCAGTTAGGAACACCATTCAGTGCAAGAGATCCAGGCACACGAGGGTCACAGGATTCTCTTGAGAGGCTGCCAGCTGCGACCTTACAAGGCTGAGGTCTTCCTTCCCTCCAACCTTATTCAGCAGGGAAACTGGTACTGAGGGGGTCCCTATCAGCATCCGGACCTGTGTTCCCCCGAATCTCTACACTGTGCTGAACTAATTGTAGGGCCGTGGGCAGAAGCTGTGTCCCGACAAACAGGGTGGACATTCTTCCTGGGAGAAAAGGAGTGGCGCTGCCTCCTGTACTCTGGGCCCTTCTTTCTCTGTAGAGTTACAGATGCAGAGGCCCTCACTCCTAGACCTCACCCTGGATCCCTCTCGACCCCTTCCTAGCTCCCAGGCTGTACTCCCCCACAGTCCCAGGCCTCTTTCTGCCCCTCCCAATCTTCAAGGATTTCCCCACCCCGCCCCCGTCCTCATCGCTACCCCCATTCTCCAAGATCTCCCATCCCCCCAGCCCCCGAATTCCCATTGGCTTGGTCCCCTTTCCCAGCTCGCTCCACCCTTCAAGCACTGTCACTTCTCGGAAGAGAGGAGGCAGGAAACTGGGAAGCAGCCAGTCTTCTGTCCTCCCACGTCCCTGCATGCCTGGGTGCACTACAGTTCTCCAACTCCAGCCCCTCACCCACCCCTGTCCTTATCCAAACAGGTTTGCTCCCTGTGTGCCCCCTTCCTTTGTCTCCGTGTGTTCCCCACTCATTCCCACGCACTTTCTTTTGGCCTACAGCGCAACTGTCAGAATGCCACGTTCTCCCATCCCCCTGCCCTTCCGCCCCACGAACCCTGTCCCTTCCTGCTGCCTGGAGACTAGGAGCTTCTGTACTCGAGGATACTGTGGACATAGCCTCCCGATATGGTGCACTAGGAGCCAAGCACATCGGAAAATGTGCCACCCACTCCCAACACCTCTTCAGAGCACCCTGGCTTCCTAAGCACAATCTGGTGCAGATCCTGTCCGGGGGCGAGGACCTGAGCACTCCGGGATCCAAACGGCAGGTCTGCGGCGCCACCTGGTGACCATTCTAACAATACGGAACACAAGAACAGAGGGGCGGAGCCCAGGGGCGGGAGCAGGCGGGGTGGCGTGGGGGCGTGGGGGGGTGGGGGGAGGGGCGGATGAAATTACCCAATTTCAAGAAGGGGCTGCCCCAGTAGCTGTCCCTTTCAGTTCCACAGGACTCACCCGAATGTCCACTTTAGTTTTCTTTCAAATGTCAAGAATTCCTGGTTATACTGACGCCAAAAGCCAGGCGGCACGGTAATTGAAGGAAAGGTAAAAATGAGACATGGAAGAGCGGTCCGGGTCCTGCTGGCCCTAGGGTCCAGAGCAGAGTGAACGGAGCTTAGAGACGGAGAGGATGCAGTTTGAGCACAAGTCCCCCCGCCCCGCCCCCCGAAACCCACTCATCTCCAGGAAAAGAGACCCACCTCCACAACAGTTAGGGACAAAACAGAGAAATGGGGCCAGTGGCAGATCTAGGACAGAAACAGCCCAAAGATGAGCCTGGAAAATCCCAAAATGCCTAAGTGGAGAACTCAGAACAACAAAGCTCATAAAGACAGATTATGTCAAAGCAATATAGAAACCAGACCAAAGAGCCCTCTTGTGGTCAAAGCTGAACAATTTCAGCAAGGAAGATGCGCATAGGCTGTGTTGGAGCAGCCCATGTATGGAATTACTATCCATGAGTCCAGCCT
Organism: Apodemus sylvaticus; assembly: GCF_947179515.1. Taxonomy (NCBI): domain Eukaryota; kingdom Metazoa; phylum Chordata; class Mammalia; order Rodentia; family Muridae; genus Apodemus; species Apodemus sylvaticus. The sequence continues at coordinate 64,152,867 of NC_067472.1, read as the reverse complement.
GTGTGACTGAATGAGGATCCAGACTCTCCTAAAGAATCCTACACCAAAGAATAGGTGAGGCTTTAAACCTCCGCCCCTTCCTTTTCCTTTCCCAGAGCTGTGCAGAGGGGACTGTCTTGAAGAGGCACAAAGAATACAACGCTGTGTCAATATCAGCAATCTTCAGTCATGGAGCAGAACGGATTGACAGTGAGGACTCCAAAGGAGGTGACCTGGGGCGTTGCCTTTGGTGTCTTCTTTCCAAGCCCCCAGACTCAGTCCCACCCTGAGGAAAGCCACAGGCAGTGCTGGGGGGCTGGGGGAAGGAAAGCCCTTGAACAGAACTGACTGGCCTTTAACCGCCTGAGTCATCAGAGATAGCCTCTGTCATTGCCTGAGGAGTTGTGGTGACTCAGAGTCATGGAAGAGCCTAGACAGGTATCTGGGGCAGAGGAGAACACAGGGGAAATGCGAGGAAACTGGGGGATTGTGAATAGATCATGGACTTTGGTTAAAAATCGTGTATCAGCCTGGGAGGCAGCGTGGGTGGTAGGGCATTGGCTGCACAAGCTTGAAGCCCCAAAAGCCAGGCCTGTAGTCTGAGCTCTGAGGGGGTGGGAGGCCAAAACTGAAGGATGCTGGGGCTTGGTGGTCAGTCAGACTAACCAAGCCAACCAACCAAAACCAGCAGCCTCCAGGTTCACAAAGAGATTGTGTCTCAAGAGAAAAGGACAGAAATAACAGAGAAGGTCACTTGGCTCTAAGTCTACAAATGCATGCACTCATACACACACACACACACACACACACACACACATGCGTACCACATGCACACACATTTATCTTATGTATATACCACACACAGAGTAATGCATTGATATTATAGCAACGAGTACATCACAGGAAAGCAAAACTGGCTTCAACTCTGTATTATGTGTTTGGGATTTCTATATATATAAAATACTGTCCTTAAAAACTGTCACTATTGTGGGGTGGTCTATGTATCCCAGGCTAGCTGTGCTGGGGTTACAAGTGTGCACTGCCCTTTGCCTTGATTCCATTTTTTATTGTTTTGTTTTCTCTTTCGAGACACGTTTTCTGTGTGTGACAGACCCATTGGCTGTCCTAGACTCACTTTGTAGACCAGTCTGGCCCAAAACTCCTGCCTCTGCCTCCAAAAAGCTAGGATTAAAGGTGTGCGCCATCATGACCAGCTTTTATTTATTTATTTATTTATTTATTTATTTATTTATTTAGAGACAATTGAGACACGTTCTCACAATGTAACTGACTGACGTGGAATTCACTCTGTAGACTAGGGTGGCTGTACTGGCTGGTTATTGGTGTCAACTTGACACAAGTCTAGCAGAGAAAAAGGAGGCTCAGTTGAGGAAATCCCTCATAAGATCCCACTATAAGGCATTTTCTCAATTAGTGATTGTTGGGGAAGGGCCAAGCCCGTTGTGAGTGATGCCATCCCTTTGCTGATGGTCCAGGGTTCTATAAGAGGGTCAGCTGAGTAAGCCACAGAAAGCAAGCCATTAACCTGCACCCCTCCATGGCCTCTGCATCAGCTCCTACCCCCAGATTCCAGCCTTGTTTGAGCTCTTGTCTTGACTTCCTCTAGTAATAGACTATGATCTGGAAGTGTAAGCCAAATAAACCCTTTTCCTCCCAACTCGAGTTTTGGTGCTTCCATCACAGTAATAGAAACCCTAGGACACTGGCTTTGAACACAGACATCCATCTGTCTCCGCCTCCCAGGGTCTGAAATCAAAGGCATGCACCACCACACTCAGTTCTCAGTTCTATTTTGTAACTGCTACACAAATAAATTTTGTGTTTGTTTACCCAACCCTCCCGTGACTGGACTCTCAGAAACATTTGAAAGACACTCCCAATTCACAGGGCCATGAGACTGATTGACAAGGGGTTTTTGAAAGCCCTTGGAGCTCTGGTAATGCTGCCAATGAAGTGGAACTCCAGCAAGGCAGGGCCAAAGGGCCTTCACCTCCAAAGATGAGGGAGGGTGATGACCACACTGGGCAGTGGCTAAAGACACAAAGAACCGGGCCTAATGATACGCACCTATAATTCTCACACTCAGGAGACTAAAGCAAGCAGATCCTTCTGAGCCAGAGGCCACAGAGCCTGGTCTACAGAGCATGCTCCAGACCAACCAGGGTATCAGGGGACGGGGAGCTAGGGGAGAGAGAACCGTTCACAGCTGAGAAGGTTGGGGTGAAAGTTGCTGAGGTAAAGCTATGGAAGCACAGGGTCCGGCGTGATCCCTTAGACACAGCGAAAGCTGGGCGTGGCACTTTTCTGCTTTCAGCTCAGAGGAGGTTGAGGCACAACTTTCTGAATCCGGGTTCATCAGACACCAGCTGCCTCCATCATGCCCCTCAGTTCAACCCCAATGGGATCAAAGTTGTGTACCTGAGGCACACTGGAGGTGAGGTTGGCACCACATACACCTGGCCCCCAAGATCAGTCCCTTGGCTCTGTCTCCAAAAAAAAAGTTGGGGATGACATTGCCAAGGCAAGCAGTGACTGGAACAGTCTGAAAATTACAGTGAAACTGACCATCCGGACTGACAGGCCAGCATGGAGGTGGTGCCCTGGCCTCTGCCTTGGCCTGATCATCAAAGCCTTCCAGGAGCCACCAAGAGGCAGGAAGCAACAGAAGAACATTAACCACGGTGGAAATGTCACTTTCAGTTGCCCAGCACACGCAACACTGGTCTTTAGTCAGAGAACTTTCTGAAACTATTAAGGAGATCCTGAGTAATGCACAGTCTGTGGCTGCCTTGTGGATGACCACCCTATGACATCAATAGTAGTCCCGTGGGATGCCCAGCTAGTTAATAAGCAACAAGGGAAAATATTTCGCCTGGCAGTGGTGGCACACGCCTTTAATCCCAGCACTTGGGAGGCAGAGGCAAGCGGATTTCTGAATTCAAGGCCAGCCTGGTTTACAGAGTGAGTTCCAGGACAGCCAGGGCTATACAGAGAAACCACCTCGAAAAAAAACAGAGGGGGGAGAGAGAGAGAGAGAGAGAGAGAGAGAGAGAGAGAGAGAGAGAGAGAGAGAGAGAGAAAATTTCAATAAAAGACAATCTGGTTAAAATACATGTATACATACATACATACATAACATACATGCATGCATGCATACATACATACATACATACATACATACATACATTGGGTGTGCCATGCTTATAATCCTAGCAGGCAGATCCTGGGACTCAATGGTCAGCCACTCTAGCCTTCTAGGTGAATTCCAGGCCAGTGAGAGACCCTATCTCAAAAAACAAACAAGAAACAAGGTGGATGACACCTGAGGAATGACAGCTGAAATTGTCCTCCAGTCTACACACACACACACACACACACACACATGCACGCACACACATATCACACACACATATCACACACACACACATGGCGTACACATACACACGCACACACATATACACACACATATCACACACATACACATGCACACACATATACACACACATATCACACACATACACATGCACACACATATACACACACATATCACACACATACACACGCACACACATATCACACACACAGGCGCACGCGCACATACACATGCACACACATATCACACACATATCACACACACACATATCACATACACGCACACACATATCACACACACATCACACACACACATGCACGTACACACATATCACATGCACGCACACACATCACACACACACATACACGCACACACATATCACACACACACATACAAACGCACACACATATACACGCACACACATATCACACACACATACACACGCACACACATATACACGCACACATATCACACACACATATACACACACACATCACACACACATATCACACACACATGCACACACATATCACACACACAGGCGCGTGCACACATATGCACACATACACATATCACACACACATACACACGCACACACTTATCACACACATATCACACACACATATCACACACACGCACACACATATCACACACACACATCACACATGCACATGCACATGCACACACATATCACACACGCACACACACACATACACAAAAGCACAGAAGCACACATACACACACAGAAAGAGATACACACATATACACACACATGCAAACTCAAAATGACTGTGTCACAGACATCTTTGCTAGCTACTTTATAACAAGATAAAAAAGCAGCCTGCTAAAGTTGCACTTTAGCCAGGTCAACTAGAGTTACATGATGAGAGACACTGTCCCAAAATAAATTAGTAAATAGAAGGAACTGGGACAAAGTGTACTGCACAATTGTAACCTCAGGAAGGGCGGGAAGGAAAGAGGGAGGGAAAGAGGGAGGGAGGGAGGAAGGAAGGAAGGAAAGAAAAAAGAAAGGAAGGAAGGAAAGAAAGAAGAGAGGAAGAAAGGAAGGAAAGAAGGGAGGAAGGAAGGAAGGAAGGAAGGAAGGAAGGAAGGAAGGAAGGAAGGAAGGAAGGAAGGAAGGAAGGAAGGAAGGAAGGAAGGAAAGCAGGCAGAGGCTGGCTATGAGTTCAACTTTGGAGAAAGAAACCTACCCCAAAACTTAATCTAGCTTTTCTTTTGCAGCCCTGGCTATCCTGGAACTTGCTTTGCAGACCAGGCTGGCTTCTCTCAGATCCATCTGCCTCTGCCCCCAAATGCTGAGATTAAAGGCATGTGCCGCCACCACCTGCACTAACCTAGTTTATTGGAAAAAGTATTCTTTTATAGAAATGCAGTAAGTAGAAACTTGCTGGTCAGCTTGGACATTAATAAAACACCAGAGTTCTGAACTTAGGGCATAAGAACAAACCCCAAGAAGTCCACGATCAGAAAAGCAGGTGGACACCCCCAGAACTGCAGAGTCAAGGTTCTGTGGTCATAGGCAATAGCAAGTCCAGGGAATTGTCACAGCCTACATCAGAAGAACACAGGCGAAAGTGGCCTTATCTCAACCAGAAGGTAGCTGGTTTATCTCAAGCTAGCATTGATGTCATCGAGCACATTCCGGCACAGATGACACCAAGAGCCAGTTGTAAAGTAGCACTACCCTTGTGGTTTTGCCTGTTTATAGTTTTCCAGAAAACTTTGTAGAGGAAAGGAAACTGGAGCTACTCAGGACACCGTGGTAGTCACAACCCACAATGCCTGCAGCCAGGGCAAAGCTGGATCCATGGAGAAACAACTGCATTTCTCACTGCTCTGGAAGCCAGAAGTCTGAGATTGGAGTGCAGATATGGCCAGGCTCAGGATCACACTTTTCTTCTTCTTCTTCTTCTTCTTCTTCTTCTTCTTCTTCTTCTTCTTCTTCTTCTTCTTCTTCTTCTTCTTCTTCTTCTTCTTCTTCTTCTTCTTCTTCTTCTTCTCTTCTTCTTCTTCTTCTTCTTCTTCTTCTTCTTCTTCTTCTTCTTCTTCCTCCTCCTTTTCTTCCTCTTCTTCCTCTTCCTCCTCTTCCTCCTCCTCCTCCTTCTTCTTCTTTTTTAGTTTTTTTTTTTGAGACAGGGTTTCTCTGTGTAGCCCTGGATGTTCTGGAACTCACTCTGTAGACCAGGCTGGCCTCAAACGCAGAAATCCTCCTGCTTCTGCCTCCCAAGTTCTGGCATTAAAGGCGTGTGCCACCACCGCCTGGCTGCAGGGTCACACTTCTATCCTGGCTGCTCAGAGTCCACATTGCTCTGTTCTTAAGGGCATGGGGATGGAGCTCACTTATAAAAGACCAGGATTTCATGACTTCACCTGACTCTTGTTGCCTGCCCCAAATACCACTTCATACCATCATACTGGAGGTTAGGACCCCAGCATGTGAAGTGGGGACTCTCTGTTTATAGTAAGAGCCAAGTCAGACCATCACAAGAAGGAATGGCCTACTCTACCTGTGTTAATCTGAGCCTGGGAAGGGGAAACAGGAAGAACTTCCAGGGACTTTAGCTCCGAATTGGTGGATTCCTAGGAACCTGAAATCCACCCATCAAGGGGTTCATGGAGGACAGCATATTCATGAACTCTCACCCAGGTCTGATTCCCAGTAGGCTGGAGGTTCTGGACCCATATTATGTTTATGGCCCATGGCCCAGACATAAAGGAAGAACCTGTGTGGGCTCCCCAAGCCAGGGAGCTGTTAAAATGCCTATACCTAGAAACCGGGAGAGTAAAAGTATACTGCGCCCTGGGACATGTGTTCCCATCAAAGACTTGCCGTATCTCCCCATCGCCGTACCCCCCCCCACCTGTCTGGCCTACGTAAAAGACAGTAGTTCTTGGAGAACGGGGACTGTTATCATAAATGGGATCAGACCACAGCACCTGCAACTGCCTTTCCTGATTGGCTTCACTGGTACAGCACACATCTCTACCCCACCCCACCCACAGCTGTACTGATTGATGTGTATGTAGCCTTTCTTAACACCTGTTGTAAAAAGATGAAGATAAAGACATTACTTTCAACAGCTAGCTACACCTTCATGGTCCTATCTCCCAAGACCAATGCTCTAGCCTAGAACTGTCTCTTAGTCCACAGGTACCATCACTGTCTTTCCTTCCCATCACTGTTGACACAGTGGTGACCACACTTGATAGTCAGAAAGTAGATGTGACCATCATATTGGGATCCATGTACTGAGGAGTGGACTCCATAGGACCAGGGACTCCCTATCTCTGGAATCCCAGGCGTGGTGGTTTGAATGAGAATGGATCCTATTGACTCGTCTATTTGAACGTTTGGTCCCCACTTGGTGAAATGGACTGGGGAGGCTTAGGAGTTTTGACCTCGTTGAAAGAGATGTATCACTGTGAGCAGTCTCCGAGGTTTCGAAAGCCTGTATCGTTCCTAGTTTTTTCTGTGTGTCCAACTTTCAGGCCTTAGCTGCTGCTCTGGTGCCATGTCTGCCTGACTACTGCCATGCTCCGCAGTGTGATGATGATGGACTCGAGCCCTCTGGGACCACGGGTCCCAATAATGCTTTCTTTTATAAGTGACTTCAGTCATGGTGTGTCTTCATGGCAATAGAAAAGTAACCAAGACACCTGGGTGTAGTCTCTTCCAGCATAAGACAGACAGCACGCCTAGTACATCCTTGTTATTTAAGAGACAGTTTTTACCTACCTGCTAAAATTCCTTCCCAGGGAGAAATATAATAAATATCTATCCTTCCTCTTAAGGCCCCAGTGGCAAATCAAGGCAGGATTCCTCCAAAGCTCATTCTGGAGAACCAATGAGCTTATTGGGTTTTCTCACAGAGCATAGGTGAGAGGTTACTTACAGGGATATAGATGTTCCTCACCCAACAGGCCACACCTGAAAAGCCTTACCTAGCAGTGATATGAGCTTCCTGTAGCAGCATAGATGGATTCCCTCCTCCCCACCTAGTTGACTCTAGCCTATATACTCTGGCTCCTTCTCAAGATCTCATGCAATTAAGGTAGAGTTGCATAAAACAGATGGTAAAGAGCAGCTGGTAGTTAAATAAGGGTCTCATAACCCTCTCCAGCCCTTTATAAGGAGGTGCAAACTGTCACTAAGCCCAACCAGAATGATCTTTTGCAAGGGGTGCAGTTGACTTCACAGTTGTCTGGCTCCGTTGTCATTCACTCACGACAAGGTGCTTACTGCAACCCTTTAACTGAATAACTCAAAATAAGGAGAAGGCTCTGCAGGGACTGGAGAAAGGGCTCAGCAGTTATGAGCACTTACTGTTCTTGCACAGGACCAGGGTTTGATTCCCAGCACCCACCTTGTGACTTAGAACCATCTGCAACGCCAGTTCTAACAGACTGCAGTGCACTCTTCTGGCCTCAGAGGGCGCTGCATGCAAGTGGTACATATGCATACATGCAGGCAAACACTCACATACATAAAATAAAAACAAATAAAACCGCCGGGCAGTGGTGGCGCACGCCTGTAATCCCAGCACTCTGGGAGGCAGAGGCAGAGGCAGGAGGGTTTCTGAGTTTGAGGCCAGCCTGGTCTACAGAGTGAGTTCCAAGACAGCCAGGGCTATACAGAGAAACTCTGTCTCAAAAAAACAAACAAACATAAAAACAAAAACAAAAACAAAAAAAAAACCTTTAGTGCGTGTGTTTGTGGGGGCGTGGCTCTACCATAAGTCCAGGCTGTCAACACACTGACCCAGAAGGTCTGATGAAGCTTCTGGCTAGCCCTTTAGATGATTATTGCATGGACTTTGGCAAAGTGCTGCCCTAACCAGAAGAGAACTAATCTGGTTCCAACCAGTGCCCTACATACTGAACTTCCTCCCCAAAGCCACTGTTAGAATGTCTGACCCATGAACTCCAGGGGGAAGTTCATGGTAGTGCCTCTCACTAACGAAATGTTAGTGCTGGCTTGAGGAAGCCCTGGGAGAGCCAAGTAGGCAACTCCAGGAAGCAGACCATGCACAGGACTCACTCCTGCATGGTCAGGTGCTTTCTGAAGCCATTCACACCAATGGCTCTATGGGGAGCTAGCTCCCTGTGGACAGCTGACAGAGGAAGAAAATGTTGAGTTTTTGTTTCAGGTGATTTTTGCATACTACAGGGATGTCACCTGAAAATGGACAGCTACTACCCTATAGTCGCTACAATGCCCACATGACGACAGTGGCAGCAAAATCTCGGCGTGAGCAGAACAAAATGGAGTGTGCTTGGTAGCTTGTTTTACATGGAACCTTCAAGGTAAGAGGTGTGGACCTGTTCTGGTTCACAGGCAGGGACGGACTGTACAGCTGGGGAGCCTGGTACTCACAGGGAGCAAAGGTAGAATTCGGATGGCTCGGAGGCCGACCCTCTCTGGTAACATTTAGATGCACAGGGTACAAAGAATCTGTCCCATGTGAATACTGACCCAACCACAACCACAGCCAAGGAAGCCCTAAGGAGCGAGTGACTAGGAAAGGCCATCTATGGACATTATCGCCGTTCGCCAAGCCCACTGCTCTTATCCAGGAGGAAAAGAAGCCATGTGATGCAGCATCATGACTATACGTTAGACACGACCTCATGTGCTGGTTAATGTTTGTCAACTTGCCACAAATTGGAGTCACCTGGGAAGAGGAAGCCTCAACTGAAGAACTGGTTTGTGAACACGTCCACAGGATACTTTCTTAATTGTTAACTGATGCAGGCAGGTCCAGCCCACTGTGGGTGGTGCTATCCTTAGGCAAGGAAGGCCTTTGCTGTATAAGAAAAGAAGTAAGCCAGTAAGCAGCGTTCCGTGGCCTCTTTCAGTTCCTGCTTCTAGATGCCTGCTTGGGTGCATGCCCTGGCTTTCCTCAGCGACACTGTCATCTGTAAATGGAAACAAACCCTTTCCTCCCCAAGTTGCTTTCTGTCAGAATGTTTCATCACAGGAACAGAAAAGCAAACTAATGACATCAGAACCTGGATTCATCACAGGGGCTTGTTCAGTTATGGCTACTGCTGAGTTGCCAGCAGCAGAGAACGGACCGGCCCCTGTCATCCTGAAGGGACAGAGCTAGAATCATTGCCTATGGTTGTGGGTGTGCCTTCCCTGACAGTCTAAATGCTTCTGCCCAAATAGCAATTTATGGACTCAGCAGAGGACCTATCCCACACAGCAGAAGTCTCTCCAGTGAACTCACTGTCTGGCCATGTTTCCACTGAACAGTAAAATGGCTCCTAAAAGCTGTTTTGGTGCCAGCAGAGTGGTCACACTGTGGGGCAGGGATGTACCCAGGATGTGCTTGATGCTCTAGATCAGTATCCGCCCTACAGCTCTCCATGGGCAGCGTCCAGGGGTCCGGGGGTCAGGAGAAAAAAATAGCATAATTTTGTTTCCTGTCCCTACAACTTTGAGCTCTATTAGTTTAGTGATCTCAGATCCCAAGGGACCAAGCAATGCATCTTGGTTCATCCAAGACTCTCACGGAGTTAAAGCTAAAAGTACCTGGTCCTTGTGGCAAGCACCTTCAGTCCTGGACAAATACAAGCAGGTTCTACTAGGGGACACGCATAAAGGCTGTCATAGCAGGAGATCTACAGAGAGAATGGCCTCTGTGCTGTTCAGCCTGTCAAGGAGAGATCAAGACTGTGGTGTAGACAAGGTGAGTGACTCAGAAGGTAGTGATACCTTAAGGGTGTTTCTTAGCGCCTATAAGTCCCTTGGAAAACAACTACAAAAAAACAGATCCATTCCGTACAAACAAAACTGCTAAGACCACAGACCTTTTAGGAATCTAGGCTTTCCCCACACCAGCCAAAGAACCTCAGCCTTTTCTGAGTCCAAAAGTATTAGAGTGCTCCATCGAAAAGGTAGTTGTTGGGGCTCAAGAGATGGCTCATTGCTTAAGAGTTCTGACTGCTCTTCCAGAGGACCTGAGTTCAATTCCCAGCACCCACGTGGCTGCTCACAACCATCTGTAACACCAAGATCCAACACCCTCACACAGACATACAATCAGGAAAACCATCAATGCACATAAAATAAAAATAGATAAATTATTGAGAAAAGAAAGGTAGCTGCCAATGCTGTTACAACTCTGTGACTGAATGGCGAGTGCTTTCCCTTACCCTCCGGGAACCAAGTCCTTTGCCTCCTTTTTCCTTCTCCTGTTTCCCTCCCATCTAACACGATACATAGTTGGCTAATGTTTCTACGTTCACATCGTTTACCCCTTGAACATGTTCAAGGAGTGTGACTCAGCTGCAAGAATTACTAGCCTTCAAAGGTGAATGTGAAATTCTGACCTGGTTTCTCAGGAGATGCAGCCTGTTTTGGTTAGAGAGTTTAACTGTGGTTTTGCTTTGGTTAAACATGGTTGTAGGAGGTGAAGAGATGACTCAATGGTTAAAAGCACTGGTTGTTCTTACAGATGACTCAGGTTGAGTTCCCAGCACCAACATGGCAGCTCCAGGAGATTCAATACGTTTTTCTGGCCTCTGTAGACACCAGAAGAGGCCACCTACAGACGCAGGTGGTACACCAGACTTGCATACAGACAAAACATCCACAGAGATAAAATAATGATTTAAAATCTTTAAAGAAACAAATACAGGGCCTTTTTTTTTTAAGTGCATCCTTCCCTCAGTAGATCCTGTTGTCTTGTCAGCTTGGTTAGGCTGAAACATTTCCCTCTGTGGTTAGGGTGAGATGTGGTCACAGCCAGATGCGTTAGCAAGAGGAGCAGCTATCTTGCTGATCACAGCTTGCCTTGTTCTGCCTTACCCTGCTTGCTGGACTCCAGATGAAGAGAGGAGAGCCTCTGGCTTGGGTCCCCTAAAGGGTCCTGAACTCTGCCCTGCTAGCACACGTTTCTGCCCAGACACTTTGCTTGCGTTCCCAACATTTGCTTTCTTTAAAAATGCTATTTGTTTTCTGTCTCTGTCCAGTAAACCTAAGTTCCATAAAATCAGAGACCTTATCTCTTCTTTCCTACTGCACCCTCAAGTCTTCCTGCTGTAAAGGTGTCTCTCAGCTGGATGACAGATAAGATGCCATGTAAGGTGTGTGTGTGTGTGTGTGTGTGTGTGTGTGTGTGTGTGTGTGTGAGTAAAACAAAACACTGTTTGAGACAATGTTCAGGATATAAACAAGTGCAGGCAACAGGAACAAGTCAGTACAGGAAGCCAGCTGATGAGAACAGCAGCTGATGCTTGGAAGAAAGTTAAAAAAAAAAAAAAGATTGTAATGTAGCCAATTTGATTTTATGTCCCAAGGATACATAGTGATGGTGGGACAATGTTAAAAACAAAGGCAAGCCAGGTGTGGCGACACATGCCTTGAATCCCAGCATTCAGGAGGCAGATGCAAGCAGATGTCTAAGAGCTCAGGGCCAACTAAGGCTACATAGTGAGGCACTGTCTCAAAACAACACAAGCAAGCAAAACAAAACCAGCAAAGCAACCTTGCAAACAGCACAGTGGTGCATGTGGTATGGGATGGCTCCATTGACAGCTGAGCTGGAGGCCACCCCTTAGAACAGATCCCAGGAGGTGCTCAGTTATCTCCACTGGGGCACATCCACTCCAGGGTGCAAAGGTCTCTAAATGACTCCACCTCGTCCCAATGGTGTCTTTCTACTTAAGGCCATGGCATCACCGAGGAAGGGAGACTATTCAAATGTCCAGTCCACATTCCTAACCCAAGAGTTCTGCAGGATCACAGCAGCTTCTGCTACGCCAACTGAAATGCCCTGGTCAATAGGCTGGAACCTCAAGGAGAATAGGCTGGTGGTAAGGTAGAGGAGAGGTGGTAGTCGAGAGTTGGGATGCACCAGCTAGAACGCGAATGGAGTGTGCAATCTGGATAGAATCACCCTCCACCCACCTGTCCTTCCTCCCAGCTAAACGAGATCATCGCAGCCTGGTTCAAGTCCGACTGAGTGGTGGCCTGAGCTCTTCTGCGTGTTCATTATTCCCAGCGTTTTCCCAGACACGCAGCCTGATTCCCGCAGCACCCCTCGTCCCTGTCATGGCCTCCACAGTAACAACGACCTCTTACATCCCTCTCCCCGACGTCCCTGATGTCCCTCAGCACAGATTTGGTCCCCACAACCCCCGCATCCCCGGGCGCGCGACCGGCGAACACCAGGTGAATGCGCGCGTCGCGTGGATCTCTGGCACACCCTAACGCGCCACCCCGCCTCCGAGCATCACGGATTGGTTGTACGCGGGCTGGCCGCGGCCGATTGGCTCGGTCAACGCGACCGTCGGTCCCGTTTCACGGTGGGTAGCACCGCAGCGTGGATGCTGCTCGGTCCCGCGGCGTCCAGAGGAGCGTGAGCAGCCGGGAGGGGCGGGCGGGGGAGCGCCTCAAAGGAGCCGCTCCCGCCGCCCACCCCGACCGCGGCCCGAGCAGCCCGGGAGTCGTGGCCGAATCCCGTAGCCCCTGCAGCGGACAAAGGACCATGCGGTGCTGCAGGCGCTGAGCGCAGCAGGGTGGGCCGGGGGATGTGGGGCGGGGCAGGAGGGGCCGGGGGGCCGCAGCGACGCCCCTGACTGTGGCGCCGCGATGCCGTGGTTCCCGGTGAAGAAGGTCCGCAAGCAGATGAAGCTGCTGCTGCTGCTGCTGCTGCTCACCTGTGCCGCTTGGCTCACGTATGTGCACCGGAGCCTGGTGCGCCCGGGCCGCGCGCTACGCCAGCGGCTGGGCTACGGGCGAGGTACGCGATGGCGCGTGGCGAGAGGCCCCGGGTCTCCCAAGGCGCGGGGGGGTCTGATTGCACAGAGCCCCTGCTGTCCTGCTCCTCCCAACTCCGCTATATTGGGGGAGGGGTCGCGGCTCTGTTCGGCGGGACGCCCAGTGACGTCAGCAGTAACGCTAGGGACCCTCGGGGCTCATCCCTAACCTTTTGGACCCTGGAATCTGACTTAGATCCGGTGGTGATGGAGTTAACAGTGGGTCTTTGGGGGAGCCGGTGCCCTCGGCCAAGAGGCCTGTCAGGCCATTGCCTACTTAGCAGGGCCTCAGTTTCCTCATCTGCCGGAAGGTGGGGAGGTAAGGGTGGTGTTGAGGGATCCAGCTGCTTAGAGGGGCCAGAACAGCTGGAAACCCTGGGTACACCTGTGACTGTGGACTGAGATGTCTGGGTGCTAGGGACCGACGCTAACTTGAGTAAATGTTGTTGTAGTTTGTGCACGTAAGAGTGGGAAGAGGATGTACAAAGCAACTTAGGCCTCCCAAGCCCTGTGGGCAAGAATCCGGGGAGAACCTCTGGAGACGGTGGCCACTGGATCCACACTTTGGGGGTGAAACTCCAGAGCAGGGTGAACATCAATACAGCTAGGTAGAAAAAGACCAGGGAATGACCCTGGAGAAGCCTAGCCAAGCCACACAGGGCTCATCTCTGTGGAGGAGGCTGGTAAGCTGAGGACTAAGTGGGAGAGGAGCAAGCGTCTCTCCTCTTAAAGTCTCAGAGCAGGGACACTGGCTCACAACATCCTGGGCCACTCCACCTGATAGATCCAGAACTCCCTTTTCAGCCCTGCTCCTGCCTCCTGCCTGCAGAGGCCCTCTGTTTCCAAACATCATCCACCAGATCCTGGGCCAAGGATCTGAGACAGATCCCAGCCCCCCAAGAGAGTCCATGGGTCATCCCAATCCATGTACCTTATCAGCTGTGACATCTTCAAGATATCCTGCCACAACTCTATCCCTAAGAGATCAGTCTGGACCCAGAGCTGACCCAGCACCCAATAAAGCCAGCCCCCATCAGCTGCCCTTGTGGGTTCAACTGACTTCCTGAGCAACTTTGTTTCTGTCTGAGACCAGCCAGGAAGGAGTGAAGACAGGGAGCCCTGCTGTTAAAGGTTGCTCATGAGGGCAGCTGGCTCTGACTCCTAGGTGGGTAGGATCTAGTTTGGATCCTGGAAGATCAGCCCTGCCCAGTGGCACTGCTAGAAGCAGCCTGGGTGGCACAGATGGGGGCTAGCCACACCCTCTCTTCTCTGGGCTGAAGCTCCATCTCCTGTGTGGCCACCTGGGGCCCACCAGGCACTATGAGAAGTTGAGCAGCTGCATGTGCCTAAGGCTTTCCTGACAGTGTCATCAGTCTTCTGAGCAGGCAACATTCAGTGGGTGTCCAGCAGCCTGTACTACGGATACCTCCAAGTAAGGGTGGGGCAGAAGTCTCTGCACCTTCTGTGCTGAGGCTTAGCCTCTGCAGGGCAGTGGTGGTGGCCTGAGCTGAGACGCCACTACAGAAAGTCCCCCCCATACTCAAAATGCCTGGACTTAGCTTGATGGGCTGTGGGTATCCGGGCCAGGCTCCGGGAATTTGACCGGGAATCTTGCTTGCTTACTTCCTGTCTTTTCAAGAAAGGATCTAGAATGTGGAGCACTGCCAGAACTTCAAGGGAAGAGACCACACAGGCAACCCCTCACCTAGAGACAGTTCGGACTCATCTAGTATCAGCTGTGCCTCTCCACTAGCCTAGCTTCTGAGATCTGCACGGAGGGACGGTTGTGCATGCAAGGTGTGGCTTTGAAACAGGAAGGATTTCTGGCCCTAGTGTCTCTTGTTGAAAGCGCCAAGAGGGACAGGGCTGGGATAAAAATGAAACCTCCTGCCTTTGGAGACTCAAGTCCAGAAGAGTGGACACCCAGGGATGCAGTGGTCATGCAACTTAGGAAAAAAGTCCAAGAAGTGGGACAAAACAAGGTACAAGAGTAGTCTACCCCAAACTGGAGGAGCTATGGTGGACATGTCTTCACATAGATCTGGAGAGAGAAGGCAAACACACTAGCACATGGGAAAGGCATCAAGGGTGCTAGGCCATCTGGAATTCTTCCCAAGGCAAAGCCATTCTGAGAGGATCACCAGATGGGTGTGAGTGTGTACATTTTCACACTAGCCTGAGTATGTATATATAGCCCGGCTCTACACTTTCATTGGGGACTGGAGAAAGCTGGTAAAAGGCTCTTACTTTGTATTGCCCACCCAAGGGAGGGTCTAGAAGGCCCCCAAGTGATGGAGCAGAAGTGCAGAGTCTTCAGCAATCCTTCCTGCCCCGCCCCTCCAGCTGACCCCAACAACAAAGATACTGGCCTTAGAAAGTCTGAGCTCTAACACGGTTCACGTGCATCTGCAGATGGTGAGAAGCTGACAGGTGTGACCGACGGCCGGGGTGTCCGAGTGGCATCATCCACACAGAGGGCAGAGGATTCCAGTGAAAGTCATGAAGAGGAGCAGGCGGTAAGGAGTGACCACGAAAAACACAAGGAGCCACTCTCTCGGGTGGGTGGATATGGCCATGGGCTGCACGTGAGCGTCGCAGCATCCCAGCCTGGATACTGTGTCTGGATAGTCGCTGAGCGGCATGCATCTGTTGTGGATCAGTGGCCACATAACTGTCTGGGAAGATGTGCCGAGGGTATCTGTGTGGAGAGTACTTTGGTGATGTGACTGGATGTGCAAAAGGGAAACCATGAAGTTCTGCTTTGTCGCGTGTTCCTAGATGGACTGTGCAGCTGTGACACTTCCTGCCTTTAGAACTCTGACTTGACTACTCTTTCCTGCAGCCCGAGGGGCGGGGCCCAAACATGCTGTTTCCTGGAGGAGCTAGGAAGCCACCCCCACTGAACCTCACCCACCAGACACCCCCATGGCGGGAAGAGGTAAGCTCTGTTGGGTTGGTCTGGGCAGGGAGGAGGGGTAGATCAGACCGTATGACAGCTGACATCCCTTCTGACCCCTAGTTCAAAGGACAGGTGAACCTGCACGTGTTTGAGGACTGGTGTGGGGGTGCGGTGGGCCACTTGAGACGGAACCTGCACTTCCCACTCTTTCCTCACGTGAGTACCTCAAGAACGTACGGGTTGGCAAGGTGGGCAAGGCATGCCGTGAGCTGTGGGTCAGCGGTTGTTGCACTGCCGGCAGACTCGGACCACCGTGACAAAGTTAGCTGTGTCCCCTAAATGGAAGAACTACGGACTCCGGATTTTTGGCTTCATCCACCCAGCCAGAGATGGTGAGTAGGTTGGGTGTGGCAGGGGCAGAATGTCTTGAACAGTTCAGCTTCCTGAGGCTCTGTCCTGTGGACTAGGAGACATCCAGTTCTCTGTGGCTTCGGATGACAACTCTGAGTTCTGGCTGAGCTTGGATGAGAGCCCAGCAGCCGCTCAGCTTGTAGCCTTTGTGGGCAAGGTAGGTTCTGACCTCCCGCCCCAGCTCCTCTATCCACACCACGTCTGTCTTCACTGGACCTCCTACAGCCTCTTGGAAACACAGACAGTGTGTCAGATGCCCACAAGGAGAATGTGCTCACTTCCTTGTCCTCCCTGTGTCACCCCCCAGACTGGCTCTGAGTGGACCGCGCCTGGAGAATTCACCAAGTTCAGCTCTCAGGTGTCTAAGCCACGTCGGTGAGTAACTTGAGAGTGCATGCATTCACACGTGTATGCACATCTGTGTTGGCACATGAGAGGGAGGCTGGGTATCATCCTTGCCCAGGTTACACAAGCACTGTCTTGCTGAGGGACCATCCCAGAGGGATGTGAGATTCTGTCCTGACCCTCTGGCCTCTTAATCTGTTTGGTGGGAGACAACCCCAACTCCTTATGTCCACAGGCTCATGGCCTCCCGGAGATACTACTTTGAACTGCTTCACAAGCAAGATGACAAGGGTTCAGACCATGTGGAAGTGGGTGTGAGTGTGGCCTGCCCTCTGAAGGAGCTCCAAAGACCACAGCTCCCCACCCCCATCCACTTCCTTTACCATTGGACAGTCACTGCAGGGTGGTCCCCAACCCGAAGGGATTTCCAGTCTAGGAGATAAGGCAGATATTCGGGACATGGACCAGGATCAGGAAGGAATGTTATATCTGCTGGATGCTCAGAGGGCCTGCACTGAAGAATGGCCTTCACCAGGAGACATTGGGAAGTGCAGACGTGTACGGCAGGAGGTGTAGCCTCTAAATTCTGTACCTGGAGGACCAACCTCTATTTTCTAGCATCTTCTGAGACTCCAAGAAGTCTGGTAGCCAAATCAGGCCAGGCCTGCGATGCTGTGATGAACTGCCCAGACTGTCGTGGGGGAAGTGAGGTAGTTGAGATTTTGCATGACAGGAATCCCTCTGGCCTGTGTGGAGCAATGGGAAGCCGAGAGGGTGAGCCTTGGGAAGTGTACTATCTTTTTGTTGCCATGATTATCTCTATAACAAAATACTTGACAAGAAGCAATTGAAGGAAGGGTTTATTTCAGCTCACAGTTTGAGGGTACAGTCTGTGATGGAGGGAAATCCTGGCAGCAGCAGTGTGAGGTCCCCGGTCACATTGCCTCTGCATCCAGGAACTGAGAGACACGACCCCTAGTGCTCGGCACATTCTCTCCCTTTTATTCAGTTTTGGACATCCATCCATGGGATGGTGCTCCCCACATTTTAGGGTAGGTTTCCCCCCTTAACCCCCCCCCAGTTAACCTCATCTAGGTCCTCCCTCACAGACATGCCTGGAAGTTTGTCTCCAGTGATTCTATTGAAAATCAGTGTCAGCCACCACAGAGAAGAAAGACAAGGAGCTGGGAGCTAGGGAGGAAGGTTTGAGAGCAAGACAGGGCCTGGGGGATGAGGTACAGTGACCACAGTACCATTGGGGGGTCTCGGCCTCAGCACCTCAGTACTGAGTCATCCCAACTCAGTAGAGTGCAGACTCGGTGTTTGGATGGTCCGAGGGAAGAGAGCAGAGGTACTGATGCGAAGGTCCCAATGAGCCCAGTCAGCCCCACAGGAGCACAGGCTGAATAGGGGTGGGAGGAACACATCTGCAGGGAGCATCTGTGGAGCTGGGGCATGGGGAGGGCCATCTGGTGGCAGATACTACGTCAGGGACTGAGGGAAAATCCAGCGGTGATCTCAGGAAGGCAACATGCAAATCCAGAGAAAAAGTGGAGTCAGAAATTCTAATCAGCAACTTTTGGAGGGAGGGAGATAGGGAGGGAGGAAGAGAGGAAGGGAGGGAAGGAGAGAGGGATCTGCCCCTTGAACTCCTCGACCTTCTGGGCCTTCTGCCAGGTGCCTCTTCCTTAGCTCCTCCCCCTCTCCCCACCAAGTGTCTTGCATCCTTTGAGCATTTTCACTGGGTAGAGTCCCTCACCCATGAGCTAAGGGAAGGGAAAGCCACCTACTAGGACCCAACCTCTTTCCTGTCCCCACACTCCCAGTGGCGAGCTTTCCTGCCTGGTCTGAAGTTCGAGATCATCGGTTCTGCTCACATTTCCCTGTACACAGGTGCGAGCTGGGTATCTCCTCAGGGGGAGTGGCTGGGTTCTGAGGGGACAGTTCTGGGTTCAGCACGGGCATGGTAAAAGGGAGGCCAAAGTTCCAGATTGCCTCCCACTCCTAGATGAGTCATCTCTGAAGATGGACCATGTGGCCCATGTGCCCCAGTCTCCAGCCAGCCATGTAGGAGGATTCCCTCCACAGGAGGAACCCAGTGCCGACATGCTGCAGCCGGACCCCAGGGACACCTTCTTCCTCAGTGAGAGGAGGCTCCGGAGGAGGGGGAGGATGGAGTGGGGTGAGGGCCGAGCCACCAAGTGACGGCCCTTTCCACAGCTCCTCGGATGGAACCTTTGATCCTGGAGAATATACTGGAGCCCTGTGCCTATGCGCCCACCTATGTCCTCAAGGATTTCCCCATAGCCAGATACCAAGGACTACAGTTTGTAAGTGCCCCGTGAGGGAGCCGTTTTAAAGCTACCCTTACCCCAGGCCCTACCCCTACCCCTAAGCTGTCGGCCCTGCTCACAGGTTTACCTGTCCTTCATCTACCCCAATGACCATACCCGTCTCACTCACATGGAGACAGACAACAAGTGCTTCTACCGTGAGTCCCCACTATACCTGGAAAGGTAGGTGAGGGCGTGGCCTGTCAGAAGTGAGGATGAGGAGCCTCGACGAGGAAGGTCTGTGACACACTTTCTCCCTCAGGTTTGGGTTCTATAAATACATGAAAATGGACAAGGAGGAAGGAGAGGAAGATGAGGAGGAGGAAGTTCAGCGTCGAGCCTTCCTCTTCCTCAACCCAGATGGTGAGTGTCTGGCTCCTGCTACCCTCCCAGCCCAAATGCCAGGTACTTGTGCTTACCGGACGCTCTCTACAGACTTCCTGGATGACGAGGATGAGCAGGAACTGTTAGATAGCCTGGAGCCCAGCGATGCTTCCGTACAGCAGAGCCACAGGACCCCCACCCCAGCAGCCACCACTGGAACTACAGCCAGCCCTACCCCACCTACAACGAGTCCTCTGGATGAGCAGACCCTCAGACACTCCCGGGCACTGAATTGGGCCCCACGCCCCTTACCTCTCTTCTTGGGGCGAGCTCCACCTCCCCGAACTGTGGAGAAGTCGCCTTCCAAGGTGTATGTGACCAGGGTACGACCTGGACAGCGGGCTTCCCCAAGGGCATTGAGAGACTCACCTTGGCCACCCTTCCCCGGTGTCTTCCTGCGCCCCAAGCCTCTGCCCAGAGTACAGCTACGGGTGCCCCCACATCCACCTCGGACCCAGGGCTATAGGACCAGTGGCCCCAAGGCCACAGAACTAAAGCCCCCAGTCAGGGCACAGACCAGCCAGGGAGGCCGGGAGGGCCAGTTGCATGGGCAGGGACTCATGGCGCCCACCGTGGACTTGAATTCCTCAGTGGAAACCCAGCCTGTGACCTCCTTCCTGAGTTTGTCTCAGGTCTCCAGGCCACAGCTGCCTGGAGAGGGTGAAGAAGGGGAGGAGGATGGGGCCCCTGGTGACGAGGCCACATCTGAAGACAGTGAGGAAGAGGAGGAGCGGGCTGCCGGGCGGCCACCGGGCCGCTGGCGTGAGGACGCTATTGACTGGCAGCGCACGTTCAGCGTGGGCGCCATGGACTTCGAGCTGCTGCGCTCTGACTGGAACGACCTACGCTGTAACGTATCCGGGAACCTGCAGCTTCCTGAGGCCGAAGCAGTGGACGTGGTGGCTCAGTACATGGAGCGGCTGAATGCGCGGCATGGCGGGTATGGAGCAGGAGGCTGCCGGAAGAGAAGGCATGCTGGTGTCCGCAGGGATCTCAGAACGTCCCTGGCGCTCACGAGCTCTCTGATCCCCTTCACCCCCTCTGTAACTCGTGTCTTACTTATCCAGGTTGAAGGACTCTCTGGAGCCCCACTCAAGACTGACTTCATCTCTTCCCTCTGCCAAGTCCCATATCTGTCACTTTAGACCTAGACCCAAGGATGAACCCAAACCATAGGGAACAGAAGTCAGGCTTAGCCAGATTGTGGGCAGACAGCCTTTTCAGGGACCAGAGACACTAGAGTTGTCAAGCCCAGGAACCCTAGACCTCTCCTTGTGGAGCACTGCAGGGTCCTAACTAGGGGACTGTGTCTAGCTCAAGGGAACCTCAGTCTCCTAGGTCTCAGTCTTCAAACTTGTTTCTACCCCATTTTGAGGGAGATTAGGGCCATGGTTTATCTTTGAGGGAGTTCTTATGAGAGGCTGTTCTGTACATTGTCAGACTTCAGGAAAGGGAGAACCTTCTGTGAAACTTGAACTCAGGAACGGCGGGACAGGTGTCTGCTGGCAGCCAGTGTTGAGAGCCAAGCTCACCACAAAGTTTTAAACAGGACAGGGGTTGTACACAGATGTGCTGCAGTCCCAGAGGGTGAGAGCGTGACAGTCCTCAAAAGGGGCTATGAGACCCTTCCCACCGCTGGTGACGTTGGACAGACCTAGGTGGCTCAGAGGGCAGGTTTCCTGAGAGCAGCTTATGGGGCGGTCTCTCTCGTGGTCTCTTTATAGAACTGTCCACCGTGAGTGGTCATAGGCACAGCTGGGGGCTCTGGTGTGGGTGACGCCAGGGAGTAACCCAAAGTGTTTGGTTGGGAGTAGAAGGCTCCTGCTTTGGGTGGGGTTGAACCACAGGACTCCCATCTGAGGTCATGCCAATGGTCTCCTATAGGGGAGTACTGTCACCAGAGAGTAGGAAGTAAAATGAATAGCCTAAGGCCTGAGGCAAAATGAGGGGCCTGCTGGGGGTATGAGGGGGACACATGGGAGAACTAACAGCTTCCTGGTGGTTCGTTGGGAGGCTAGCCATAGGAGAGAACTGAGACATCACCTCAGGACAAAGAAAAACAGGCAAAGGAAGACATCTGGGAGGACTCGACAATCCGGGGCTTGCATCGCCCCCTAGTGTACCCTTTCCTACTTCCTGCTGGGCTGGGGAAGTGAGACTGGGAAGGTCAACCGGTGTTTGGGAGCGATAGTGGGGAGTAGAGTACAGTCGCGTGGAGGCGTTGAGCGGTGCTACAACCCTCGGTTAATCAGACCTGCCTTGCAGGCGCTTCTCGCTTCTACGCATCGTGAACGTGGAGAAGCGCCGCGATTCGGCGCGCGGAAGCCGCTTTCTTCTGGAACTGGAATTGCAAGAGCGCGGAGGCCGCCGCCAGCGCCTATCCGAATACGTCTTCCTGCGATTGCCCGGAGCCCGCGTTGGGGATGAAGATGGAGAAAGTCCCGAGCCCCCTCCTGCCGCCTCAATTCACCCTGACAGTCGCCCAGAGCTCTGCCGGCCTTTGCATCTGGCCTGGCGTCAGGATGTCATGGTTCATTTCATTGTACCAGGTATGTGCACCTCTAGGAGGCGTTTGGGGTGGGACGGGAGGTGGGAACCCCTCGGTCCAGTCACACTGCTTCAGTGGTACCCCCTCTTCCAGTGAAGAATCAGGCGCGCTGGGTGGTGCAGTTCCTGGCAGACATGACCGCGCTGCATGCGCGTACCGGGGACTCCTACTTCAACATCATCTTAGTGGACTTTGAAAGCGAGGACATGGATGTGGAGCGAGCCCTGCGTGCGGCCCAGCTACCTCGGTAACAATGTGTGCCACCACTACTTAGGAAAGCCAAGGATCTTTCCTCTTACGGGAGGTGAGTTGTCCCAACACCGTCCACCTCCCTTCATGATTGCTGTGTGCCTTCATTTCTCTAGGTACCAGTACTTGAGACGAACTGGAAACTTCGAGCGCTCTGCAGGCCTGCAAGCTGGAGTGGATGCAGTGGAGGTCTGTGGGCCAGTCAAGGGCTTAGGGGAAAGAAATGAGGGTGCTGAGCTCACCTTGGGGAGGTGAGCAGGGCTCAGACCTCCCAACCTACAGGACCCCAGCAGCATCGTCTTCCTCTGTGACCTGCACATCCACTTCCCACCTAATATCCTGGACAGCATCCGCAAGCACTGTGTGGAGGGCAAGCTGGCCTTCGCCCCTGTGGTCATGCGTCTGGGCTGTGGGAGCTCACCGTGGGACCCACACGGTAAGGACCTGAGTGTACCCCAGGAACAGCCACCAGGGCAAACCCCAAGTCTAACCTCCTGAGCAACCCTATTCATACACAGGTCGTGCGGAGTTCATGAGACCCCTTTCCTCTATGAGCCTATGAGTTCATTAGTTATTAACAAATACCAGACACCCCCTCCCACCCAGAGTAAGAAGGCTTCTTGGAGCTGGGCGGTGGTGGCGCACACCTTTAATCCCAGCTCTGGGGGAGGCAGAGGCAGGCAAATTTCTGAGTTCGAGGCCAGCCTGGTCTACAGAGTGAGTTCCAGGACAGTCAGGGCTATACAGACAAGCCCTGTCTCAAAAAAACAAAACAAACAAAAAAAGCAAAAACAAAAAAAACAAAAAAAAAAAAAAAAAAGAAAAGAAAAGAAAAGAAAAAGAAGGCTTCTTGGAATTCCTCCCAGGGTCCTCTAGCCTCCCTGGCGAGAACATGCTGAGGACCGCTCCCTAATGGTTATCCTCCCCACCTCAAGGTTACTGGGAAGTGAATGGATTTGGCCTCTTTGGGATCTACAAATCAGACTTTGACCGAGTAGGAGGCATGAACACTGAGGAGTTCCGTGACCAGTGGGGAGGCGAGGACTGGGAACTTCTGGACAGGTGACTGCCCTGCCCGCCCTCTCAGAGACACCTCACCGTTCTCCATTGTGAGGATGGAATGACAGAGCCCCGCCTGTCAGGATCTTAGAGACCCACAAAATTCCTTCCACCTACCCTACTCCCAAGAACCCTTCCCACCCCCAGGCCCCGGCAGGCGCCAGGGCAGCCCTGAGCCAGGGTCCTGACGTCCCACCCACTCCTCCCAGGGTCCTGCAGGCAGGGCTGGAGGTGGAGAGGCTTCGACTGCGACACTTCTACCACCACTATCACTCGAAGCGAGGCATGTGGGCCACACGCAGCCGCAAAGGCGCCCGCACACAGCGATCCTGAAGACCTGGCCGCCCTCTGGGCCACTGGGTCTTGGTGCAGCAGGTCGAAGCTGCGTCCTGAGCTTGATTCAGGCTCTGCCACCACCTGTGCTGGCCCCTGAAAGCCTCCTCTGTGACTCCAGAGAGGCAGCGCTCCTGGCACGGCAGCACCTTGGTCCCCACACTCCCTGATGATTTCTGTGAAATTTTCCGTAGCAATGACATTGTTTTCAGAATTTACAAGAGTTCTGTCTGTTCTGTTTTTTATTCAGAATGAAATGAAATATTTTTTTTAGTTCTGACTTGTTTTCTGTGACTGTTCTCTTGCGAGGCAGAGCTCTGGTTACCAAGGTGGCTGTGGGCAGTGCGGCAGTGTAGGCTCTCCTCCCACGCCCACTTCCGCCTGTAGTGTCTGTTTCCACCTGGTTTCTGTGGAGTCTGGCTACTCGGAAAAGACATTGCATGAGAACTTCCCACACAGGAAATGCTGCTGAGCCAGCATATGTGGTGACACCAAGTCCCCAGAATGACCTTGATCTGTCACCCCACACAGCCAGAGCAGACACACCGAAGCCCCCAGTTACCCACATCACCTTCTCTATATATAGTTCATATGAAGTGCTGCAACTTACAGATGCTTTGCGAGAAAAGCATTGGATTTAAAAATACATCGTCTAGGTGCTGGAGCGATGGCTCAGTAGTTAAGAGCACTTGTTCTTCCAAGGGAGCTGGGTTCCGTTTCCACGACCCACAGGGTGGCTCACAATTATCCCCAACTCCAGGGGATCCAACACCCTCTTCTGACATCTCAGGTTACCAGGTACACAAACATATGTGTAGACAAAACACACACATAAAATATGCAGCAGCAGATTTTAAAAGCAGCAGCAGGAAGAAGAAGAGGAGAAGACATTTTACAAGTTAGACATAGTAGATGGAATATACCTTTAATCCCAGAAGCTGGGAGAGAGACTGTCATATCTTTGTGCCCTGGGTACATAATGAGACCCTACCTCAACAAATAAAAAAGAAGGCAGCCCGCTACCAGGGCTGTCAAGATGAATCTGCTGCCGGCTCTGAGGACTCACATAGTAGAGCTAATTCCTACAAAGTAGTCCTCTGACATCCATAGGCTTCCCACAGGCACATAAAGACATAAAATGTTTTTTTTTAAGTATGACAAGTTAAAGAAATTAATAATAATAATAAATAGTAGGCCGGGCAGTGGTGGCACAAGCCTTTAATCCCAGCACTTGGGAGGCAGAGGCAGGTGGATTTCTGAGTGTGAGGCCAGCCTGATCTACAGAGTGAGTTCCAGGAAAGCCAGAGCTACACAGAGAAACCCTGTCTTGAAAAAACAAAAATAAAAAACAAAAAAACAAAACAAAAACAACAATAATAATAAATAGTAAATGATGTGGGCTGGAGAGCTGTCTCAGGAGTTGACATTTGATGCTCTTGCAGAGGATAAAATTCAGTTCCCAGCACCCACATGGTGGTGGCTCACAACCATCCATGACTCCAGTTCTAGTACTGGAGAAAAGATCTAGTACTCTCTTCTGATCTCCACATGTACCAGGAATGCACATGCATGTGATACAGTACATATTCATGCATACATGTAGGCCAGACACTCGTGAACACATCCACTCAACCTGTGAACTGGAGAGACAGTTAGCAGGCACTGCTGCTCTTCCAGAGAACCTATCAGGTTCCTGGCATCCGTTTCAGGCAGTTCATAATTTCCTGTAACTTTCAGATCCAGGGGAGCCAAAGTTCTCTTCTGGCCCCTGTGAATGCTCACACACAGATGGCATACACATACATACGTAAAAAATAAAATCCTTGGCGCAGGAGAGATGGCTCAGCAGTTAAGAACACCGGCTGCTCTTCCAGAAGTCCTAAGTTCGATTCCCAGCAACCACATGGTGGCTCACAACCATCTGTAATGTGCTCCCATGCTCTCTTCTGGGGTGTCTGAAATGTCAAATACATTAAATAAATAAAAATTAAAATTATTAAGATCCTTTTAAATTAAAAAGAAAGCTAGCGTCATGATATACCCATGTAAGAGCCACCACTCAGAAGGCTAAGCAGGAGGGTCCCAAGATTATGCATCAAAGAGGTGAAGAACACAGGACACCAAGACAGAAACATTCTTAGAAGATAAGGAAATGGGGAAAGGAACATAAATAAAAGGAAGGTGAGGCAGATGCATCTCAGAAGCCCATGCCACAGTCAGGCTGGGTTGTGCCTGCATGTGTGTGTGACCTGGAACTGGAGTTACAGACAGCTGTGAGCTGCCATATGGGTGCTGGGAATTGAACCTGGGTCCTCTGGAAGAGCAGCCAGTGCTCTTAACCGCCAAGCCATCCCTCCAGCCCTAGCAGCCAGTCTATGTTCACAAGCCAGAATCTCTTTCTGTCTCTCTGTCTCTGTTCTCTCTGTCTCTGTCTCTTCATAGCCTTGGCTGTTCCTGTTCTCACTATGTAGACAAAGCTGCCCTTGAATTCACAGAGAACCTCCTGCCTCTACCTCCCAGTTCTGGAGTCAAAGGTGTGTGCCACCTCACCCTGATATGTTAAGGAGGTCTCAGTGAGCACCAGCCAGAGGACCAGACCTAGCCCAGCACTGGGGCAGCAAACAAGAGTCACACTAGTGTAAAGTCTGACCTCAGTGTTAGTTGATGGCGGGTGCTTATGATAAGTAAGGCCAAAAAAAGAAATTAGTACTTCTGAGTAGTACTGCATTTGTAATTTGTAGCGGGCAGAGTGAGCAAGCCTGCAGAGGCCTTCCTTGACCTCTGGGGGGCAAAGAGAACAAGCAGGTGTTTGAAGGAAATTTAGAAAATTGATGATGAGAACATTAAAAACAGAAATTCTTGACAGCAGGCT
Organism: Apodemus sylvaticus; assembly: GCF_947179515.1. Lineage (NCBI taxonomy): Eukaryota > Metazoa > Chordata > Mammalia > Rodentia > Muridae > Apodemus > Apodemus sylvaticus. The sequence goes on along the minus strand of NC_067472.1, from coordinate 64,126,275 downwards.
GGTGAAATGGCTCAGTGGTTAGGGTCACTGACTGCTCTTCCAGAGATCCTGAATTCAAATGCCAGCAACCACATGGTGGCTCACAACCATCTGTAATGAGATCCAACGCCCTCTTCTGGTGTGTCTGAAGACAACTGCAGTGTACTTACATATAATAATAAATAAATCTTAAAGAAAGAAAGAAAGAAAGAAAGAAAGAAAGAAAGAAAGAAAGAAAGAAAAGACAGTAGCTGACAAAGCAGGAATAGAGAAGCCAAAGGGGGAAAATAAAGGAACCAGGCCAGGCACCTTTAGTCCCAGAACTCGAGAGGCAGAGGCAGGCCAAGCTCTATGAGTTCAAGGGCAGCCTGGTCTACAGAGCAAGTGCCAGGACAGCCAGGGCTACATAGTGACTTCCAGGACAGCCAGGGCATGTGAAGAGATACTATCTCAGAGAGTAAGAACAAATGAGAGCTTCAATGCGCACTTGGGCTAGCCAAGGGCTCCATGGAGACAGTACCATCAAGAGGAGACTCACAGGACCAAAGAACAGACTGGCACCCCACCACTAAGAGAGACACACAGTCCCTTGGAGGAAGTGTCCAGGCAGTGGCCCAGACCTAGGGATGACATCAACAAATCTACCAAGGCCTGCATTCTGCCAGCGAGCAACACCCCCCCCCCATGACCTCCTGCCCTGCCACTATGCAATGTTAGAAATGTCTCCAGATGCTGCATGTGATGGAACATGTCTTTATTCCCAATACCCTGGAAGCAGAAGCAGGCAGAAGATTCTGTGAAGTCAAAGCCAGCCAAGTCTACATAGAGAGGGCTAGGTCAGAGCTACACAGAGAAACCCTGGCTGAGAAAGAGAGTCAGAGAGACAGAAAGAGATTCTGGTTTGCTTTTCATTGGTATAATTTATAGAAACTCATTTAGCCTTATGGAGCCTCGGTTTCACCATCTATAAATGGAGGTAGTCATAGCTCCGCCCTCCTGGAGTCCCTATGAGGATTAAGGGCAGAGTATGAACAAAGCACTCATCAACCGGTCTGGTACATCATCCTTCTGGGGTCAGCATTAGGCACACTCTAGGGATAACTCACTGCCTTGGGGCAATGCTTCCCATCATCACACCTGCTGCAGGCTTCCACCCATGTCTTTTCCCTCCTAATTCCTTCTCTACAAAGGCTTACATGCACACACGCACGCGCGTGCGCGCACACACACACACACACACACACACACACACATGTATGTACTTGCATAGGAGCACAAGTTGCTCTTTGGTGCTTAGTTCTGCTTTGGTGTCTCTGCCACAAACTGGCCGCTACCCCACATTGCTCTCCTTGCCGCAGAGACGGGAGGGCATGCTCATGGGGAAGTCCTGGGTGTCACACCACAGAATCCTCCTTCAGAAGTTCCTGGTACACAGGATAGGGTGACCTCGACCAGTGAATGGATGGATGTGGTTGGACTGATGGGCAGGTGGACATGTTCCCTGACCTGGACTGGCACTCCTCAGCTACTGTCCATGAGCTTGGTATAAGGCTGAGATCAGAGCTTGTGAAGCCAGGACACTCATGAGCCAGGATGGAGTAGGGGTTGCAATGCCTGGGAACAGGTCTGGAGTGACTCCCATGGGGGCAAGTCTGAGCAGGCTTTGAGAAAGAGGTGGCCTTCGGGCAGACATGATGACTCTCAGACTTCTGGACATCACCGGGACAAGGATGTACACTGCCGGTCTCCGGCCCAGCCAGTTCATCAACTCACACCAAAGCAGTGCTGACATCACCCTCCCCTCAGGCTTCGTGACCACCGGGAACCTCCTTAACCTGTCTGTGCCCTGGCATACTCATGACATCTGCGTCTGAGAGACTCTGCTGTTAATATCCTAAGGCTCCTCCTAGGCATTCGACACCCACTCCCCAGCGAGTCCATCCCTCACCCTTGTACCATCCACAGCTCCTGACCCAGGGGCTCCCTCTCTGCACCCCTCCCCCAGCTCTTTCCTCAAGTGCTGCCCACAAGCAGAATCTCCCACTCCTCCTCCATTCAGAAACCCTCACACCCCCTTCCCCCAATTTACACTCCTCTCTGGGAGGTGACAGCCACTGGGAGGGTGGAAGATTGGATGACAGTCCTCTGACAGCTTTACTCACTCTTCGTGATCCTGAGTTCCAGGACTGATTACATCAGAGGTCCAACCATCCGTCTCTCAGTTCCTTGAGTTAGCGTTCTTCACACATCAAACCATCTCCTCCTGGAAGCCCTGCTGCATCCTTCCCATCCTTCCTCCAAGAAGACAGAGAGACACAGAAGTTGAAGGGACACTGGTCATAGGGGTCACAGGGGTCAGTCACAGATCCAAACATGGGGCATAGAGCCACAGGAACAGACTCAAGAGCATTAACTGATGCCAAAGCCATATAGCCATTAAAGGAGGTGCCCAGATTCTAGGCTTTCTAGAGATGCCAAGTGAGTCTCAGAGGCCGGTGGCCTGTGGCTTGGTGTGAGAAGTGGATATAGCTTCCGGTCCTCATGTCCTTGTGGAGACTGGTCACAGCGGTGGCACCCACAGTCCTCTGCCAAACCGACCCCCAAAGCTGAGTCTGGCCTTCCATCCAGGTACCATGAGAGCCGTGTCCTCATGCCCACCAGTTGCCTCCTTACCTGGCTACACCTGAGCCCCCAGCAGCCCCAGGTAATTATGGGTCTCCACTTTGCACTCTCCTGGAACCCTTTACCCCCTCTCCTCCCAAACCTGGCTGCTGTAGGGCTCTGGGTGGACCTAGCACATCAGGGCGGGCCTCTTCAGACCAGGCGTGTGCCTCCAGGCCGCGCGGCGCCGCACAAACTTGTCTCCCAGGATTTTTCCACACGAAACACGTCTCCCAGGGAAGCAACCGGTCTGATGAGATGGGTGTGCAACGTTCCCACCCCATCCTCGGGTGCCCCCACGGTACCATCTCCAAACAGAGGCTGTTGCCCACAGGAGCTGGGCCCTGATGGAGCCCACCGTGGGATCTCGGACCCGGATGGAGCCCAGGAGGAGTTGTCCTACAGCAGTGACCTCCAGAATGAGCCAGGGGGCCAGTAGGACCCAGACCAGCGGCAAGGTAGGCTGCCCAGTCCCTGCCTCCATCCACGACCAGTAGACTGACTCTATCCTGGGGCTGGGGGACTTCACCGTCCATGCTCTCTCCACAACGACCTCTGACCTCTGACTCCCATTCTCCAGCCCTTCCTACTCACCCTGATCTTGTTCCTGATGCTCTTTCTCTGAGCATTCTCCGTTTCCAGGACTCTGCGCCTACTTACCCTCTGGTAATGTCTTTAAGAGACCAGGACTCTTAAAGGACCTGGTGTGGGACAGGGAGCTCAGGCTGAGCCCAGGGACTAGGTTCTAGAAAGAAGTACAGCCTAAGGGTAGAGACCCAGGAATGCTTAAGTCCCCGGGCATGTGAGGCAGCTTGTTGTCATACACCAACTCTCCTAGTTTTGTCTTTTAACCTTCCCGATCTACCTAGATGGCGGGCCTAACTCACAACATGCTAGTCTACCTGACCGGGGTGCTTGGGAGACCTTCTAAGGAACAAGCTTTGGTGCCCCTCACTTCCAGCCCTCCCACTTTCTCTAGCCCAGCTCTCCCTCCAAACCTCCTGGCCCCCCAGCCTGGCAGGTGCTGACATGAGCCTAGGTCCCTCTGAGTCAACCCCCTGGGGCAGCCCCGCCTGCCTGCCCTGACTCATATGTTGGGAACGGGCCTCCCACCCCAGGCCTGGGGGGCAGAAGCTGGGGAGAGGTGCCAGAGAGGGCCAGGCAGCCCTTCTGAAGCCTCTGTACAGGTAGAGGCTGGGGTGAGTTTCTAGGTTTGCAGGTCAGGGGGTGGACGCATGTCTACCTCACTGGGTTCTCTTACTGAGTTGTCAAGCCCAGGGTTAGGGCCAGCAGGAAGCTGCTTTTGACTCTAAAACTCCAGCACTCAAGTTCTTTATCCTCCACTCAGACTCTGTAAACCTGAAACTGTCTCTGGGTGCCAGCCTTGCTGGGACCTCACCAAGCCTGGGTCCAGCTGTCTTGGAGGCTGCTTGGTCTTTGATGCTCTACAGCTCCCAACCCCCAGGCTGGGACATTCCTTCTCATATGGCTTGTAGTGACAGGCCCCCACAGGCTCCCTGCCCTACTCTCATAGTAAGAACGCTGGCACCCACGGGGTTTGGAAGACTGAGAGCAAGTAGAACCCGTGTCCCTGTGGCCCTGTCCTGGGATAGGAGAAAAGGGAAGGCCAGGCGACTTGAGGACACGCAGGGCCAGTTCTTCCGCCCAAATTCCACCTTAAGCAGGCAGAGGCCCCTCCCTCCCACCTGGCCCAGGTGTCCCCGCCCCCAGCCAAGCTCTGGGCTGGGCGGGCGTCTGTCTAAGAGAGCCAGCCAGGAAGAGACTCTGGAACCGGGCCTCGAGGGACAAGACCGGGGAGAGGCCCAGGACAGGTGGGCTGGCTAGTCGCCCCTGTCACTATGCAGGAAGGTAACTTCCTGCTGTCTGCCCTGCAGCCTGAGGCTGGTGTTTGCTCCCTGGCGCTGCCCTCGGACCTACAGCTGGATCGCCGGGGTGCTGAGGGACCGGAGGCTGATCGGCTTCGAGCTGCCAGAGTCCAGGAGCAAGTCCGAGCCCGCCTCCTGCAGCTGGGCCAGCAGTCGCGGCACAATGGGTCTGCTGAACTTGATGGCTCCGCGGAGATCGCCAGAGGTAGGCCAACAGAGGGTGATGAAGTTGGTAGTGGGACAGTGGCCGGTGGAGATGGCTAGGGTAGGAGTGGTGGTGGTGTCAGGGGCAGAAGCCGTACAAGCGTACAAGCTCGGGGTTCAGGCATTGACTCACCTTACAGAGGCCTGTTCTGAGTCACTGCCCCGCCCCAGCAGGCATAGGGAGCAGCCGGGGTGGGGCATCCCTCCTTCCCCAGCCAGGACAGGGGTCCTGGGGCTGGGCCTACCTGCTCTCTAAGTTGGAAAGACTCAGGAAGCACAAGATGAGCAGACAGGCCCACCTGTCGGCAACCCCCCCCCCAACACATTCCCTCCTTGCACCACAGAACATAGGCACACTTGAGGTCTCAGAGAGGCCAGAGTGCCTCCTATCCAAATGGGAGTGCGTATAACAGAGAGGAATGGTCCTGGATAAAGCCCAGGTCTGTCTGGAGCAGGGGCTCCCTGAGGGATTGCAGAACTGGGCCTACCAGGAGTGACCCAGATATACTTCATGAGAATAGCCTGCAGGGTATTCCTCAGGGGCAGTGTGTGTGTGTGTGTGTGTGTGTGTGTGTGTGTGTGTGTGTGTGTTAGAGGGTCACTCAGACAGGCTGGGCTCAGGGCAGTCACTCCAGAAGCATCATTTCCATTCCTGCCAGGCTACAACAACAGGAATTAAATGTGGACAGTACAATGAACCTCTGTTCGGAGGTCCAGACCTCAGTTCACAGTGGTCCCATGATGTCTGACCAGAAGGAGAGGGTTGTCTGGCAGAAGGACAGGTCGGGAACTGGATTGCAGCCTAAAATCTTTCTGAGCCTAAGTCTTACTGGAGCCAAGTTGATGCCCAGGGGTCATGGGGTAGGGGAGGGTGCAGGGAGGGGTTAATTATCACCTGGCTACCCTGCCAATTAGGGGGAGGAGGATAGTAATTTGGGGGTGGGCGTAAGGTCCCCAGGCTGGGGTGTGCCCCCTAAGCTGGCCCTCACTAGCGTCAAAGGGTTAACAGCCCCTGCCCAGAAGCCTCATTAATCTGGGTGGGTCTGGGGAACATCAGACTGTCCACCCCTGAGCTGAGTTGGAAGGAGCAAAGGAAGGCCCCTTCCCTACCCCGATACTGACCCTTGTAGTAGATGCTCTGCTCAAAGAGCACTTCCCAAAACCAGAGGAGCTTGGCAAAGGCTGAGTCCACCCAAGGCCTGCCCACGGTCACCATCAACTCTTGGAGCAATGTTTCCTGCATGCCCCCCCCCTCTGTCTTTCTACCCTGCACCACTCTCTCTGGTCATTCAGTGGCCTGGTTGGTTGCTTGTTTTGTTTTTTAAAGATTTATTTATTTTATGTATGTACACTGTAGCTGTCTTCAGACATACCAGAAGAGGGCATGGGATCCCATTACAGATGGTTGTGACCCACCATGTGGGTGCTGGGAATTGAACTCAGGACTTCTGGAAGAGCAGTCAGCGTGCTTAACCGCTGAGCCGTCTCTCCAGCCCCAGTTGCCTGTTTTCTATGCACCTGTGTGATTCTCTTTCACCTCTTTCTCCCCTTCCAATCCATTCATCCACATATCATTCCAAACTTCTGACCAGCCCCCCCCCTCGCCCTGTCCTCAGCTAATGTGCAGCTGGATGGGGTAGGTGTGGTGCCTGCCTCGGGCTCTACCAGGTGGTTCTACCAGTGCTCCAAAACCAACTTGGCCTCCCTGCCCTGAGTCTGATGTCACACCCAGGGTTGTGATCAGAGACCTCTGGCAGAAAGAAGAAAAGCCAACACCTTTCTACCGGCCAGTCACCAGTCACGGTGTCATGGCTATCACTGTCTCTGTCCACAGGCATGCCCAGGGGGCAATACCACACTATGCAGACGGGCTTCAGCTCCCGATCCCAGGGCATGAGCGGAGACAAGACCTCGGTGAGTCAGGGAATCTGCTCTGCAGTCCGCACTGAGGGGGAGGCTCTCTAGGGGAGGCTGGGAGCTCCGGTCAGAAGGGGAGGTGCCAGGGAAACCCCAGATACCCTTTCACTGTGCCCTCCCCTCCTATAGACCCTTCGGTCCATCGCCAAGCCGGCCTACAGCCCCGCCTCCTGGTCCTCCCGTTCAGCCGTGGATCTGACCTGCAGTCGGAGGCTGAGTTCTGCCCACAACGGGGGCAGTGCCTTTGGGGCTGTGGGATATGGGGGTACCCATCCCACTCCACCTATGCCCACCCGGCCAGTGTCCTTCCATGAGCGAGGTGGGGCAGCCAGCAGAGCTGACTATGACACGTTATCCCTGCGCTCACTGAGGCTAGGGGCAGGGGGCCTGGACGACCGATACAGCGTGGTATCTGAGCAACTGGAGCCTGCGGCCGCCTCTACCTACAGGGCCTATGCTTATGAGCGCCAGGCTAGCTCCAGCTCTAGCCGAGCAGGAGGCCTGGACTGGCCAGAGGCCACCGAGGGACCACCCAGCAGGACCATCCGTGCACCTGCCATGCGAACCCTGCAAAGATTTCAGAGCAGCCACCGGAGCCGTGGGGGTGCTGGGTCAGTGTCGGGCGCTGGCTTGGAGCCAGTGGCCCGAGCCCCATCTGTGCGCAGCCTCAGTCTTAGCCTGGCTGACTCAGGCCACCTGCCGGATGTACGTGGGTTGGACAGCTACACAGGCCATCGAACCCTGCAGAGGCTCAGCAGTGGGTGAGGAGCTGGGCTTGGAGCGGGGAGGGGACTGTAGCACAGTCTGGTCACTGACTAACGCCTGGTTCTGCAGCTTTGATGACATTGACCTGCCTTCAGCAGTCAAGTACCTCATGGCCTCAGACCCCAACCTGCAGGTGCTGGGAGCGGCTTACATCCAGCACAGGTGCTACAGTGATGCAGCGGCCAAGAAGCAGGTGACAGATCCCACAGACCACCCCCCACCCCACCCCCACCACCTCTTGATGACTGCCCCACTGACCCTGATGCCCCCGATGACTATCCTTACAAGCCCCTAACTGTCCCTGAACTATGTCCTTAGCCCTGCACTAGGCTTGCCGGGCAAAACTCGCCTTTCTATGTCCTCAACAAAGAAAGGGCAAAATGCCCTGTGTGTATATACCTGCATCACCAATATACACCTGCATACTTATGCACCACATACACATATACATCATAAACATCATACACATACCTTTCGCACATCTTTGCTGCATCATCTTCATATGCCTGAATATACATCCACAGTCCTCTATACATCTGTAGCATATATTGTCACCATATCCATACCTGCACTCCCAAAATATGTTTGCATGTGTTGTGTACAGACTTGCATATCACCTGTACCGTCTGAATTACCTACATACATATGTGCTCGGTTCCATGCTTGTGGATATGTCTGCATGCATTTTCACGGTCTGCATATGCCTACATACATCTGTATATATGTGCCATAGGCTCGCAGCCTTCAGGCAGTGCCTAGACTGGTGAAGCTCTTCAACCACGCCAACCAGGAGGTGCAGCGCCACGCCACGGGCGCCATGCGTAACCTCATCTATGACAACGTGGACAACAAGCTGGCGCTGGTCGAGGAGAATGGCATTTTTGAGCTGTTGCGGACACTTCGAGAGCAGGATGATGAGCTACGCAAAAATGTTACAGGTACCCTTGTGCCTGCCTCTTCCTTTCATTCTGTCCCTCTCCTCTGCCCTCCCCGTCCTGCCCCCACCCCTCTCTCATCATACTCCCCTCTCTTCCTCCCTTGCCCTCAGCAATCTTTATCTTAAGCCTTCTCAGGCCCATCTTGTATTGTGTATGTGTGTGGGGGGGGCGCTTATTCAAGTTTCTTGCTGCAGTTGTTACTTTATTATCACTTGGTGGACATGCATGTATTCAACAAGTGTCTGTGTGGAGGTCAGAGGACAACTTTGGTAGTCAGTTTTCTCCTTCTGGAGATCAAACTCAGGTTGTGATTGGGCTTGTGCAGAATGCATCTTTACCTGACTGCTGAGCCATTTTGCCAGCCTATTTATTTATTTATTTATTTATCTATCTATCTATCTATCTATCTATTTATTTATTTAGACAGGAACTTACTATATAGCCTTGGCTATCTTGAAACTCACTATGTAGATCAGGCTAGTCTTAAACCCATAGAGATCTGCCTGCCTTCTGCTTTCTGAGTGCTGGGATTAAAGGCGTGTGCAACTATGCCTGGTTTTTTTTTTTGTTTGTTTGTTTGTTTTGTTTTGTTTTGTTTTTACTTTATCTGCATTTATTTTATGCTGGATTTATTCCCATGCCGTGAGTTTTTGTTTCTTCAGTTTCTTCTGGGATATCTTTTTCTTCTATGCAACCTCCTCTTCTGGACTTGGAACGGTCTGTTCCTTCTCAGTGAGGATCACCTCAGTGAGGCAGGAGCAGCTCATGTGTAAGTTAATCTGGCCATGAGCTCTGTAGGTTCGTTTGCACATCTCAGGTGCCTGGTTCGCCTGGATGTGTTCAATGACTAGAGAATCTACATCTAAACCCTTAAGTTCAGCATCACTCTCTGCATTTTTAAGCATGTGCAGCAAAAATTCAGCACTCTTTTTTGGCCACCATGCTTGTATCCAACCCCACTGTTTGGCCTGGGCACACTGACCAACTCCTATACCCCCGGAATGGCACGCATTGCTTGTTTAAAGTGACATCCTTCAGATACTTGGTGGCTTTGCGGATATGCATACCCTTGATGGCTTGGGCAGGTTCCCGGGTGTTCTTAAAGTGAACATGAAGGTTTGAACTTCTTGATTTGCATGATTTTATGTGGTTTCTGGGTCAAGAGAGTAGCGAACCATCTTCACAGGTTACCTCTAGCCGCTTACAGGAAGAGTATTTTGTTTTGTTTCTTCTTCTTCTCTTCTTCTTCTTCTTCTTCTTCTTCTTCTTCTTCTTCTTCTTCTTCTTCTTCTTCTTCTTCTTCTTCTTCTTCTTCTTCTTCTTCCTTGTTCATCTTCCTCCTCCTCCTCCTTCTTCTTTTGGTGTTTCGAGACAGGATTTCTCTGTATAGCCCTAGCTTTCCTGGAGCTCACTCTGTAGACCAGGCTGGCCTCCAACTCAGAAATCCACCTGCTTCTACCTCCCAAGTGCTGGGATTAAAGGCATGCACCACCACCACCAGGCTATTTTATTGTATTTTAAAGGTTTGAGGGGTTTTTTTTATATATATGAAGTTTTTGCCTGCATGTTTGTATGTTTACTGTATACATGCCTAGTACCCAGAGAGGGTCGGAAGAAGGCTTTAGATTCCCTGAAAGTAGAGTTACAGATGGTTATTAAAAGTCATGTTGGGCCGGGTGGTGGTGGTGTACGCCTTTAATCGCAGCACTTGGGAGGCAGTGGCAGGCGATTTCGAGGCCAGCTTGGTCTACAGAGTGAGTTCCAGGACATCCAGGACCACACAGAGAAACCCTGTTTCAAAAAACCAAGAAAAAAAAAAGTCATGTTGGAAATGGGAATCAATCCTGTGTCCCCGTTAAGACCAGCAAGTGCTCCACTCAGTCATTTCTCAGCCACTGATATATATATTTAGTTTATTGATTTTATTTTATATGTATCAATGTTTTGCTTGCATGAATGAATGTCTGTACACTACAGTGTCCATGGGGTTCAGAAGAGGGCATCCAATCCCCTGGAACTGGAGTTAGAGATGATTGTGAACTATCACGTAGGTGCTGGGAATTGAACCCAGATCCTCTAGAAGAGCAGCCTGTCCTTTTAACCACTGAGCCATGTCTCTGGCCCTTCCGGAGTCTATTCTCACTGTCCCACTCTGTACAGTAAGCTGGCCTTCATCTCACTGTGTACCACACTCTGGCCATGAACTCATGGTAATCCTACATAGGCCTTCTGAGTTGTTGGGATTACAGGCCTGAGCCCTCATGCCAAGCTAAACTTATTGTTGTCAGTGTTTGTCACTGTTGTGTGTATTGTTTGTTTTTGAGACAAGGTCTCACTATTTGGCTCTGGCTGACCTAGAACTCATGTAGACCAGATTGGCCACAGATTCACAGAAATTACTTGCCCGTGTTTTCCAAATGCTGGGGTTAAAGGCATGTAACTTTTGCCTGTCGATTGTTTATGAGAGAGGGTTTCTCTGAGTAGCCCAGGATAGCCTCAAACTCACGGAATTTCTATTTTTAGCTTCCTAAATTCTTAGATTAGAAATGTCTTGCCTTCAAAACTATTTTTGTGACTTATGATTCTTGTTTTCTGTGGCGCTAGGTCTGTACTCAGGGCAAGCAGGGCAAGCAGGGCAAGCGCCCTCCACTGCGCAGCACCTTGGAGCCCAGGCTCGCTCTCTCTCCATTCGCTTCCACCCTGTAGCCTTCAAATCCCCACACCTTGTTTGTCTCTCTTGCTCTGCTCCCGCCCCTGGCCTGCAAAGGTCACTCACTGACGACCTCTCCAGAGGAGCTCTGGAACAAGGCAAGGCTCCAGGGAAGGGTGGGGTCAAGAGGTGAGGTGATCAGGGAATCAGAGTGTTCGCTGCTCTTCCAGAGGACCCAAGTTCTGTTCCCAGCAGCGCATCAGGCAGCTCATAACCTCATAACTGCATGTAACTCCAGCTCCAAGCGATCTGATGCTGTCTTCTGGACTCCACGGGTACCTGTACTCATGCCCTTATGATATACCCATGCATGGACACACACATAATTAAAAAAAAAAAAAAAACCTTTGTAAAAAGATGTGGAGAGGCTGCTCATCCCCAGAGGAAGCAGAAGAACCAGGGAGCCCACCCTGACCCAGCCCTGGCGCTATCTCGTGCAGGGATCCTGTGGAACCTGTCCTCCAGTGACCACCTGAAGGACCGCCTCGCCCGAGATACACTGGAGCAACTCACAGACCTGGTGCTCAGCCCCCTGTCAGGGGCAGGTGGGCCCCCCCTCATCCAGCAGAATGCCTCAGAGGCAGAGATCTTCTACAATGCTACTGGCTTCCTCAGGTATGCTAAGTGGAGGCACTGGGCCAGGAGATGCTGAGGGGAAGGAGCCAGGTGCCAGAGAAGGATTAGGGAAACTTCCAGAAGAAGTGTGTTCACTTGCCACCTAACTGATATGAGCAGTTAGCCAAGGCCACTGGGAGACATAAACAGCAGAGAAAAGTTTAGCGGCCAGGCAAGGCTGGGACAGGGAGGACACCCTGGAGCATTGGGATTCAGTGAATCAAGTCTCTTCCTAAGCTTTGAGGAGTTGGTTGGGGGATGGGTATATGAAGGGCAGGACCAGAAGCATCTAGTAAGGTCCAGGAACAGGAGAGTACAGGGGCCAGTGCCAACTCAGGAGGGAAAGACAGACGGGTGCCTGATGATTTCATCTCCAGGACAGGGCTTCAGGTTAAGGGTCCCTGAGTGGCACTTCAGGCTCCCTGAGGGGACTGTGTTGGCATCCCTGGGGAAGCTCTGATCTGCCTCCATCCCCAGGAACCTCAGCTCAGCCTCCCAGGCCACTCGCCAGAAGATGCGTGAGTGCCACGGGCTAGTGGATGCCCTGGTGACCTACATCAACCATGCCCTGGACGTGGGCAAGTGTGAGGACAAGGTGAGGGGCAGCTGGTGAGCCAAGGGGGCCCAGGGGCTTCGGCCCACTCTGATCACCCTCTGTTCCCTCCCGCAGAGTGTGGAAAATGCTGTGTGTGTGCTGAGGAATCTGTCCTACCGCCTATACGATGAGATGCCGCCATCAGCCTTGCAGCGGCTTGAAGGCCGGGGCCGCAGGGACATGACAGGGGCACCACCCGGTGAAATGGTGGGCTGCTTCACCCCACAGAGTCGGCGGCTGCGAGAGGTGAGCCCAGACCCGGAAGGCCAGGGCCAGGGAGTGTCAGCCTGACCTCTGACCTCAGTTGTACCCCTGGCTCTGGCTGATCCCTGTCCCCTCCCACTCAGCTTCCTCTCACAGCTGATGCACTCACCTTTGCCGAAGTATCTAAGGATCCCAAGGGCCTCGAGTGGTTGTGGAGCCCCCAGATCGTGGGGTTGTACAACCGACTGCTGCAGCGCTGTGAACTAAATCGGCATACAACAGAGGCGGCCGCAGGGGCGCTCCAGAACATCACCGCGGGTGACCGCAGGGTCAGTAGGCTGACAGGCCCCACTCCTGATCTTATGCTAGGCTCTCTGGCTCTTGGATGAGAGCCACACCCTAGGAATTCACAGTCTGTTTGGGGGAAAGGGATCCCTAAGAGTGAGACATAAAACCCTTGCTCAGCCTGAGGGATGGGTTCATGTGGATCGGGGTTCTGACATTCTGAGCGGAAGGGTTACCTGATCAGGTCCTGACTCGGCACAACAGGCAGAAGTAGCAGGCAAGAAGTGAAGCTGTGATTCTGCCTCAATCCTGAACGGGGCTGTTTAGGATTGAAATGGGGTTGGCTGGGGTGCTTCTGGACTTCACCATGCTCCCTGCCTTTCCCTGCAGTGGGCAGGTGTGCTGAGCCGCCTAGCCCTGGAACAGGAGCGCATCCTGAACCCCTTGCTGGACCGTGTCCGAACCGCTGACCACAACCAACTGCGCTCACTGACTGGCCTCATCCGAAACCTGTCTCGGAATGCCAGGAACAAGGACGAGATGTGTGAGTTCTGTCCCTGGTCCAGTACACAGCCCATGTCTCCCAAGCAGCTGGCTTCTGGTTAGCAAGTCAAATGGAGTGGGCAGGTGTGTGTGTCAGCCCCCAGGGGAGGCAGAGGTTCTGGGCACCAAGGCAGCAGGGAACAAACAGGGCAGACTGATCCTAACCTCTCATCAGCCACAAAGGTAGTGAGCCACCTGATTGAGAAGCTTCCTGGCAGCGTGGGCGAGAAGTGTCCCCCAGCTGAGGTGCTGGTCAACATCATAGCTGTGCTCAACAACCTGGTGGTAGCCAGTCCCATTGCCGCCCGGGACCTGCTCTATTTTGATGGACTCCGAAAGCTGGTCTTTATCAAAAAGAAGAGGGACAGGTAAGGACCAACCAACCCACAGCAACATGGCCCAGGCATACCCTGGCCATCCTACCTCCTAGCCTTGACCCTCACCCTCTTGAAATGCCCACAGCCCTGACAGCGAGAAGTCCTCCCGGGCAGCCTCCAGCCTCTTGGCCAACCTCTGGCAGTACAGCAAGCTCCACCGTGACTTCCGGGCGGTATGTTTTACAAAGCCAACAGGATCTCAGGGCGTGAAGTGAGGCTCAGTACAGGATGCAGGTCACCAGGGGAGGGGCACAAGCCTGGAACACAGAGGCAAGGGGCCCAGGCTATGCACAGAACATTATGGGGAAGGCAGGATCTCAGGGATAGCAAAGGCAGTCCCAATCTTCCTGTTCTCTCTTCACTGCAGAAAGGCTATCGGAAGGAGGACTTCCTGGGCCCGTAGATGAAGCCTCCTGGAGGTGAAGTGATTCAGCTTCCAAGAGATATAGGCTCAGCTCCTGCTGTCCCACAGCACATAGAAGAGGAACTGATGCCACAGGACCTCTCTCTCTCTCTCTGGAGTCCTGTGTGTACCCTTGAGGGGCCAGGGCCACCAGAAAAGAACAGGCGCTTGCAACTGGGGATTGATTGGCTTCTGCAGGGCAGGGGAAGGGATAGGGCTTGAGCTGCTCTGGTGTACTGGGTGGTGATTAGTCACAATGGCAAGGGTGGGGCTCCCGTGGCCTGACAGCTTTGTGACGGCAACATTGGGAATAAAGGTGGTTTTGAACACAGCCCCAGCTCTGTGTGTTTCCCTGACTGGCCACAGATCCTGAAGTGTCCATTGTCTCCACACATGCCTACCTGTCCCAGAGGACGCCTCGCCAAGGCAGAAGACACAGACAGAACGGGGAAGGAGTGAAAAGGGATAGCCAACCTTCCTGCTATCTGAGGCATAAACACAGCAGAGCTGGGGTTCCTCAGCAATATCCATGCCATAAACACACCCAATACTCTCTGTCTACCCTGAGCTGGTGCTAGGAGGTGTCCTGGCCAGAGGATCAGACTGGCTGCCCAAGGCTTGAACTCTGGGAGTATCAGAAACAAGAAATCAGAACAATTCCTTGTAAAATTATAAACAGTGGCTTCTTACTGAAAGATCTGCCCAGAGGCCGAGAGGACTAGAGAGAGAGTCCAACTCCAACCAGGAGGGATCCTAGGAGCTATTAGAGCAAGGGATATGCCAAGGTAGCTGAGGAGAGAAGGCAGGTTTGAGCGGGTAGCAGCCTGGGAAGCATGGTGCTAAGGATGAAAAGGAAGAGTCGGGGTCTCGTGATGGAGGCAGTAAGAGGCACAGCGGTTACCACCCACAGAGAAAGAAGCCCAGGCAACAGCCAAGAGGATTTTATTTTGTGACACCCTGGAGCCACACTCCTTTCCTGGGGTGAGGCCAGGAATAGAGGCAAGGGTTGTGGTCCTAGGAAGAAGGAGTGCTTGCCTCTACCCTGGAAGCTGCCGCCATGATCTCATGATCTGGACTGCTAGGATACGGGCTACACGTCATCCTCAGACACAAGGCAGTAGAAGTCCGTTCGTACACTGTAGTTTCGAGAACCAAGGTCAGAGACATCCATTTCACTGCCATGGCCCTCTCCCATGGAGACCCTGCTTTCATGCAGTGGAGTTGGTGGCTCCCCAAAGACAGGTCCACGGACACCTGCAGGATACCACAAGGCCTGAGGCTGCAAGATCTACAGCCGGTCTTCTACTAGGATCTGGGATCAGAAGGGATTACTTCATGCTCACCCACCAGCCACAAAGACATTAGAAGCCCTGAAAGTTCCCCCACGGAGGCCTAGGAGCAAAAATACCTCCCCAGTAAGAGGCAGTGAGGGCCACTGTCAATGGAGGTCAAACCTCCTTAAGAGACAGGATCTCTCCATGCCAGAGTCCTCCAAGCCTGGGTCCTTTCCAGGACGCTGGAGCTGTGTCTGACCCCTTGATCTGCCCTGAGCATACCCAGGTCTCCCTCAGGGTCTGGATCCAGCTCTGACTCCATGGCCCGGCCCTGGGCAGCACGTCCTCTCACGATTAGCATGGGATCTTTGTCATCCTGAAGTCGGGTTTGAGGGTCTCCCTCCACCGGCCTGTACTGCACCTTCCGTGGCAGTGCTAGCTGTAGCTCTTTCCAAAAATCAGAGGAAGGTGTCTGGGGGCCAGGTTTGGACCATCAGTACAAACACATGGGGATCTACAAACAGGAAACCTCTAGCCACCCAGGTCTAAAGAGCACTGCTGGTGGCTGACTTGCAGGTCCCCAGCCCTCCAGCGCCCCGGGCACCCACCCACAACCTCCCTCCCGTTCCCAGCCCTCGCACCACGGAGCCAGGCTTCCAAAGCAGCAAGGTCACGAGGTGGCGGTGCTGGCGCAGGAGACGGAGAGCAGGGTGTATTGGCTCACGCCTCTGGCCCTCAAAGGTGATGAAGATAGGTCTGCGGGTGAGCTCCAGTAGGCGGCATAGTCCCTCCCTGAGAAGACCGGACTGTCAGGAGAGGCAGGAGAGGCCTCCTGGTCCCCCACCCCAAGCCAACAGCCCGACGCACCGGAAGCTCTGGCTACACCAGGGCCGGCTTAGGAAGGCATCTGAGAGAACCACAATGAGACGCCGACAGCGACTCAAGTTCACCAAAAGGTCGGCAGAGGGCTCTGTAGGCAAGGGCGTGGACGGGTGGATGAGAGGCGGAGCCAATGACAAGGGCGGGACTCAGGGAACAAAGTAGGGACCAGGAGGCAGGACATGGGCGGTACCCGCGCGCGGCAAGAGGTCCCGGTCCTCTAGGAAGAGTTTGTATCCCCGACGCCGCTCCAACTGAGGCTTCAGAATAAAATTTACAAATTTGCGGTCTTCTGGGCAGTCGTTGTAGGACACGTACGCATCGTATAACTTCCCATCTGTTGAGAAAGCCAGTCAGCACGGCCAGTTACAGAGCACCCCACTTCCAAGCCCAACACTTCTCTGAACATGTCTCTTCCTTCGGTTGATCCCAGTCCTGTGCCCTTCTGAGACACTGCCTTTCCACCACCTTTGTACACCTAGAATCCTCTAGAACTACAACTCCCTCCACCCAGGACTGAACCCAGTAAGCAGCTAGGCCCTTGGCTGAAACCTGTGCCCTAATCCATGCAAAACCCTGCATACCATTCATCTCCACCTCCCCGTAAGTGTCTTGGTACCAAAGCAGCACGTTCAGACGACACTTAACATAGAGCAGGGCCACCAGCAGCAGAACCACCAGGACCAGAAGAGAAGCCAGCACTGCAGCCACATGGCCAGCGGGGCCTGCAGACAGGGGGAGCCACTGTTCCTTTAACGTTAGGACTACATTACATGGAGACCCTAACCCTCCACCACCCTGAACTCCCTCACCAGCTCGCCAAAGAGTGAAGGAGTGGGAGCTGACATTCCAGACAGAACAGGTGAAGGTTCCGTAGTCCTCAGCGTTGGTCAAGTTGAGCACCAGAACACTGGACACAATCTCTGAGGCGTTGGCGCTGACCCTGGGAAAACCAGGCCAGACCCTCACCTGGGGACCAAGAACATCAGGGGGCGGGGGGAGATGCCCAAGTCCCACCTGTCTGGGGTTCACTGCCCAGGGAGAGATTGCAGATTTGGGCTAAGTGGACAGAATTGGGCCTGGGTGATGGGGATCCTTTGGTTACCGTCTTAGCTAGTCAATGAACTATTATAGACTTAGGATTCTATCCCCAGACAGTCTACAAGATACATGAATAAACTAAGACCTGCCCCCAAAGCCAACCCGCTATCTGTGGCCATGGGAATACTCGGCCATGTCAGATTTGCATAGATAATACATAGCCCTCATCCAGGTTGTTAGAGTTTAGGGTGTAGGTCAGAAAGGCTGGCCACAGGTATATCCCAGTGGTTACTCTAATCCTGGATGCCAGGTCTCTTACCAGAACTCCTCATGGAGGCTGAAGTGGCTTCCATTGCCCAATGCCAGACCATCTTTTAGCCATTGCACTGATGGCTGGGGACACTGGGGCCTAGAGACCACCCAAGCTGTGCAATTCAAAGCAACTGTTCTGCCAAGAGCAGGCCCCAAGGCCTGGTCTTCAGATGGGGAAAGGAAATTAGGAGCCATGTCACAGACACCTGCAGAAAGAGTGCAACAGGTCAGCCATGTTGGGATGCCTACTGCCGTGCTATCACAGACACTCTATCATCAAGGGGTTAAAAGTAGGCAGTGGGCAAGGGGCGTCAGTGGTCACACTACATCCATCATGGATCCTACAGGCCAGAGCCTGGCCTTGCATTCTTTCCTCAGCAGTGGGCAGTTGTGTTCTGCTGGCCCTCATGTGACAGCCTTGTGCTTAGGAGGAACATTAACAGAAAGAGGAGTGGCCAGAGTCGTATCTGAGCTGAGCCAGCCCAGACAGAGGAGCCCATCTGTTGTTTTATCCCTGCTGGACATGAGTCCAGGATCCATGCTACCCCTTTAGAAGAGCCAGCTCCTGCCTCCCTCAGCCAGGCTGGCTTCTACTGAAGAGCTACAGGGACTGTGGATACCAAAGGTTGAAAGAATACATATAGCGTTCTAACTTCTTCCATAGAGACAGGACAAGCCAGAGCCCAGGAACCCCCTCCACTGGCCACAGACTGCCCTCCCAGTTCTCTGAGGCTGAAAGAAATTTTCCCATCTTTAAGTAAAAGTGTGGCCCTAGCAGGAGGCTGGAGAGGTACCCCGCTTTACGTCAGTCATTTCACATTCACACCCCCAGGACCCCGGCTAAGGTCCTGGATAGGCTAAGGTTCCTAGGCTTACTGTAGGCCTCATCTGGAGGCCTTGGGTGGGAGGGAAGTAGAAGCTTACATCACTGCCCTGAGTTAGAGAGGAAAGCCAACTACTGGAAGGAAGGGCTGAGCATAGGCTTTGACCTCTGGCGTGTATCCAAGCACAGAGTTGAGCAGAGGGTACAATGCAGGGCCAGCCCGCAGGCAGAAAATGGGGTGGGGCCTTTGTCCCGGCCCTCTCCCGCTTGCCTACCTGCCATGGCCCTTCCAGAACCTCTTCACAGCAGGCCGAATGCTGGATCCACCCCTGGCACCACGGTGGCTCCTTAACGGAGCAGAGGGTCCACTGAAGGCCGAAGAGGACTCCTTTCTGTCTATTCAGCCAGATGGACAGGAGGTCCTGGAGGTCAGAGGCTGCCACCATCCCCAGGGGACAAGTTAAACAAGAACAGGATGAGTTAACCAGTAACTGTCAGCCACCAGCAGTACTGGCTGCACACCAGATAGCTGCCTTGCAACCTCGGCCAGTCTCAGAGTGCTGGGTGAGCGCCTGGATATCACAAGCCCAGCGCAGATTCTGCCTCACACAGTTTGGAAGGGGCAGGCCCATGGACCACCTTCACACATCCTGTGGCTACTGTGGTGACTCAGGGACACAGCAGACATGCTCCAAGAAGGATCTGACCTCAGGAGAGAGCAGTTAGCCTTATTCCTGGCTGCCCCCTGTAATGGATGGACTGTCGTAAGCAGGTGGGCACATGGGGGCTTATCACCTGGCCAGGACCTGGGAACTAAGGGGATATGAACCATAAGTGAGACCTAACTGTGAGAGTTTGCTCTGGATGCAGTCACGCATGCGCATGTGAATGGACACATCACACCTGTGGACACCCTGAGGCTCATCTGGGCCAGGAGAGGTAAATGGGGACCAGGCTGATGTAGAGGCCACTCTGAAAAGGCCTTGGGAACCCCTCCTGGAAACCCTAAACACAGATGACTTCTTACTGGGGTCCTGGGCCATTCTCAGCCCACAGCAATTATACACAGCTGGGATTCAAAAAGCTCCGTAGGAAGCTGCAGGAAGAATTCCAGAGCTTTGCTTTAGCAGCCCAGGGCCTGAGGTGATCCCTCTTTCCTGGGTGCCCCAAGTTCACTCTCTTTATGCAACAAGCATTTATTGAGTTCTTACTCTCCTCCATGTTGTACAACACATGGGCAGCAGGAAGGTGGGGTCAAGCTCCGAGACCCTGGGCCTGGTCTGCCTCAGATGCCTCTCCTATACCTAAAGCCCAGGAAGCTTTAATGAGAATGAGTCTCTTACTCTGTCTCCTCTTGTTCTGCACTGGGCGATACTCAGCCAGAAATCTCAGGCCTGGGAGCTAGCTCAGCAAGAGGCACATTACTGGGGAGGAAGGGGGCGGCAAGGTAATCCTTCCAGAAACCCTTAGGGTGAAGGGGAGTTCCACTGTAATTCCGGAAGTACAACCACCTACCACAGCTACTCCGCTGACCCCTTAGAGTGACCAGAAGTGCATACCCTAGCCCAGCAGGTCCTAGAGCACGCCCTGCCATAACCCTCAACCTCCTTCAGCTCAGAAGACCTTGACCCCTGCAAAGGCAGCCACAGAGACTGCCAGAAGTCAAGACCAAATTTCCAGGATGTGACTCACTGAAGCAGCAGGTGTCCTCGCCTGTGCCCGCTTCTCTTTCACATTCTGTGCGTGCACACCTCCTCTCTGTCCCCCAGTCAGCCATGCTGAGTGCGCCTTTGCCAATGTACACACCTGGATCTTCTATACAACACTGCCTTTCCCACAGGGTTTGGGCTGCCTACACCTCACCTCACAGGCTTGCTCCTAAATACCTCAGGGGCCACAAGTACACCTATGCATGCATGCACACGAGCACACACACACACACACACCAGTGTGCTTTCATGCACCTCAGGACCATGGCCCTCTCCTCAGCCAAGCCTACCTCCGAGGGCTGACCACAAGGCTACAGGATCACTCAGAACAAAAGGGAAAGCACAGTCACCTGGTTCAGGATCTTTCTTCCAGAAGGGAGATGGCCATTGAGGTCAGTAGCATGCACTTGGGAGCAAATTGTCCCCTCAGCTGGGCCCCAGAGAGGAGCCACAGTGTTGTGGCTACCCACAATGCATCACCAAGCTTGGGCGAGGACCCGGCTTTTGTTGATGTGTATTTTAGTCAGAACTTTTCCCCTTAGTTTCCTGGCCTTGCAGTCACATCCTCTCTTAAACCCAAACCCCACCCAGGTACCCACCCCTTCCCCTGGCGGGGCGGGCTGTTGGCGGTCTTTGCCCCGCCTTGCCTGGCTCTTCCTGTAACTCTGAATAAGAAGGCCCCTTCCTCCCGGGCCGCCCTAGTCCCGAAGCACTACCTTTGTGCCTGGGCAAGGGTGTAAGTGGTTACTCCAGGTGGCAGAGACTAGGGTGATGTGCAGAGATCCTGGCAAGGAGGTCCCCAGCCAGTGTCATCCTAAACATACACAAGAAAGACAAGCTGGGTAGGAGGCGTGCCTCTTAGATTCCACCACACACACAACCTTTTGACACAAGGTCTTGCTAAGTAGTCTTGGTTGACCTAGAACTGTCTATGTAGACCAGGCTGGCCTGGAACTCACAGACAGACCTGCCTCTGTCTCTTGAGTACTGGGATTAAAGGCTGTGCCTCGTAACACTCTCATTGTATTATAGTCTCATGAGTAGAGAGGAGGAATTATGCTATCTGCATCCCCCAACAACAACAAAAAGCCCCATCCATGACTCACCTCTGACCTTCTATGGTAAAGGGGATCTCTAAGAAACTGGTGACCAATAATGAAACCTAGAGCATATTTCCCTGATCCTTACCATGTCCACCTCCCAGGCAAAAGACTGGGAGAATTGAATAACTGTGAAGGCTGTGGTATCTCACAGACATTACCTTAGGGCTAGCGTGAAATAGCAAAGCCCTTTTTCTTTCTTTCTTTTTTTAATTAGTCATTTTATTTATTTATATTTCAAATGTTGTTCCCCTTCCCCATCTCCCCTCTGCAACCCCCAATCCCATCCTCCCTCCTCTTTGCCTCTAAGAAGGTGCTCCCCCACCCACCCACTTACTCCCCTCACCCCTCTAACATCCCCCTACACTGGAACATTGAGCTTCCACAGAACCAAGGGCCTCTCCTTGTTTGTTTGTTTAGTTGGTTTTTTGTTTGTTTGGTTGGTTTGGTTTTTTGGACTTGGTTTTTTCCAGACAGGGTTTCTCTGTATAGCCCTGGTGGTCCTGGAACTCACTCTGTAGACCAGGCTGGCCTTGAACTCAGAAATCCGCCTGCCTCTGCCTCCCAGAGTGCTGGGATTACAGGCGTGCGCCACCACCGCCCGGCTTAGGGCCTCCCCTTCTATTGATGCCACATAAGGCAGTCCTCTGCTACATATGTAGCTGGAGCCATGGACCCATCCATGTATACTCTTTGGTTGGTGATTTAGTCCCTAGGCGCTCTGGAGGGTCCAGTTAATTGATATTGTTGTTCTTCCTATGGTGTTACAAACCCTTCAGTCCTTCCTCTAACTCTTCCACTGGGGTCCCCAGGCTCAGTTCAATGGTTGGCTGTATCTGCATCTGTCTTAGTCAGATGCTGGTGGAGCCTCTCAGAGGAGAGCCACACCAGGCTCCTGTCTGGGAGCACATCTTGGCATCAGCAATAGTCTTGGGGTTTGGCGTCTGTAGATGGGATGGGTCTCAAGGTGGAACAATCTCTGGATGGCCTTTCCTTCAGTCAGCAGAGCCCTTTTTCAGGTGCCAAAGCACAAAAGCCACAAGCCCCTGACCCTGCTGTAGGACGGGGGAGAAGATAGCTGGTTTCTCCTTTTGCTACCGATGTCTTCTCTCCCCCTCCCCCCCCCCACACACACTAGTTTGATTTGAGCCTTGGGGCTTAGTAGCAGTGTTTACAGACATGAATAAGGGTCTTCCCCAGTTCCTGGCTCTCCCTTCACAATCATAGCTACAGGAGGAGGTTCTGGAGACTCTCCTGTGGCCTTCCTGCCTCTGGTTCAGGCCACCCAGGAGCATCTTCAGTCCAGGAGCATTCTCAATGCAGAAGCAGGCTTTCCTGCCACCTTACCTGACTATGACCCAACCCTGATCAAGTGACTCCCTACACTCGCCCTCACCTCCCCACCCCTGTGGCCTGGCATTCATGATCTCTGGGTAATGGTGGACTTTTGGCTCAAGGCTGGAAAGGCTGAAGGGAACAGATGCCCTTCCTTTACATTTGCTACCTGAAGCCGCCTGGTAGGCCTCCTGAGCATCCCACACACAGTAACTGGCTGACCTCACTAGAGGCAATTCTGTTTCCCATATTGTGAATCAAGAAGCTGTAACACAGCAAAGCTCAGGAGCACCCAGGGCAGAAGTGAAGAAATAGGTGCCCCAGGACTGAGGGCGGTGCCCCAGGACTGAGGGGCGGTGCCCCAGGACTGAGGGGCGGTGCCCTCAAACATGTTTGCCCCCTTAGAAGTCTGGCAGAATGTTTGAGCTCCTACACCTCAAGGACCTGTTACCTTCTCAGAGTCTTGAATCAATACTGTTCTCATTTCCTGTCTGCTAACATCTACCATCTATCCTAGCTGTTCTCAATCTGCAGGGCCATGACCCCTTTGGGGATCGATCAACCCTTTCACAGGAGTCTCCTAAGGTTATTGGAAAATACAGGTATTTACAATTCACAACAGTAGTAACATTACAGTTATGAAGTAGCAATGAAAATAACCTTATGGTGGTGGGGAGGGGATTCACCACAACATGGAGAATTGTATTAAAGAATTGCAGCTTCATAACATTAGCAAACTTAGTGATCAAGTAGCAACAAAAATAACTTTATGGTTGGGAGTCACCACAACATGAGGAACTGTATTAAAGAGTCCTAGCATTAGGAAGGCTGAGAACCACTGTGCTATTCCATATCCCAGCCTCAGGCCAATCTTGCATAAAAACCCAGATGGTCTCAGATACTTGCCTCTGCAGTCCTTTGGAAGCACTCCAGGACCTCAGAATTCAAACCCCAGCCTAGCCCCTCTGATCACTCAGCATTGCCTCCATATTATGAGGGTCCTAGAAGGCGCAGGTCCTTCTCCCGGAGGCACAGTCCTTGAACTATAGGGGCAACCTGTACTGTCAGATAAGTGAGTGTTCTGGAGCTTCGGAGCCCGAAGCCCCAGTGCCTGCTCCCCACTTGCAGGTCTGTTTTTGCCGCTCAGCATCTGCCTGGGTGCTGCTCAGCGCAGCTCTTGCGCTGCCCCTGTTCCTGGCGTGTGCTGGGTCCCCAAATATTTTTTTAAAGAAAAGATTGTGCATAAAAGGCCTCAAGGAGACCAATTCCCCGAGTTCATCACGTTCCTACATCTTGCCCTTGGTCTTCTGTGGGTGGAGCAAGACCTGTTTCCCCGGAACCCAACAGGTGAGGCAAGCCGACCTATCAGGCAAGCGTGCAGAAGATGGGGACGCGCACGGAGAGCGGAAGCGCGCCGGCAGCTAGTCTAGGCGCGCACCGAGCGCTGGCGCTCACCGGAGGCGAAAGCTCTGCTAGGGTCCCCGCGAGTCCAGGTCCCTGCCAGCCTCTCAGTCTGCCCAGGTGTCCTAGAATTGCTCAGGTTTGAGATACGCTCGTGGGAGCAAAGGTGAGGTCTTGCACCCCCTCGCCCGCCCGCCTGTCCGTCTCTACAGGCTTGCACTGAAGTCAAGAGGAAGCTAGTGACTGTGTTGGGCAGAATGAAAAGAGCAAGGCCAGAGACCGGGACTGGACGCAGCGCCCTCGAGCTTCCGGGCTGAGTGGGAAACCCGTCTGGTTCAGAGCTACTTCCTGCGGGACCATGACCCCAAGGCTCCTCGAAGCAAAGTGCTCCCCTCAAAGTCCTCAACCCTAAAACTGGAGCGGCTCCAGGAACCACGACCTCTACTCACCTCCTCACGACTGCCACCCACCTGCTTTCAGACCTGAGACTCGCGCGGAAGCTGACAGTTTACCTGGCCGAGGTGCGCAGCGGCGACAGACCCAGCGGCAGGTGCAGCCCCGCCCCGCAGGCAGGGCGAGGGCGGACCCTAGTGTCCCGCTTTAAGCCTGAGGCTAGTGCTGGTGAGTGTCGGGATTTCTATCCCGGGATCTTCAAACTTCCCGGCTTAGGGGCAGTGGTCAAACCAGCCCAACCAGCGCAACCCGCAAAGGGCCAACCTGCTGACCGTCAAGGTGTTTTGCCTCTCCAGCCCGAACTCTTCCTTTTCCTCCAGGAAGTCTATCTTGATCTACACCCCACTCATTACTGACCTCACGGATATTTGGAAAGCAGAACCAGGTGGCCCCAGGCTACCATAGTTCATCCCATCTCAATCTAGCCCAGAGCAGAAATAATCCCTAGAAACTGGATTTACACCATGAGGCTCAGAAATCAATACACACAGGTTTATTTTGTTTGTAAAAAGTTTTGCCGGAGGGAGAAGAGAGGAAGGGAGGGAGGAAGGGAAGGAGGCTCTGTAAATGGTACGGATCCTAGGAGAGTTATCCCCAACAGTAGAATTGAATCTGTTTCTCCTCATCGTTTCTAAGACCCTGTCATTGCCAATGGCTTGCAGCAGGTTGACCATATATCCATTTATCACGTATCCACAAGGGTAACACGGATTGCAGAATATTGTGAGGAAGGTAAAAATGGTTGAGATGGAATTAGCAACAGGGGCAGCAAATGATCTACTGCTCTGTCTCCGGGCAGCAAAGAGGCTGCGGCAGATGATATGGGAAACGGCATGTTCTGGGTTGACCAGAGATCAGCAAAGAGACTTTCTAGGTCTGAAAACAGAACCACACCAAGTCTCTTCAATGGCATGACAGTGGGTTGGAGCTTACTGATGACAGCTCCCGCTGGAATGTAAAACCAAACCCTCATCATGCAAAAAAATAAAATAAAATAAAATAAATAAAATAAAATAAAAAAGTTTTGCCGGCTGTGGGGATCCATGTTAATTGGGGGGAAGAGACCCGGAAGTTAGTCAGTTTCTGGGCTTCCCACAAAGCAGGAGACCACAGAGTAGGATCTGAGACCCAGAAGCCAGGAGGTCCATAGAACTTAGGCTAATTTTACTGCGTGGGAGTTTTATGAGAAGTCTGCAATCCTAGAGGTACTAGGGTCACTCAAGAGTTTCAAGTCAGGTCTGTATCAATCTGAACCCTAGGAAAGTTGAAGCAAATCCCACAGGCACATCTGTGCTGTTCATAAATACCCTAAATATACATGGAATTTCAATGAACCCTTCGTATACAAGTCTCCCGTGATTAACATATATACATGGGCTCCGTAGGAAAACCTATATACACCTACACATATTCAAGGCCCTTCTATGACCTTCATTCATTAACATATACGTAGACCATCCAGAATCCTACATATACACAGACCATTTTACAGCCTCCCTCAACACATGTATATACATTGTTATGGACAGGGACAAGCTGTAGAGGTGGGGACTTCTTCGTAGTCCAGGCTCCTGAAAAGCAGCATTTCTCCACCTGTCCCACCTCTATACATCCGAGCTCCTGGAACTGAAGTTTGGGGAAGGATAGGGTTGGTATGGGTCAGAGGGCAGGCCTGTCCCCAGGCACAGACCCGCCCCAGCCAGGTGAGCCTCTGCATCCCTACCACATTCTATCGCGAATCCTGTTATACTTCTCCTCCAGGACCTCATTCTTCACTGACTTGGGCACGTCAGGCACGAACCACGCAGCAATGAGCTTGATGCACAGGGCAAAGTGCTGCAGGCAAGAGAGAGAATGGCCCAGCAAAGTCAGTGGCTGAGGAAGCTCTTTAGACCTATCTGGGGGCTAGGAAAGAGGGATAAGAGAGCTGCCTCTCCTGGGGCTCACTCACAACTTACCCACCTCAAAGAGGATGACAAAGGCCAGCCGGATGGCCAAAATGAACCAGAACTGCTCAGAGAAGTTGTAATCGCTATCATTTCGGTAGTCCCGGTACCTGGGGTAACAAAGAACCTAACATCAGGAATCAGGAATTTAGAGGCCATTTATGGGGATGATGAGAGGCTCCAAACCTGCACACGGTCACGTTTTCTTGGCCTTCCATCTTGCCATGGTCCTTGAAGTCTTTGGTGTAGAAGACAGACAAGCTATGGTTGACATAGTTCTTGAGGCAGCTGGAGAGAGAAAAGTGTGGTGTTTGCTTGGCCTGAGGCCCTTACTGAGAAGTCACCTGCACCTAGAGGGTACTAGGGGGCGAGCCACCGTGGAAGGCCTCCCCCCATTCTCCTTCATGAGGAAAGTCCAGGCTAAGCATAAGACTAGCTCTGGGAGAGCGAGGAGAGACTGAGGGAGTGTTGAGGACGCCACCAACAGTCTGCCTTACCAGGCTGGAAGAATACTCCTAGGGCTGACCTAGAGACCCCAGTCTGCAGGTGCAATGGGAGCTAAACACATTTCTGCTTTGCCTTCCCATGCCAGAAACAGGAAAGGGACATAAAACTTAGCAGGAGAGGCATTTAGGTACTGCCTGCTCAGCACCAACAGAGCCTGGCACTTCCCTTCCAACAAGGGTTCATCAGTTATTCCCAGAACCCAGCTAAGGTATGTCGGCCATGCAGACAGTGCAAGGAGTCAAGTCCCAGCCCCAGGGAGCTCCGGCAGCACCCACTTAGACCCAAGAGAACCCCAGGTCTGGGCTTCAAGGACTTAACTGGAAGGGTCAGTTCAATGCCTTACTCATCTGTGAAGGTCTGATTCGTTCGGCACGGGCCATAGTGGTACTTGTAGACTACTCTGGGGATGAACTCAGAGGTGAAGGCAATGACCATTCCATTGGCAATGACTGCCAGCACCCCAATGGTCTCCAGCACCTGCAGCCAGGTCCCTGAATGACAGTAGTGGAATGAAGCAGCCAATCCCGATCATTGGTCGTCTCCTGCCCTAAAAGCTTGCAGCCTGGTTGGCCAAGGAGCCTCATGTTATCATGTTATCATGGTCCCAGTGCAGCCGTGGGAGCTAAGGTAACTGCTCGGAAATCCCCAGTGGAGACAGACATAGTATAGTTGCACCCTCTTCTCCCAGACTTGATTAGTGAAGGACTCAGGTTTCCCCATCCCCACCTTCTTCTGGGAACTTTTCAGCAAGTTGTTTATCTCCTGAACCCCACCCACCCAAGTGAGAATTCCTAAACCCTGCCTCAGGTCTGAGGCTCTCCCTGATGCTTCTCCCCACGTCAAGTAACTAAACCATCTGTCTCCCTGACAACTGTCATTCTCACTATGGAGAGTCAGGATGACTGAGGCCTTGGGCTCTCTGACCTGCCATACCTTCTAGTTAGATCCCATGTGATCTAACTCCTGCTCTTCCGTAAGGCTGCAAGCTCTCCAGCCACACGCTGGAGGCTCATGGGAAAGCCTTGTCAGGTGCGCTCTAGCCAGCCTTTTTCTAGGGGTTGAGCCCGTGAGGCTTAGTTACCATACCTGAAAACCTAAGGAATGTCTCTAGAGTAATGGGAGGGGCTGCAGTTATTACAAGTTGCTTCAAGGTGGCCTGGCCTGGGCTGGTGAAAAGCCCAGGATTGGAGCGCCCTGGCTGCTCTCCAATGTGTGCGCGCTCTGACCTATGTCCTTAGCCTTTCGAGGAACCAGGCGCTGCTGTAGTCTGACCATCTTGATGGCATCCAGGCGGATCTCCACAAGGTTGCTGAAGAGGGCCAACAGGGGTGCAAGCGGGAAGGCAGCCACAAAGATGGTGGTGAAGCCATACTGGATCACTGCAGGATGAAAACGTCACTGTGTCGAGTACAGTCACTCACTCTTCGCCCTGCATACCCACCCCATCTGCCCAGCCCACTGGAGCGCCACACACTCATCTCCATGAATTCATTAAACAGGCTGAATCTGTTGACTGGATTCAGGCGGTAGTTACGCTGCCACTCCTTCAGATCTGGGTCGGACGTGTGACCGTGTTCATAAGCCCGAAATAAGCGGTACTTATGGGCCAACAACCTGTGGGCACCAGGAATGTGTGGAACTTACAGAAAGACTACAGGGCACCGGGGACAGGCACGGCGGGAGGCTGGAGTGGGATGGAAAGAGGGCCTTACGGGCTCAGGTACTCAACGCAGTTGCTCAGAGTTTGCTTCAGGCCCATGATGATGGCCATCTGAATGAACAGATCTGTCATGCAGCCACTGAGATGACACTGTGGGACCAACATGAAGGTCAGGGAGGGAGCTTGAGGGAGGAGAGGAAGTCAAGAACTGGGCAGTGAGGCCTCAAGACAGACTAACCTCCTCTAGCTTCCACAGGCCAGCCAGGCGCGTGGATTTCCCAGGGTGACCGTTGATCCTAGGGAGAAAATTAAGGTCTGTGAGGAAGATGGACAGCACCCTGATCTTGTGACCACGGGACGGTGGAGTAAGAGTGTGGTGGTTTGAATGAGAATTCCCATCCACTCCCAGTGGGTCCATATATTTGACAACTGCATCCTTAGTTGGCAGAATGGTTTGGGAAGGATTAGGAGGTATAGCTTTGTTGAAAGAGATGAATCACTGGGGTTAGGCTCCTCTTCACACACACACCCCTCTCTGCCTCGTGGTTGTAAATCGAGATGTGAGCTCTTAAATGTTCCTTCACTCCACCACCATGGACTCTAATCCTCTGAAACTGTGGGCCAAATTAAAGCACTTCCATTTATAAGTTGCCATGGTTATACTGCTTTATCAGTAGAAGACTAAGGCAGAAGGTGGTACCAGGCAGTGGGCTACTGCTGAAAAAAGACCTGACTATGTTGTTTTTGGAGAAATACAGAAGACTGGGACTTTGGACTAGATAAGCGGTTAAATGCGGTGGGTCCAGCTTAATGGGCTATCCTAGTCTTCCTAGGAGCTTGGACAAATTACCAGGAATGACTCCCAAGGACATGATGGTCAAGGGACTCCCCTATCTCTGAACATGCTGGGAGGTTTGGTGAGGAGGTGGGGTTGTTAGGAAGCTTGTGACCAACTGGTAATGTTTAAATGCCTTATGACATTTTTTAAAAAATGTATTTATTATATATAAGTACACTGTAGCTGTCTTCAGACACACCAGAAGAGGGTGTCAGGTCCCGTTACAGATGGCTGTGAGCCACCATGTGGTTGCTGGGAATTGAACTCAGGACCTCTGGAAGAGCAGTCAGTGCTCTTAACCACTGGGCCATCTTTCCAGCCCCTCTGTATGACATTTAAGCACAAAAATTAAGCAGCAATTATTTTCTTCAGAGAAAACAAAAAGGTGTACATTGACTGCACCAAAAATGGTTCATTTAAATAAGGAAGGCGAGGGCATATTCATGTGGCTTCTTCACGAAGCACAGTACCCCATAAAAGGTGAGGGGAGTATGGTACACTGGGCAGAGCCACTGGGATATTTCCATGGAAAAGGTCAGTTTGGGGCTGGAGAGATGGCTCAGTGGTTAAGAGCGCTGACTGCTCTTCCAGAGGTCCTGAGTTCAATTTCCAGCAACCACATGATGGCTCACAACCATCTATAATGGGATCTGACTCCCTCTTCTGGTGTATCTGAGGACAGCTACAGTGTACTCACATACATAAAATAAAAGTCAGTGAGTGATCACTGGCCTAACAAAGCTTCCTAGGTTGTAGGTAAAACTTGTACAAACAACAGGACCCACCAGGCTGGCCCATGTCACCTCTAGGGCTGAGGGTCACAAAGGGTGTTCTATACTGAGTTTCTAAGTATTCTAGAACATGAACTATGTTTTTTTTAAGTTAAAAGAACTGATCTGACCACTTTCTTAAAAAATATGGAACACTTCACAAATTCGCACGTCATGCTAGGGCCATGCTAAGCTCGTGTGCAGTGTTCCAATTTTAACACAGGGTTTGCTGAAGAGAGCATGTTTTCTTTTAATGCAGGGTCTTAGGCTGACCAAAGACTTATTCTCTGATTATTGAGTTCTGAAATCACAAGAATATGCCACCACATCAAAAGGTCGCCACATACAAGAGGACACACACACAAGAGGTCAAACATAAGTGCTTCATGCATGCTCTTCAACTAAGCTACATCCCCAGCCTCAAGATCTGGACATTTTTATTTATTTGTTTGTTTGTTTGTTTGTTTGTTTATATTTACTAACTTATTTAGTTTTCTTGAGGCAGAGTCTCTCTATTTAGTCTTGGCTATCCTGGAGCTCAACATGTAGACCAGGCTGACCTCAGATTCACAGAGATTTTCCTGCTTCTGCCAGCCCAGTTCTGGGATTAAAGGTGTGTGCCCCCATGCCTGGCTAAGATCTGGCCACTTTTTAAAAGTTTAATTATTAATGTATTTATTATTTAATATATGAGTGCTCTGCTGCATTCATTCATTCATTCATTCGTTCGTTCATTTTGTGTGTGAGTGCTTTGTTGCATATACGCCTGCATGCTAGAAGGGGGCATCAGATCTCTTTCTAGAAGGTCACCAGCCACTATGTGGGTGCTGAGAATTGAACTCAGGACCTTTGGAAGAGCAGCCATCTCTCCAGCCCCAGATCTGGGCACTTTTAAAGGCAAGAATACAAGACAGGAGTGTTGAGCCTGGAGGAGCTGGGGGCTGGGGTGAGTAGAGGCTTCTGGGGCGGGGGAGCATACCTGCCCCCCCACATACCTGTCCCCCCATACCTGCCCCCCCACATACCTGCCCCCCCACATACCTGCCCCCCCCCACATACCTGCCCAGGATGAAGGCAATGTAGATGAGAGAGGAGAAGTGGGTGAAGAACTGCAGGATGAAAAACTTGACAGTGAACTTGCTTTCTTGCTCTGAAAAGGTCCTGGGTTCCTCTGGAATGAGACATGGCCATCCTGTCTTTAGACCAATGAGACAGCATGACCTACACTCTCAAGTGAGGGGCCCCAGAAGGGCAGGAAGCCCCCACCCCATGTTTGATCACAGCCCTGTAACTCTGAGTCCTCCCAGAGAGAGGCTAGCCTCTTCTCACCAAATTTACAAAGCTTCAGGGCTGCCCATTTGTTGACCTGAGGGAAGAAGGAACCAAGTGGGACTTACCTAGGACTTCAACAGAGCCCCCACCCCCAGAGCCTCCCCTGCCTGATCCTTACCTTTGTCATGATGACAATGATTATATAATGTACCACTGCCCCAGTCACCACCACAGCGGTGGTCACCTGCTGCTCCAGGAAGCTGCTGAAGAGAGCACCAGCCAGCACACGGTAGACAACCAGCACATGAGCCATGCCAATTATGAAACAGATCTGCAAAGGGTTGGGGCTGGGCGTGAAGGGTAGGGATACCCGGGTCTCTAGCCCCTACCGCGGCTCCCAGAAGTACCATGATCAGGGACATGATCAGGATGATGGTGCTGTTCAGGTAGGAATGGAGGTGGCTTTTCAGCTCATACTGTGAAGAGTTGATGAGCTCAAGGGCTATCTCCTCCTGGGGAGGTCACCAGATACATCTCAGACACAAGGATTCAGGTACGGACCACACGGGATACTGGAAGCAAGCAAACTTGGTGCTGCTGCCTCTGCCTTACCTCTTCTTCATCCCATTCGTACAGGTCCCAGCTCTGGACCTCCTGAGCACGCTTTCGCTTCCAGATCTCCAGGAAGACGGTAGCTGCAGTGAGCGCAGAGAAATGTCACAGGATACCTGGGGTGACCCAGGGCGGCTGGAGTCCTAGAGTCCTCCAGGGATGCCCAGCAGCAACTCACCCCACAGAGCCATGAAGATGGCAAATAGCACAGTGCCGTCGTTGTCAAAGAGATGAGTGAGCTGGGGAGAGGAACAGAAGGGCTTCGTGCTAAGTTTCCTACCATGTCCTCTGGTGGGGAAGGCAGAACCTGGCTTGTCGGGCGCCCAGGTGCCTATCTTCCCCACCCAGGAAAGACTCCAGTAGCATCTAACCTTTGCAAAAGTGCACATCTCGGAGAGACGCTGGTATCTGCGACTGTGGTCGCCAAGAGGACACATGAAGATGTCATCAGCATCACAGATCTCTTTGCTGTGAGTGTATAAACAAGACTGGTGATTCTGAGATGCAGAATCCATCCAGGTTCCCACCTCCATACCTGACCCACTGCAAGATGGCAGGCCTCAGGCCCCAACCCACCTGATCTGGCTGGACTCAAACAGGGCAAAGCCACTCAGAAAGATGATGAGGCCCACCACAGCAGCAGGCACCAGCATGTAGGTGTACCAGCCAAGCCAGGTGAAGTACAGAGCCACCTTCTCGCCAAAGTAGTCCCTGTGGGAAAGCTTCCCCATCAAGGCCACCCTCTCCCCAATGGCCTCAGTACCTGGTAGGGTATGGGCATATGAGAAGGTAGAGGGAAGGTACTGCTAGCATCAGTGTAAGTGGGGATTGTATCTGTCAGTCAGGACTGGATTGGCTGGGCCACAGGTTATCTGTTTTGAACACAGATGTGTCTATGACCCACAGGTGAGCTGCTTGGTATGGTATTACCTGATTTTATCAATTGGCTGTGACTGGAACATGTTTCTCCACCGAGCCCATGTTCTCTTCAGGTCTTTTTCCCCCTGGGTCCCGGAAACTGACAATGAGAGCTTGGCTTCCTACCTCAGATCCCCACCCTCAGGCCCATTCTGAACTGGTCTACCCCTCACCTTGTGCAAAAGAAACATGGTCTCAAAGACTCCATCCTTCACCAGATTCTCAAAGGTGTCTAGGGTTACAGGGAGCCTCAATCAACGGGAGCAACGGAGAGTGGGAGAACCCGGGCCCCTCCTCAGCCACCTGCCCTTCTGAGCTCACCACCGGGTTTCAGCCTGCTGTTCACGACAAAGCTCACAATTCGGATTCTGAAACCCAAGAATCTAAGGATCAGGATGGCCCCCATGATAGCCTGGTGGACTGTGCTCTTAAAGGCCCCGTTCTCCACACATCCAGGCCCTCTCTGTTCTAGAAGAGGTACCCCACCACTACTGACCAGAATCCAGAGTCCATAAATCACCCTGAAAACCTGCTCAGGTCAAACATGCCTGACCTCCAGAATGAGGTCCTATTCTCACCCTCAGGCATCCACATCTCTCTCAGATGCAGGTGTAAAAGCCGCCACCTCTGATATTAAACATTACATGTTTAATGTGCACAAAGCTGTCTACATGGCTGAGTCATTCTGCTTATGTGGAAAGTGATGCTCAGGGGTTAGCTCACCTGGGACACACAGGCATTTGTAGAGCTCTACTCAGACACAGCTTAAGTACCTGAGATAGTCACCTTGTGAGCACAGGGAAATCCCCCCCCCCCAAGACTGTCCTGTTTTGTTCCCATCAAGGTGTCTGTGATGGTATATGCTTGGCCCAGGGAGTGGCACTATTAGAAGGTGCGGCCCTGTTGGAGTAGGTGTGTCACTGTGGGTGTGGGCTTTAAGACCCTCGTCCTATCTGCCTGGAAGCCAGTCTTCTCCTATCTGCCTTCGGAACAAGAGGTGGAAATCTCAGCTTCTCTGCCTGGATTCTGCCATGCTCACACCTCAGTGATAATGGATGGAAGCTCTGAACTGTAAGCCAGCCCTAATTAAATAAATGTCCTTTATAAGAGCTGCTTGGTCATGGTGTCTGTTCACAGCAATGAAACCCTAATGAAGACAGTGTCTCTACTCCTTTGATTTCCCCTCATTCCTCCCTAACACCAAAAATTCACAGGACTCTGTTGCCTATTACCCAATTCCCTGTCTGCCCTTTGCCAGAATCAACTAGCTAGGCCCCCAGATAGTTATTCCCGGACCTGGGTAAGTGACACAGAAGGATCAGATGGGGGTGTATGAGTATTTGTAGAGGAGCAGATAACTGGGGACACAGGAGGCGCTCCCTGTCAGATATTGAGGACCAGATGTCCAGAAAGGAGCGTTTGGGCTGATGAGGAAGGGGTCTGTGGGAGATAAAGACCTCGGAGTTCAGAAGCGGTAACTGATGACTTTGATTCTGGATCTACAGGAAAACTGTGATAAAGAGTTCTCACAGGATGTCAAGAAGTGAGCGTCAATATTACTATTCCAAAATGGAAGCTGAGGCGCACCCTTGTTCAGAACCAGGTCTGATCCCCTGTGCCACCTACACTAAGACTGTGTGGGACCGTTGCTCTACCTCAGATTGGGTGTGGCTCTTGTCCTGCCTGGACGCAGGGCCAGGGTCCTCCTGGTCTGGCTCAGGATACATCCTCACCTTGTGGTAGCTGTGTTGAAGCTCTTCTTGCCTCTGGAGCTAAGATCTTCGGGCTTCATGAGGAGAGTCCGGTACTTGTTGATGACGCTACTGTCAGCTCGGATCCCAAAGAACACCTTCTTCTGGTCCTTTATCACCTTGAGAGCCACAAGAGAAGAACTCATCCACAGCCACTAACTATCCTGTCCCCTGTTCCTGAGACATATGACATGGCATTCCTCAAGACTCTCTGGCCCATGAAGCAAACCAGCCTACCTTAAAGTGGAAGCCGTTTCTCTCGAGACTTTTTAGGAACTGCCGTTGCCTCTCAACATGCTTCTGAATTTTCTGGGTCTGGAGATCAGCTACCAGGACACAGTCCCATTGATCAGAGGCCTCGGGCTGGAGGAATAAGGTACGGGATAGAAACAACCCTGACCACAGATAGGAGGAAATATAAACCTGGAACCCAGCACATGACACAGGATGGGAGAAGGTGTGGGGCAGGAACCCCACCTAGAACACAGGATATAGAAGGAGATGCAGGACCACAACCAAGCACAGGATACACAGAGTAAGTGGAATCCAGCCTGGGAGGTGTGGGCAGACCTACCTTACAACTACCCATTTCCATCAATGGCAAGTGGTCCCCTTCTGACCCCACCAAGATCTGGAGGCTCTCATCACCCTGGGGGACAGAGAAAGACGGGGAGATGAGTATGTAAGCCCTCCACAAGCCTCTTCCTACATTCTCTGAGCAGGTACATGGGCACTCAAGGGAGTGAGACTCCCTATCCTGCTCCAAGCTGGGGACTGGTCTGCCAGAAACTAGTTGGCAAACAGGCAGCCCTGGTGGAGGTCAGCTTGAGGATGTCACAGGTGGCAGAAAGTGACGCGTGCAACACAACCAGAGTACAGTCGGTGTGGAAACACCAAGGTGTTCCTTCAGGGCTTAAAGAAAAGGTAGACAACCCCATTCCTCCATGGCAGACACAGTAACTCACAGGGATGTCCCTGAAAGAAGTCTCTGTGAACACTAGATGGGCAGGAAATGGCAACCTCGGGACAATCAGGATGACACAGGTCAATGCTACCGGTAGCAGGAGGGCTAGAAGACACCAGCTACCCACATTTTAAAAGTCTGAAGAGGGGGCTAGAGAAAAGGCTCAGCAGTTATGAGCACTGATGCTCTTCTAGAAGTCCTGAGTTCAATTCCCAGCTCACAACTATCTGTAATGAGATCTGATGCCCTCTTCTAGTGTGTCTGAAAACAGTGGCAGCATAATCAATTCTTTAAACAAATAATTCTTTAAAAACAAATAATTCTTTAAAAAAAAAAAGAGTCTGGAGATACCAAAGTCTGGGGACATCAGGGAGGGACATCAGGGATACACTTGTGTACTACTACTGGTACTGGTTGTTCACACAGACTTGGGGAACATTTGCACTGGGCAGTACTAGACCTTGTGGCCTGGCTATTCTTGACACAGACAAGAAATTCAGGACAGGGCATAGCTCCATCGCTGAGAGCCACAAGTGGAATCTGAAGGACTTGAGTTTTTCTGACTTGTACAGATCCCAGATCTTCTGGGAGATGGGCTTACATCTCTCCCCACTGTGGCCTGGATTCAGTGCCTAGAGAAAGCTGTGAGTGTGAGAAACATAGTGGGCACCAGAGTCACCCCAATCCATGTGAGGAAGGTTGTGACTGCCCCTGATATCCCTGGGAGACAGAGATGCACAGCAGGGGAGTGAGCGGTGGTCCTCCTGCCTGAAGCCAGTAGTCCTTCCCACCATACGTCCCCAGAGAAGTCCAGAGGGGCATGTGAAGAGTGTCCAGGAGTCACGTCCCCAGGACAAGGAGGAGAAATATCTTAAGTAGAAGTGAAGAAGATGATAAATAAAAGCAACACAGGATCCAGAGTGACCAGAATAGGAAAGGACACAAGCATGTGTGTCTAGTGCTGGGTGACACCAGTGTCTCCTGAGACGTGATCATGGAAAGGTAGTGAATGGCTGGGGAACACCAGAATGACACACAAGTGTGTTTTTAAGTAACCAAACCTTGGGAATCTACATCTAGCATGATAGCCTTTTTTGATGGGTGTTTTGCCTGCACATAAGTCTATGCACCATTTGTTGGTCAATTGTCCATGGAGACCAAAAGAGAGCCTCAGATCTGATGGAACTGGGTAGGAGACACAGAAACACCAGAGGAGTTTGTGAGCCGCCATGTGAATGCTGGGAATTGAACCAGGGTTCTCTGGAAAAGTATCTGGTGCTCTTAACCACTGAACTATCTCTCCAGTCCCTGGCATGTTGTACTTTTTTTTTTATAAAATGAAAAGCAATTAACAAGTAAAGCTCTGCTTTTTAATTTTTTAAAGAAATACTTTAGAATCTATTTTTTATTTTATGTACATTGGTGTTTTGCCTACGTGTGTGTCTGTGTGAGGGTGTCGGGTCACCTGGAACTGGAGTTACAGACAGTTTCAAGCTGCCATGTGGGTGCTGGGAATTGAACTTTGGTCCTTTGGATGAGCAGCCAGTGTGCTCTTGACCACTGAGCCATCTCTCTAAACCATTTTGTTGTTGTTGTTGTTGTTTGTTTTCCTTTTTCTGAGACAGTGTTTCACTATGTAGCCCTGGCTAGCCAGAAGTCATTCTGTAGACCAAGCTAGTCTCAAATCCAGAGAGATCCATTTGCCTCTGCCTCCAGAGTTCTGGATTAAAGGCGTGTGCTGCCACCACACCTGGCCCAATTTTGTTTGTTTGTTTGGCTTGGGTTGGGTTTTTTGAGAGGGTTTCTCCTCGTAGCCCTGCATGTCCTTGAATGCTCTCTGTAGACCAGGCTGGCCTTGAACTCAGAGAAAACTGTCTGCTTCTGTCTCGAGTGCTAGGATTAAAGGTGTGTGCCACCACTGTCTGACTCCCATTTTAGTTTTTGTATCTTTTATTGTACGAATGTTTCGCCTTTATGTCTGTTTGCCGTGTGAGTGCCCAGTCCCTTTGGCAGTCAGAAGAGGGCATCGAGCTCTCTAGAACAGGAGTTACAAGCCGTTGTAAGCCACTGTGTGGGTGCTGGGAATCAAACCCAGGTCTCCTTTTTTTGTTTTTTGAAATAAATAATTTTAAAATTTTGGTTTTACAAATTTTACAAAATCCTGTAGTTACTGGCAGACACTACCATGCCTGGTTATGATACCAGGAATTGAACTCCGGGTTTCACGTGTGCTAGGAGAGCTGTCTACTAATTGAGTGCATACACTGAAACTATGCCACCAGGGGAGGGAGCAGGCAGAGTCAGGGCAACAGATGCTGTGGGTTCTGTGTCCTTGGTGCTGGGTGCTGGGTTCTTAGGATTTCATGTACTCTGAATAAACAAGGTGCCTGAGAACTGCAGTTTAGTGGCAGTCAGGGCTTCTTTCCTGGGGTGTGGACTGTAGGAAGCAGGGAGGAAGAACTGGGGAAGTGGGGCTTGCAGGCAGGTTGGAGCAAATTGTGCTTTCCTAAACCCAGGTGTAAAGGCCAAGGGAGGGGTTGGATGGGCCAATGCACTGGCTAAGGAGCCAGCATCGGGAAGATGTTGAGGATGTTGGTTTGTAATTCATGATGTGTCCCTTAGCTCTGCACACATAGGTAACACAGTCCCGACCATGTCCCTACACAGTCCCGACCATGTCCCTACAAGCAATGCAGAAGTCGATAGAGGGACTCCACAGTGGCAAGGACCCTGTGGCTCCATGGTCCCAGAAGCAGGGGACTATGTCCTTCTAGACCCTTGAGCCAAATAAAGCTGTTTTTCTAGCTGTCCAGCAGGTTAGGAAGGTTTCTCATACCCCATGGTCCACAGGGCCTGTGTCTTCCTTAGTCCATTACCAATTCCAGTGTCCATCCTCAGTGGCCCTGCCTCTATCCTCACACTGTATATTACCATCCCTGAAGTTACCACAATGCCAAGTCTGATTTCTGCTTCCCCCGCCCCACAAACCTGTAATCCCTCCCCTTCTCAAACACATTCCTCCTACCTCCTCCAGAGACTCTCACCATACTGCTCCAACAGGCCAGCCGAAGAGCTGCCAGGCAAAATACAAGCCACCCAATCATGTAGGAATTTCAGATAGACAAACAGGCTTTGGGATGGGCATGGTAGCACATGCCAGCAATTCAGAGGGTTGTGGTGAATCTGTGGCCAGCCTGATGTACGTAGCAAGTTCCAGACCAGCCTGGTCTATATAGCAACACCTCATCTCGAAGCAAAGCAAAACCAAACAAAATAAAGGTTTTGGGTTTTTTGGGGGGAGAGGGGGCAGGGAGAGCGTGGTTTGTTTGTTTGATTGCTTATTTTTAAGTATAAATATATTGCAATATTGCTTGGGTATACTTATATTAAGGAAAAACAAGTTATCCAAAATCCAATTTAACCTAAGGTGTTTTTGTTTTGTTCTGTTCTGTTTGTTTGTCTGCCTTGCTGCTGAATCCACACCCTACTGCAGCCCCGTGCAGACTCCCACTCATACACGCCCAAGGAGCTTCTGGCTGCCCCTCCTCTAGCTGCCGGAAGGAGCACAGGCCTCAGGTCATCTCCCTGTCCTGTGTGCACCCTGGGTGCTATACTTGCCTCTGCACCTGGGCATTTCTGTCTGCTCCCACCTTCCAGCCTCTGACAACATTCCCCAGGCTCCTGGGCTCTCTTTGCCTCCCATCCACTGCCCACAGACGCAGGTAACCCAGATATTGTGGGCAGGGATTGAAACTTCTCTTGGAGAGAAACCCACACTTAGAGCTGCAGTACAGGTGAGCAGCTGTGTCTTGACTTGGAAAGAAGGTAACACCCCAACCAACAAGAGAAGTGGCCAGGGGACCCTTTTTGTCCCTTGCACCCTGCCTAGTAATCCACCCACCACAAGGGCCCAGCAAGTGTCATGTGAGATGAAT
This sequence comes from Apodemus sylvaticus, assembly GCF_947179515.1. Taxonomy (NCBI): domain Eukaryota; kingdom Metazoa; phylum Chordata; class Mammalia; order Rodentia; family Muridae; genus Apodemus; species Apodemus sylvaticus. The sequence continues at coordinate 64,086,693 of NC_067472.1, read as the reverse complement.
TGAAATGAGCTTGACTTTGGACCTGGGCAGATGTCCTCTGACGTCTCCCCTCTGCCATAAGCCGCAGTCATCAGTATGGACCCAAAATGTTAGTGTGTAAAACCTAAGACCTAGGACAGGCCTATAGGACTTTGGAATTCAAAGTAGGGAACACCCTGGGAAGAGGAGACCATCCACAAAGTATTCCTTTGAAGGCCGGGCTAAGAGACTGACTGTAGCCAGCCCCAAAATTATATAAGAAATCCCCTTCCCACTAGAGATGTGTGCACCTTTGGAAGAGTTACCTGAAGCCTCCCGGGGCTTAGGATGTCACTTCAGCCAGTGTAAGCTGAAGCCACTCTGGGCAGGACCACCCTTTACATATCCGTGGCAAAGCTATACACATACCTGGGGGCTGTACTAGCTTTTAGCTGCCACCGTAGCACAGGGACAGTAGCCAATCTATCAGCTAGGCCAGAGATCCCCTACCCTGATTCCATCCTTTTCAGCCTATAGCAAGACAGGCCCAGGTACTAATCTCTGCATTCATGCATGCTGGGCTTACCAATCACCTATCCACAGCCACAGCATCCAGCCTTCAAGGTCTGGCTGTCCAGGGCCAGTGTGTACAGGACCAGATCCTGCTGATCTCTGATGGATAATGATACCCAATGGATAATGATACCCAATGGATGATGATACCCAATGGATGACAATACCCAGTGATGATGATACCCAGTGGATGATGATACCCAATGGATGATGATACCCAACGGATGAAGATACCCAATGGATGATGATACCCAGTGGATGATGATACCCGTAAGCATCTATCTTTGTGTTGCCCTCAGGACGTTCATGATGGGACCAGTTCATGAAGCTGTCTCTACCTCCAGCTGGGCAGCTTGCTCAGTGTTCTTGAAGCATTCAAAACTCCTGGGTCCTAATCCATCGGATTCCACCTCCAAGAAGCTGTGTGGACTCCTGAAACTCCAGGATACACAGCATAGGGACAAGGCTGTCCTCACACACTCAGCTGGGGCCTTGGAGTTCCAACCTTGCCATATACAGCCAGGCTAGGGTTCAAGCACAGGCAGACACCCTGGCTCTGATGGGATCAACACCCCCAGGGACTCAACCTCTTTACCAATAGAATATAAGGCTATCACTTCTGCAACAAAGAATCACCCTGACATGGGAAGAAAATCACCATCCTGGCTACTAAGGCTCCTGCCATTTCCCCCAGACCTTGCCACCTCCAATCCTACAGGCCATCCACAGTGGGCTCGGGCTCAGGGTTCAGGGCTCAGGTAGGGTCCCTTAGCTCCTCGTTGTGGACACAGGCCACCTCTCCAGTTCGCAAGACACCTAAGGAATCCTCCCCTCCTGAGGGTCAGGAATGCAGGGAGCCAGAGCAGGGCAGTCCTGGCCTGTGTCCTAGCCACCGTCCTGGTCAGTGCAGGCAGAAGAGGCATGCGCGTACAGCTCCTTCTTCTCCACACCAAGCCTGACCCTCAGGAACTCGGCACCCATGCATGAGGACATGGACCTCGCTTCCCACCCCATTTGTCCTTTGTCACACCTTGTCCCAAGATCATGTTCACCTCCCTTGCTAGTGCTCTGGGGCCTGTAACGCTCTTCAGTTTCATAAGCCACAGGGCATCCACCTGTTGCATGAGGGATTGTGGGCAGGGGTAGAAACTTCTCCAGGAAAGAAACCCACGCTTGGAGCTATAGGACAGGATGAGCACCTGTGCCTCAATTTGGGAAGAAGGTGACACCCCAACCAACAAGAAAAGTGGCCAGGGGACCCTTATGTTCCTGGCACCCTGCCTAGTAACCCACCCACCACAAGGGCCCAGCTTCTCTGCTCTCTGCTTCCTCTGCCTCCTAGGAATTCCTGAGCGCTCTCTCTCTCTCTCTCTCTCTCTCTCTCTCTCTCTCTCTCTCCCTCCCTCCCTCCCTCCCTCCCTCTCTCCCTCCCTCCTTGCTGTGGTCTGTAACCATAAATCTCCCACTGGTCCACCCTTTTGTGTGCCTCCCCATATTCACCCCCAGACACTAAACTGTGTTCTCAGGGCTGAGCCCTGGAGGGTGGTGTATATGTGGACACATATAGGGACCAGAGTCACGTCTACCTGCTGAGAGAGGTGGTCCCAATCTTTACCTCACAAGGCAAGAGATAAACAATCTGGGGAGAAGATTGGGGCTGCATTTCTGGGAGAGAGACACATATGTGTGTCAGTCCTGACAGGCAGCTTGCACTTGGCGAGTTTATTCAGCTCTCAACCCCTTCAGAGACTCAATCCTTACCACCTCAGAGGACTCACAGTACAGATCTGAAGAGCACAGTCCCAGACCAGTGAGATAGCTCGTCAGGGAAAGGTACCAGCCACCAAGCCTCAGTTTGATGCCTAGGACCACATGGTCAAAGGAGAGAACTGACTCTAGAGATTCATTCTCTGACCCTGCACAGGCAAGTCCCCACAGGACTCAGTCCTCAGCACCCCTGGCAACTTGGTAGTCACTACTCCTGATGACTTTGTCCTCAGCAGTTCAACTTTGCAGGAGTGTAAAGGGCAAGGAGAAAAACACCGGGTGAGGCTAGACGTTCACAGAAGCCAGTCAACAAAAGCAATGGAAAGCCATGGAAGAAATTTAAACAGTAGAGGGCAGGCTCAGATCCAAGCAGGAGCTGGGACCACCAACCCCTCTGTGTACCTAAACTTTAGGTCCTAAAGGCACATGCTCTCTCCTTATACCACCAGTTTGAGGAAGAGGCTGGCAAGGGGACAGATATCGGAGCCAGGTTGAGGGTGTCTATGCGCTGGTCTGAGCACTCAGCTCCCAGAGCTGGCTCTGGAAGGCCCAATGAAAGGACTGCATAAACACAGAGGGAGCAGCCACCCACACAGCCCACACCTGGAGGCCTGGTGCCTCAGTGGGAAGTTGGTTTCGCTCTCTACCTCGCCCTTGCCTCCTCCCCGAGATTTAAAAGTGCTGGCCTCTGCCCCAGGTAACCATGTTGGTTGGCAAAAGGGGAAACAATGCTTTCCAAAAGGTACCCGGAGAACACACACATCTTACCTTCTGGACTACATCTAGGCTCCAGGTCCAGTCTGCCTGCAGCAGGATCCAGAAAGCGTGGCACACAGCTACACGGGCCAATCTAACCTGGTGCCCATAGTCCCTCCCCGTCAGTGCAAGTCGCAAGTGTCCCACCACAGCATCTCTGTTCTCCCCTTGCACAGATAAGTCTGGCAGAAAAGCCCTAAGTCACATACATTCCTAGGAGTCCAGTCCCTGGGATCTTCAGAATTCCAGAACAGGACTAAAAAGCTACTTCGTCTGTTGAGCCTCACCCTCAGCCTGCCCCATAGGTACTGACTCAACTCTAGCCAACATGTTCCCTGGATGGCAGGTTGTTGGGAACTGCCTGCCACCAAGCCTTCCAGGGAAGGATGACAGCTGAGGAGGCTGCAGGCATGCACCTTCAGAAGCCAGGCTCACCTGCATGCTGGTGGCTGCTCCCTCAGTCAACGTGGGGCTCTGGATGCTGGCACTGGCACATATGAGAGTGGCTGCGGACTCTGGGTTGCTACCTGACTTCCGTGTGCGATTTGCCCCGCCCGCTCCTCTGATTGCTTGCCCAAGCACGCTGGGGAGGAGCCAGCAGCAAACCCGCCAAGAAAATCCCTTCCAGTGTCCAGCGACCCCAACACCTTCTCCTCAAGGGTAAGGGTGGGGAAGAAAACAGAAGAACGCTGGAGCTCTTTCCTGGGTTTTCTATCATCTTCCCTGCAGGGATGCCCTGGCTGCGAGGTAGAGTCCACGGAACCTTGCTTCGAGAGAAGATGGTGACAAGGACGACCTTAATAGACAGGTACTCAGTACCACCTGTCCCCGAGACATGAGCAAAGTTCATTCCTGACCTTCCCACTGCACCGTCAACTCCACAGAGGAGAAAGAGGCAAAGGGATAGCAAGATAGAGCCACAAAGGAACTGTCTTCTCATTCCTGGGCTCCGGTGATGACCTGAGGCCTGGGATCCTGAGTTAACCCTGCTGTGCAGCTGCACTGGGACAGCAGCTGGAGAAGGCTATGTCCAGCCTCAGAGTAACCGATGTGTGGGAGCAGCCTGAGGATCTGAGGCTGGCTGTGTGTGTGTGTGTGTGTGTGTGTGTGGACAGTCTCCCTCAGGAAGGGCACATAGGACACTGGGGGATAAATGTCATTACACATGTCAGGGGCCAAATCTGAAAAACAGTGTGAAGCTGAGGACACAGGAACAAGGTTGATAGTCAGGACAGGATATCCGAAAGTATCGATCACAGGGTGGCTGGCTGCCAGGACACACCCAATGTCACCTGCTCAACACTGTCACCGTGTATTACCCTCCTACAGTTCAGGCATTGAGTTGGTTCTCAGATGTACGTCATGCCTCCATGTCAGCTTCAGGGCCCAGGGCCGTAGTAGGCTCTAGGGCTAAACTGTGTGTGTGGAGGGCGGGGGTGGGGGTGGGGGGAGTGGCAAACTGAGAGGGAAGGAAGGAAGAAGGGAGAGAGAGACAGCAGGTTAACCATGTCTTAGTTGTCACCGTTCTATTTCTACAAAGAAACACAACATCCAAGGCAACTCTTTTAAAAGAAAGCATTTAACTGGAGGCTTGCTTACAGTTTTGGAGGTTTAGTTTATTATCATTATGGCGGGAAGCATGGCACTGGTACAGTACCTGAGAGCTATATCCTGATCCCAAGGCAGAGAGAGAGAGAGACAGACAGAGACAGAGAGACAGAGAGAGACAGAGAGAGACAGAGACAGAGAGAGATTCAACACGGCCACACCTTCTAATCCTTCCAGTCCTATTAGAGTTCCAATCCGACCATAAGGGGGCCTTTCCTAGTCAAACCTCCACACTGTGTAAGTAATGAAACCAATCCAGAGGACATACTAGCATATGGTCAACAAATGGAATTGGTAGTGGCTGAAACACATTTCTGTATTTTCTCTCTGGGGCTGGAAAATGAGGACTAGCATGTTCGGTCCATAAATATCAAGGGTCCAGATTTTCTTTTCTGTGTGTTGTCACCTTAAACACTTGGTCTTCATTCCCTTTGTTAGATTATCTTAAAAGGCAGCTGAGAGACAGGGGCCAGTAAGACAGGGTTGGCCTGCCTTTGAGTGAGGCCATGTTTATTCACAGCAAAGAAGCATCTTGTCATGTGGATGCCCAAAGAGCGAGCCAACGAAGGGAGATGGGAGGTAGCTCTTGTAGGGCTGGAGATTACTTCTGTAGTCTGCAACAGAAGCTGGGAAGTGTAGTCCTTCAGCAGGAAACTATTAATCCTCTCTTCCAAGATGGCTGCTCAATAGCATTACATCCACACTGCAGAAGAACAAGGGGAGAATAGAGGGGACCCCATCCCTCACATATCTAATCACATAACCATACCATAGGGCAAAGAAACTTGGGGAATGTGATTTCTTTTACTAAGGAAGAAAGTAGGACCCTTGTACCTAGCACCTTCAACCTATGGTCGTACAGTGTAAAATACCCAGTAAAAGAATCAACAAAGGCTGGGTACTGCAGCTGGATGTCTCTGTGCCTCTCCAGGACACCTGATCCCCTCTCCCATCCTCTCTGTTTCTTTCTTCTCTATTTGTTTCATTGTGTGAGACAAAATGACATTTGAATTTACTATATAGCCCACACTAGCCTAGAACTTGCAGTGTTCCTCCTGCCTCAGTTTCCTGAGCTCTGGGATTGCAATTTGGTAGAACACAAGGTTTAGTGAATGGAATAAACTATGTTTACCCAGATTTTTCATGTTATTGAACATCTATATGGTTTGCAGTTTGGGATACATTATATACAATATATATATATTGGGTTTTTTTTTTTAAAGATTTATTTATTTTATTTATATGAGTACACTGTAGCTGTCTTGAGACACACCAGAAGAGGGCGCCAGATCTCATTATAGATGGTTTTGAGCCACCATGTGGTTGCTGGGAATTGAACTCAGGACCTCTAGAAGAACAGTCAGTGCTCTTAACCGCTGAGCCATCTCTCCAGCCCCCATGGGGGTTTTTTTTTGTTTGGTTTGGTTTGGTTTGGTTTGGTTTTTGGATTTGGTTTTTTTCGAGACAGGGTTTCTCTGTGTAGCCCTGGCTGTCCTGGAACTCACTCTGTAGACCAGGCTGGCCTCGAACTCAGAGATCCGCCTGCCTCTGCCTCCCAGAGTGCTGGGATTACAGGCATGCGCCACCACCACCCGGCTATCTTTATTGTTTTGAATTTTCCCCTGCAGAACAGTTATAGGAAGTGAAGTTAAAGGACACCATCAGAAACAGTGCTGAGGCTGTTAGTCAATCTTGGGCTTGGTATCTAAAATACTTGGCTCAACTTCTCTCCCGATGGGGGTGTAAGACCAGCTCCAGTTGTACTCCCTTCCCTGAATGTGGGCCTTCCACGAGATAAGTAAGGCTGAGTGAGAGCCTGTCTCTAAAAACAAGATGAACAGAATTGTGCTTTGGGGCTGGAGTTCAACTCAAGAGAGGAATGTATACATAGCAAACTAGGGTTCTGGGTCCATTCCATACATTCCATAAACAACAAACAGGAAGGAGGCAGTCCGTGAGAATCTAGAAAAAAGGCTTACGGTGAAGAACAAAGACACTGAAACACGTGAAATTTCAACTAGAAAACTGTGAAAATGCTGGAAACACAGGTTCACAAGTCGATGTTCCTGTTCGTTAATCCATTGATTCTTCCTCGCTGTGCTTTGTTTCTTTCACACTTTCTACCACAAACACACATCAGCTCGGTTGTGTTTATTACTACTTTATTAGCATATCACGACCTAGTATTACAGACCTTATTTTGCTAGACCTGCTGCCCCTTTGGCCTCTGCTGTGGTGGAAGTGGCACCGTGCCTGAGGCCCTGCTGGGAAGTGTGGCCCAGCCTCCTCTGTGTGTCTGTGTGTCGGCTGTGCTGCCCTGCCTTTCCAGGCAGAGAACTTTGGCCAAGGCCACCCGGGGCGGGGCGCTGACTCTTCCCTGTGGACCACGGACCTTTCCACCCCTTCCTTATTTCTCCAGCTACAGATCTTGGCGCCTTTCAAGGGCCAAAGTGCATTGAGAGACATCTGTTGCTAACCAGGACCCAGCGGCCTCACTGTGGGTCAGGATGGACAAGGCCAATAAGGGCTCTAGGAGGCAGTGAAACTCCAAAGGCCGGTGCCCTAGGACCTCCATCCCTTCAGGAATGTGTCGGTCATAGAATAAATAATAAATAGAATAAATAAACTGACTGACGCTTTGACCAAGATGCCTCAGAGCGAGTGGAGGGGGGGGCGCCTCCAAGAACCTGGTTCTTCCCTTTTCTCAGGGCTGGTCCCACCTTGTTCCGTGCAAGGGAAGACTCCCTCATCTCAGGTCACTTGCTATCACTTCTCTTTCTGAAGCTGGCCTTGTATTTTTCACACATGAGTGGGGCCGCCCTACAGAATGTTCGGTTTTTCTGCTTTGCTCCTTAAAAAAACCTCCCGAGTAGCAGGTGTGCTGGGGATGAGTTTTCTATAGTCCATTCAGCTTTATAGATTTACCATACCAGTAGAAATGTTATTGTTACTTTGCACAGGCCTTCTCTCCTTTCTTGAAGGGTATTTTTAGAAAGTATTTCCACAAGTGTTCTACTATTTCCCACCCTGAATGTGATTCCTAGGGCCTAAGGAAACCTTGAGCTCTGAAGTCAGGCCAAGTCACGCCCACGTGAGCTTTGGCGCCCTTCTTCCCAGGGTAAGGCCGGAATTTGCCACTTCCTTTAAGTCCTGTCTGGCTCAGAGCCTTGGGTCTCCGACAGCCGAGAAAAGGCCACTTTGTGTTCCACTCCCTAGGAACAGAGGTGAGGACTTTTGCAGACTACAGACAAGATGGAGGTGATACACAGGTGCGAACCTACAAGCGGAGGGAACGCCTGCAGAATCCTCAAGTCCTGGTAGAAGCTTCGCGGTCCTATCAAGTGTTGGGAGTGGAGATAGTCAAACTTCGCTCTGTTCAGTATCTCTGTTCTTAAACAAAGTGAAAAAATAAAACTCAAGGATTGTGAAAGTAAAAGCACTTGTAAAGTGTTGGGAATTTGGTAGAATTTTCCATAGCACATCGCTGTAGTTTGCAGAGAGCAGCGTAGTCCGCCTTAAAGGCGGACTCTCCCTTTTAGACCACGCCCTTGCCGGACCTCCTCTATCCAACTCCACAGGGCCCTACGTAATTCAGCTCCGCCCCCGAGCAGTGCTCTCCGCTCTCCGGCCGACCTTTAGGTCTTGACTCCGCCCTGGAACCGCCCATGCACCAGGCACCCTGGCCACGCCTTGACCCCGCCCAACACTAAGCCCCGCCCTATCCGCCTTGCCCCGCCCTATCCGCCTTGCCCACAGACGGTCACGTCAGTCCATCCGAAACCACGCCTTTGATTATGGTCCAACTCCAAACTGCCCTTCCAGAGCCCGAAGTGCCCTAGACCAGTCCCAGAGGACGCCACCCCCCACCCCCACCCCACCCCCCGCCCCGAGCCAGCGAACTTTTGACTCTAGCCCTCGCAGATGCAGTCTCGAGCTGATGCATCCAGCTATGCCTGGGGGAAAGGGGCATGGTCTCTGATGGGGAGAAACCCACACTAGAAGCTAACTCACGCCTCCCAGGGAGCTCACCAGAGAGGTACAAGGAGGGGGCGCTAAAAGATGGATGGCTTGGAGGCAGCCGCTCGAGGCTTTATAGCTAAGGGATAAGTCCGTAGCTAGCCGACCAGCGCTGTACTCTGCCTCGCTTGGCATGGCATCGCCCCGCCTTATGTTGGTACAGGCCATCATCTCGGTCCCAGACAATGCAGTCAGGGTGCCGCCAACCCCATCACACTTTCAGCTGCTTCAAGGCCACTTGCAGGTTGCACTAAGGCCCAACCCTGCCCTCATTTCTAGCCCCATCTTGTCCCCTCTCGCACACCCACGGATAACATAGGGCCGACACAACGCGTGGGGTCATACCGGACTAGAGCAATGGGTGGCAGGAGGTACAGAGGCAAGCACTCAGCTTACCAGAAGACTCACACATTTGTGCATAGAGCAAGGTTCCGTATTCAGGTGTTGAGTGTTTTAACAAACTGTAAAAGTTGCAAACATTAAGACAGGCTAGAAAGACAGGAAAATGTAAAGAGAAAGGAGCCCCTCCCCAACTGAAAATCAAGAATTCCAGTACACCTGACATTTGCTGTGAAGACTGGCTACGTAGAGGCAATATGCTTATTTAGTACAGAAATACTTTCAAATAACAATGTTAAAATACCAATAAACCATACTTAAACCCTGAGTGTATATGACCTTAGAATACGAGCTTCTTTCCCAGATGCAAGCCTGAAAATTATTGAAAGTTTCACAAACAAAAGTTTACAGTAAAAGCTCCATGCAGCTCTTGTGGCCCAAGGTTTTACTTTATCAACTTCAATCCTATCCAGTGCGTATCGAGAACCACTCTATGACCACATTTATACTCCTTAGCAACCCCTCGAGGTGGAACTTCAGATGACATCAACATCTTTGGTTTGGTTTGGGACCCAGGGTTTCTCTGTGTAGCCCTGACTGTCTTGGAACTTGCTCTCTACGCCAGGCTGGTCTCAAACTCCACCTACCCCTGCCTACTAGGTGCTACTGTGGGGAATAAAGGTGTGTGCCACCATTTCCAATCATCCAGCATCTTATATGCCTACTGTAAAGATACACGTAAGGGAGACTCTCTTGAGAAACCCACATTCCCGTTTGGGTGTGTACAGTTTTCTTCCCTATATGCCTATTACCCACCCCCTACCATGTGTAGACCTGTTTTTAAATTCTCTTCTTAATTAATTCCAACTTTGCTTCATTCTGACTCACCCTGAAATCTCCTGGGGTGTAGTCAAGAAGTCCAGTTTCAAAAGCTCAGCATGAAGCTGAGTTTTCAGCTGCTACACCCCCACTCTGACAGAACCCTAATAGAAGCACTCCACCGAAACCCTCATCAAATGAGGTTGAGTAGAACACAAGCCCATAGTCTCAACACTTGGGAGCCTGCGGCAAAAGGATGGCAGCATGTCTAGGGAGCCTGGTGAATTGCAGGCCACTGGTGGGGTACATATAGAGACCTTGTCACAACAAAAATCTACCTGTGGCTGAGCGGTGGTGGCACTCACCTTTAATTCCAGCACTCGGGAGGCAGAGGGCAGGCCAGAGCAGAGAGGAGTCCAGGATTCCCTGGGGCCACACAGGGAATAACCAAAAAGTCTCGAGAAACCAAAATGTGAAAACCTAAATGCCGAGCCTACCCAAGGCCAGAGCAGTGGCCCCTTCAAAGGTACAAGTGCCAGCCACACAGACCTGAAGACCTAACTTTGACACCTGGAGCCCACGGAAGGAGCCCCATCCTATGGCAGGCATCTGCAATCCTAGAACTGCTATGGAGGAGATGGTAAGCAGAAAGAAACAGGAAAATTCTCCTTCAGAAGAGCCAGCTCCTTCTCAAGAGTCAGCTAGCCTATAGTACTGGTCTCAGACTCTACCTGTCTCGGCCTCCTGAGTGCTGGGACTAAAGGCATATGCCACCATTTCTACGCAACCAGCATCTTATATGGCTACTGTAAAAATACTTAAGGAAAGCTCTCTCATACATCTCTCTATTGGCATCAAATGTGCCAGAGAACTTTTAATAGCAGTACAGGAGCATTGATAAGAGTTTTTCCTCAACACAGTGTTCTAGGAATAAGTTCAAGGCCAAACCAAAGAGACCCTCACTCCACAAGAAGTGACTACAGGGTAAAGTTTACCCAAGATTGTGTTGGAGATAGGATGCGCACTTGGCTTTTGTTTTTGTTTTTTTGTTTTTTGATTTTTTGAGGCAGGGTTTCTCTGTGTAGCCCTGGCTGTCTTGGAACTCATTCTGTAGACCAGGCTGGCCTCAAATTCAGAAATCCAACTGCCTCTGTCTCCCAAGTGCTGGGATTAAAGGTGTGCTCCGCCGCGGCAAAAAAAAAAAAAAAAAAAAAATGAAGGAAGGCAGGAAAGAGTCACTGCTCCGGGCCATAGAGGTCCTGGAAAGCAGGAAGCCAGTGAGTAAAGGAAGATGCTCAGTTATCTCTCTGCCTCTGGTGAAAAGAGCCAATTCAAGCCAGATTAGATTATAGTAAATGCAGATTTATTGGTGGAATTTACTGGTCCCAAGGAAGGAGACCAGAGAAGTCACCACTGGAAGGGAGGAGGAGAGAAGAAAGAGAGAAAAAGACAGAGCAGGCACGGGGGGGGGGGGGGGGCACGGAGAGGGGAGGGAGAGAGAGAGACAGAGAGAGAGAGACAGAGAGAGAGAGAGCGCATATATGCAAAATGTCTGGATTATATAGGGAAGAGCCTCTGGGGGAAAGACAACATTTTCTAAATACACTATACACTGATGGGGACCACAGCTAATCAATACACCATACACTGATGGGGACCACAGCTAATCAATGCACTATACACTGATGGGGACCACAGCTAATCAATGCACTATACACTGATGGGGAACACAGCTAATCAATACACCATACACTGATGGGGACCACAGCTAATCAATGCACTATACACTGATGGGGAACACAGCTAATCAATACACCATACATTGATGGGGACCACAGCTAATCAATGCACTATACACTGATGGGGAACACAGCTAATCAATACACTATACACTGATGGGGACCACTGAAGGGGCTTAAAAAGGGAGAGTATAGGGGGTTAGGGGAGTGTGGCTCAACGGCGTGAGGGAAGGTGTCCAGGCGGGCCCTTGCCTTGCCTGGGCACATCTGCCCCTGAGGGACCACACATACACAGGCATAGTATAGAATAGAGTTTATTCAGAGTAGGGGATGGGAGTTAGTGGTAGAGAAAGGGAGAGAGAGAGAGAGAGAGAGAGAGAGAGAGAGAGAGAGAGAGAGAGAGAGAAGAGAGAGAGTAGTGGAGTGGAGGCCGGCCATGACCATGTGGAGGGGAGGAGGGAGGAGAGCCAAAGGGGCAGAGAGATGAGAGAATGTGGGAGAGCAGAGAGCAAAGAGGGAGAGGAGGGGCACGTAGCCCCTCTTATAGTGGGCCAGATCTCTGGGGCGGGGCATACCTGGCTATTGCCAGGTAGGTGTGGGGTGGAGCTTAGACAAAACATCAACAACCACAGCTAATCAATACACTATACACTGATGGGGACCACAGCTAATCAATACACTATACACTGATGGGGACCACAGCTAATCAAGTTGCAGCACTTACAGCAACGCAGGGTTCTCTGGCATAGGCCTTAAGATGTTGATGTTTTATTCATTTTGGATTTGGTGAAGGAGGGTGGTCAAAAAGGAATACGTTGTTCCCCAGGTTTTACCCAATAGTCCAAAAGGAAGTTATAGAGAGAGGTAGGAAGTGAATAGCTATTAATATGATAAAGACAGCTCAAGACATTTTGGCTCAGGATCTGAAGCATTGCAGTTCTCCTCAATCCTGAAGTTCTTTTTATGTATATGAGTACACTGTAGCTGAACTGATGGTTGTAAGCCATCATGTGGTTGCTGGGAATTTGAATTCAGGACCTCTGCTCCCTCCCTTTGGCCCCACTTCCTTCAGCCCAAAGATTTTGTCTGTTATAGCTAAGTACACTGTAGCTGTCCCCAGATGCACCAGGAGAGGGTGTCAGATCTCTTTACAGATGGTTGTGAGTCACCACGTGGTTGCTGGACTTTGACCTTAGGACCTTGGGAAGAGCAGTCAGTGAGTGTTCTTAACTGCTGAGCCATCTCTCCTGAAGTTCTAATTAGCATTTCAGGCTGATAGACTCTTCAATACAAATGATGCTTTTTTTGTTTTTTGTTTTTTGACAGTTGTGGTGTTTTACAGAAGCCTATGTTGGGTTTGTTTCTGTTCTTACAATAAAATATTACAAGAAACTAGTTTGAGTGTCTTCTCCCCATGTAACTTTTGTTCCTTTCCTTTTTTGGTACACTCATTTATAATCCCAGCACTTGGGAGGCGGAGGCTACAGAGTGAGTTCCAGGACAGCCAGGGCTACACAGAGAAGCCCTTCCTGCCTGGGAGTGGGGTAGGATGGGAGTTAACACCTTTCTTTTCTTTCTTTCCTTCTTTTTTTTTTAAAGATTTATTTATTTATTATATGTAAGTACACTGTAGCTGTCTTCAGACACTCCAGAAGAGGGCATCGGATCTTGTTATGGATGGTTGTGAGCCACCATGTGGTTGCTGGGATTTGAACTCAGGACTTCTGGAAGAGCAGTCAGTGCTCTTAACTGCTGAGTCATCTCTTCAGCCCCATGCCTTTCTTTTCTGTCCCCCCCCCCCTTCACCCTCCCAAAGACAGGGTTTCTCTGTGTAGCCCTGGCTGTCCAGGATATCACCTTGTAGACCAGGCTGGCCTTGAACTCAGAAATCTGCCGGCCTCTGCCTCCCAAGTGCTGGGATTACAGGCATGCGCCATCACTGCACAAGCCTCTCTTTTCTGAGACAAGATCTCACTTTGTTGCCTGGCCCCTGGCTGTCTTAGATATGTAGATCAGGCTGACCTTGAACTCACAGAGATCTTCCTGCTTCTGCTAGCTGAGGGCTGGGACTAAATCTCTATGCCTATATAGAGATAGGCATATCTACCTATAACTTTATTTTCTTAAAACCCAGACATTGTCAGTTTTCAAAAGAAATTCACTGTATCCAGTGAAAACACTGTGTGCTTGCCTTTAGATTCTGAAGTAGCTAGCACATCCGAAAGATTGCTTACGTTTCTTTTTCCAGTTTACAGTCCTAATTCTCAAGTAAGTGTAGTTTTTTTATCTTTGTAAAAATAAAATGATGAAGCCGGGCGGTGGTGGCGCACGCCTGTAATCCCAGCACTCTGGGAGGCAGAGGCAGGCGGATTTCTGAGTTCGAGGCCAGCCTGGTCTACAGAGTGAGCTGCAGGACAGCCAGGGCTACACAGAGAAACCCTGTCTCGGGGAAAAAATGATGATTTGTGAGCTTTGTCTTAATCCTTAGTAAGATAATATTTTTAAAAACGTGGGAGAAACATGAGCCACTGAGAATGAGTTCAAATACCTCCAGTTGTGGTTGCTTTGGTTTTATGCTCAAAAAAGACTAGTAGAATAAAGGGACTATTGGCTCTACCTCCTTTGAGATAACTGGTGATTTCTGTTTGCTTGTTTGTTCTTGGTTTTTAATACAGGGTCTCTGGTAACCCAGGCTGGCCTCAATCTAAAATGTAACCAAGAGTTACCTTCTAGGTTCTTTTCTCTGCCAAGAACTAAAATGCAGCCGGGAGTGGGGATGGGGCGGGGTAGGGGAGGGCCACACCTTTTTAATCCTAGCACTCAGTAGACACAGGTAGGTAGATTTCTAATAGAGGCCAGCCTAGTCTATAGAGTGAGTTCCAAGATAGCCACCACTAAAGAGAAACCCTGTCTTGGGAGGAAAAAAAAATAATTAAAAGGCACAAGCAGGGGCTGGAGAGATGGCTCAGTGGTTAAGAACACAGAATGACTTTGTAGAGATCCTGAGTTCAATTCCCAGTACCACATGGTGGCTCACAACCATCTGTAATAGGATCAGATGCCCTCTTCGGTGTGTCTGAAGATAGCTACAGTGTACTTACTCATATACATAAAATAAATAAAAAATAAAATCTTTCCCAAAAAAAGGCACAAGCCACAGATTTAGCTGGTAAAGAAAGGCTTTTATTAGGGTGAAGAAGCACACAGCTTATTGGGTTCCAGACTGCGGGCTGGGGGTGGGGGGCAGGGAGGACTGACTGACCCTGGGAGAACCTGGAGGCCAGATCTGCTTTGTATATAAAATGTGTACTTCAACCCCTTATCCTAGTTCTGAAACCCAGTATCAAGGCCCCAGCTGGTAAGTTATTTCTCCACCAGTGAAATGAGCCAATTCAAGGCAAATTAAAGTACAGATAAACACAGGTATATTGAGAAACTGTTCCAGGGCAGGAGGGTTCACTGGTACCAAGGAAGGAGGCCAGGGAAGTCACCATGGAGAGGTGACAGAAGGGAGTGGGGAGAGAAAGAGAAAATAGTTCATTCAGAGAGAGGGAGGAGAGAAGGAGAGGAAGAGGAAGAAGGAAGAAGAGAAGAAGAGGAAGGAGAAGGAGAAGGAGGGGAAGGGAGAGGAGGAGGAGAAGGAGGAGGAAGGGGGAGGGGAAAAGGGAGGAGGAGGAAGAGGAGGAGGAGGAGGAAGAAGAGGAGGAGGAAGAGGAGGAGAGTGGAGAGACCAAAATATATTTGGTGGGTAAAGGGCAGCCCAGTCCCTGAACTTTCTAGTTCAGCTTAGCAGCATGGTATGCTAGGGACTGAGGGATGCTGGGAGAACCTGGAAGCTAGATGTGCTTTGGTATGTAAAGCATGCACTTCAGCCCTTGTCCCTGGACAAGGCTGCACAGGGCACATTAGAAAGGCTCTCTGCAGATCTAAGGGGCCTTCAGGAGCCCCTCTGAAGCCCTTTTTTGAAGTCTTTTTGAAGGCTGGGTGGTTGTTTGTTTGAGATAGCACCTCACGATACAGTCCAGGCAGACTTGGAACTCACTATGTACACTAAGCTAACCTCCAAACTCACTGAGAGATCTGCCTGCCTCTGGGTCCTGGAATGAAAGGTGTGGACTACTGGTGCCACACCCCGTGACACAGGCAGAGAGCTTCAAGCATCTTTGAGGGGTCTTGCTCCTTTAACTTATGGTTTTGAACAATGACAGGAAGCTAACAAAACCACGACTTCTGTGCAAACATACCCTGATCTGGCCTTGAGCTTGTCCAGACTGGTGACCCTACGGGTGGAGAGAAAGTCTGCTGAGGCTGGCCCAAACTCACAAAGATCTGCCTGCCTCTGCCGCCTGAGTACTGGGATTAAAGGTGTGGGTCACGGCCACGGAGCTGAATTTTGCCATCTTTAATATCCAATAAGCTCTCTTCTCTGTCTGCCTGTCTAACTCCTAGTCTCACACGAAGGAGGACCATGAACTTCCTGATTTATCTACCTCCTCAAAGTGCTGGGATTTTAGGCTGGTCACACCACATGCCAACACATATGAGAAAACTGAAAAAGGACCCTTTTTTTTTTTTTTTTTTTTTTTTTGGTTTTTCAAGACAGGGTTTCTCTGGATAACCCTGGCTGTCCTGGAACTCACTCTGTAGACCAGGCTGGCCTCGAACTCAGAAATCTGCCTGCCTCTGCCTCCCAAGTGCTGGGATTAAAGGCGTGTGCCACCACTGCCCGGCTCCATACTAGTTCCAACTATCCAACTTGACTCGTCCTGCTAACTTAAAGTAGTCATTAATTTTTATTTATCTTAAAATTTGAGACAGAGTCTCACTGTGTAGCTTTGGCTGATCTGGAGTTCACTGTGTAGACTTGAATAGCTTCAAACACATACATATCTTCCTGCCTGACACCTGAATGCTAGGATTAAAGGTCTATACCACCATGTCTGGCAATAATTTATCTAATTTGTCTATATCTATATATTAGTATAGAGGTGTTTTGCTTGCGTGTATGCATCTGTACACCAACTGTATGCAGTGTCTTAGAGACTAG
The DNA here is from genome assembly GCF_947179515.1 of Apodemus sylvaticus. Lineage (NCBI taxonomy): Eukaryota > Metazoa > Chordata > Mammalia > Rodentia > Muridae > Apodemus > Apodemus sylvaticus. The sequence goes on along the minus strand of NC_067472.1, from coordinate 64,070,070 downwards.
AAGAGGGAACTGGAACCACTGAACTGAAGTTACAATATACTGTGAACTGCTATGTGGGTGTGGGAACTGAACTTGGTCCTCTAAACAGTCAGCCAGTGTGATCTTAACTACTAAGCCATTTCTCCATCGCCCCCTTCCTTTTTTGGTTTGTTTTTTGTTTTTAAAGATTTATTTGTTATAAGTAAGTGCCCTGCAGCTGTCTTCAAACACCCCAGAAGAGGGCATTAGATCTCATTACAGATGGTTGTGAACCACCATGTGGTTGCTGGGTTTTGAACTTAGGACCTTTGGAAGGGCAGTCAGTGCTCTTAACTGCTGAGCAGTCTCTCCAGCTCTGTTTTTGTTTTTCAAGACAGGGCCTTCGCTGTCCTGGAACTCACTCTGTAGACCAGGCTGGCCTCGAACTCAGAAATCCTCCTCCCTTTGCCTCCCAAGTGCTGGGATTAAAGGCATGTGCCACCACTGCCGGGCTTTTGCTTTTTTTTTTTTTTTTTTTTTTTTTTTAATTCAAGATTTGCGTAACTCAGGCTGTCCTTGAATTCGTTCGATTCTCCTGCCTCGGCCTCCGGAGTTTAGTTTGCATGCTAGGGCTAGCTACCACTACAATTTAGGTTGAGTCTCTTTTTTTGCGTCCTCAGAGATAATGTCTTCGGAACTTTATCAACACCAACCAATGCCAGCCGCTAGCAACAGTCTCGGTCAGGCCGAGCGCGCGACAGGTCTCCTAGCAACCGGACCGCGTCCCTCCCAGCTGGCAGCTTAGGGCCTGGGCTTCCAGCGCCCAGCATGCCCTGCGGCCCGGCGCGCACTACGCGTCCCACAATGCCTCACGGCCCCGCCCCACTCTGGCGGAGACCCCGCCGGGCAGCACTGCGACCCCGGCCCGCCGCCTGCAGCCTACTGGGCTGCGCAGGCCGGGTGCCATGCGGAGGGGCGAGCGCAGAGTCGCCGGAGGCTCGGAATCTGAGTTTCCGCTTCTCGAGGGCCGCCGCAGCACTGAGTCCGAGGTCTACGACGATGGCACTAACACCTTCTTTTGGTGAGGGTCTTCCCGCGTCGGGATCGGAGTTTGGGACAGACAGTTTAGAGTGGAGTCGGGGACTGTCAGGGCCCAGATCAGCCAGGGGAGCACCTCATCCCCACCGCCTCCGTGGAACCCCCCGTGGTCGTCTGTGTATGAGATGGCGAGAATTTTTTCGGGTCGGGGGAGCCCCGGGATGAGCTCTGGAAGGCCTGGCCACTACATATTAGTGACTTTCCGGTTTCCTATCTGCTGGATTGCTGATGTCCCCCGCACCCCAGCTCTTCCCCCCCGGTAACATTGCCCTGAACTGGCCTGATGGGTATGGCATATCTGTGTGCTAGGTTTTCCTCACCGCTACCCTTTTCAGTGACCCTGGCTTGCACAACTCAACCTCTGACAAGTTTTGGGGTCAGGCATATCCTTCTGCCTTTAGTGGAGCAGGTGTCTAGGAATTGGAGGTGTTTTGCTTCTTTGAAGGACCGTGCCACCGGCCTGGCTGACCAGTCTAAGGTGTAATCCCATGACCTTGGGCTAACCCTTCACCTTTCCTTGTTTGTGAGAAGGCACGCCTCATAAGAGGAATGGCTTTGCCTTTATTTCAGGCGAGTAAGTTTCCACCCACCTATACAACACTGGAGTCCCAGGGTTGGGACCCATGTGCACAGAGACAAATGTGTTCCTAGTGGAGGGGACAGAGCTGTGACAGTGTCTGGAGCACATTTGATCAGAGAGAAGCTCGTCTGGAAGTGCTTGGATAATTCAACAGAAGGTACCATCACACAGATAGGGTCCTCTGAGGGACTCTGTTCATATGCCAGCTCCTATCTCTGGCTTGCAAGTGGGAGTGGTAGCTGAGGCACTGGTGAGATAGTTGAAATAACAGGAAAGTGGGTTGGGTGTGGGAGATAGCTTTACATCTGGACCTTATACTATTAGCACCTTCCTGGGTTATGGACAGCTTCTGCATCGAGAGCCAGCCAGAACTACTTTTTAGTACGATGCCTTCTGGTGACTGAAAACAGGGAAAAGAAGCAATCCTGGCACTCGGAAGGCAGAGGCAGGTGGGCTCTGTGAGTTTGAAACCAGACTGGTCTACATAGTGAGTTCCAGGACAGCCAGACCCTAGGGAGGGAGGGAGGGAGGGAGGGAGGGAGGGAGGGAGAGAGAGAGAGAGAGAGAGAGAGAGAGAGAGAGCTTGAAAGGGAACGTGGGGCAGTTGAAGTTGTGGGTATGGTGCCAGAGCTAGTGCCGATGGATTTCTCTGAACTTTGAAATCCTAAACGTCAGGCTGTTGCAACCCCATACCTCATTCTGCTTGACAGGACATATGGTCTCTAACCCCATAACTGACCCCAAACCATCTCAATCACATCCTGCCTGACAGGACAAAGGGAAATGGTGCCCTGGCCCACACCTGGTTTTTGTTTTTATAAACTTTGTGTTGCCTTACTTCAGGGCCAAGAGATCTTTGTGGCAGGAGCCTGCTTCTGGTTGCCTACTAAAACAAAGGATTGTAATTGGCCTTATGGTCATAGTGGTCTGTGGGTTACTCAAGTGGGTATGTAAACATCATTCTCTATCAGGGAGCCCCCACCATGCCTCTTGGACAGGAGGGAGCAGGAGGCATGACCGTCCCCCGATACAGTTGATGGCCACTGGACTGAGAATTCTGGAGTGTGTCGCTGGCTTGTCTTTCTTGTTTATATTCATTTATTCATTCAGTCATTCTTCACTGTGTATTTTGGGGACTTATGCTAAGTGTCATTACTATCTTAGGGGATATATCAAGAAACTAAACAAGAGCTCAGATTTTGGCACAGACCTGGATAGTTCCAAACTCGTGAGCTGCTGAGTGGATGTTACGGATCCAGTCTGGGTCCTCTGGAAGAGTAGCCTATGTTCTTAACCTCTGAGCCAGTGCCCCAACCCCCTCCCACCCAATATCACTTTCCAACCCATTCCCGCCAGCATGAGAATTGGTAGTCTATACTTGGATCTTAGAGCGTGGTGCTTCTAGTGAGCCGTCTAGGGAAGTTGGGGCAGAAATCACCAGTACATCCTTAGTCATTATTTCTGCAGCTTCAGATATAAGTGATCAATCACTGTGGGCTAGGGCTTACCTAGATTTGCCTACATTTAGCAAGCATGATTTGGTAATTCATACCTTTTTGACTATCAGAACAGCAGGACAAGAAAGCCAGTGTAACAGGCTAGAAGGCTCTTGAAGACCTGACCTGGGACAGACCCTGTCCCTTCCTTGGCAATGGCTTCCTGTTTCTCTGGCTGGTTCTGGCAGTACTGCCTTCCTACCCACTCAGCATGAGGGGCATGGTCATCTCCAGGGAAGAAAAACAACTGGGTATTTTCCACTCATAACAAGAAACCAGTTTGTCCTCATGCCTGCCCCTGGGCAGTGACTGAAGTCCCAAAATTTACATAGGTCAACTCTCATATTGGGCCTGGTCATGGGAGTCAGACCATCCCAGTGTGTGTCTGTGGTAGGGAGGAGTAGGAGGCACTACTGCACAGACCCATCTGGAAGGGGAAAGATGACCAACAATCTGCCCTCCCCACCTTTGTGGTGTGTGTGTGTGTGTGTGTGTAGTGTGTAGTGTGTCGTGTGTGTGTTGATTTAGACAAGGAGCAGCAAGGTGGAGCTCACTCTTGAGCTCCCATTGATTGAGCCATCCTGAGGTCTCCTGCTGTGAGTCTGTTAGCTGATGTCCTCTCTTGTTTCACCTTTCCCAGATCAGGGGAGGCCAGGTTTTGGTGACTGTGAATAATAGGTTGAACACTGAACATTGTTGTTCAGATATTCCTGGTATACTGAGAAGAAATTAAAAAAAAAAAAATAGTACTCTGTTTCAAGATTGTAGACAGCCAAGGATGTCCTCAGCTTACTGGCTGCTTCAAAAACTATAAGAAGATCAGAACAGTACAGAAACCAAGGAGCTGAAGTAGTTTCTAAGATCTTTGGGAAAGAGCTAGGGATTGATGGTAGAGTACTTGCCTAGCATATGTAAGACCATAGACCCAGCTCTCATTACTAGAGGGGAAACTGGGAAAAGCCTTCCACATTTACTGTGTTAAATGTGACCATATCTACTGTGCTTTAGGCAGTACCTGCCAACCCCTCTGGTACCCACAGTAATGGTCGGTCAGCCTGGGAGTACAGGCCAGCCCCTCTCCTATGCTGGGTGACTAGGTATCACATGAGTACTTGGTGACCCTCTCTGCTTTGACACTGCCTGTGTGTTTTTTGATTCAGGCGTGCCCACACTTTAACTGTGCTGTTCATCCTCACCTGTGCGCTCGGCTATGTGACTCTCCTAGAAGAAACCCCTCAGGATACAGCCTACAACACTAAGAGGTAACTGCTTATGTTCAGAGGGTGTGATGTCCTGCGGAGCTCTGGCCAGCCCAGGCTCTGCCGCATTTTCTTTGTGTGTCTAAGTGACTGGCTTCCACGTCTTCCCTTGAAGCTGTGTGGTATTTCTTGCCCAGGACTGTGGGAACGTGTCACGTTTGAGTGGTAGGGATGTTTTGCTTTAGCCTTCAGGATGACCCCCCTAGCTGGTATGAAGAAGCCTCGAGAGAGTGACCACATCATCACACCAACAGCATCACCCTCAGTGTGGTCGACTCCGGGATGTAAGGATTCTCAGATTGTCTGGGATATAGAGCCACCAGCAACGAACCCCGTAACGACACTTATGGCCTTGAGTACAACTGTGGTGTTGGTACCAGCGCTTTCTAAATATTTAAACAAATGTCTAAGAAGCCAGGTGGGCACTTAATGACTACCTGTGTCTTTGCTTCTCAAGATTCTCCAAAACAGGCAGGTCACAAGCGTTGTCCTGTTGCATTCAGGTTCTGCAGCTAGCATGCGGGGACAAGCTCCTTCAGAGGATTGACAGAGTTTCTGTTGCTCTTAACTAGTGAGCTACCTCTCCTGCCCCCTTTGTCTTTCCTTTCAACTTGTATATCATGATCTTTGTCTTTGAGATGTAGGGGGTGGGTTTCACTATATTGCCAGTCTTGTCCTGAAATTCCTATGTGGACCAGGCTGGTCTGGAACTCACAGATCCACTTACCTCTGCCTCCAGGTGCTGTGATTAAAGGCGTGTGCCACCATACCCAGCTGCAGTTTGTTCTTGAACTCCAGGGCTCAAGTAACCCTTTGTCTTAGCCTCTCGAATAGCCAGGGCTCTAGACACAGACCACTGTACAGCTATTTTTTTTTCTTCCCAATTAAACTATTGGTCTACAATTTGATGCATTTCTAATAAAGTTCCAGCCTAGTAAGTCTGAGGTGCACATAAGAGGCAGCCATGAGTCTCACACCATGTGTCCTGGTTTCCCAGGAGTGGTGTTGCTATGTTGCTCTCTGTGCCTGGCTTCTTCCCCACACCAGGGATGTGTATCTTTGTAGACTGTCAGTACTGTTAGTAAGCCGTCCCACACAGATGGCTCATGATTGATCATCTGGTGTGGAGACTTGGGGCACTTCAGGCTCTCTGACCTTCTCAGTTAGTGAGCTGTCCATTCCATTTACAATTTAAACAAATTTTACAGATTTAAAAACTAAGAATAAGATTGCACAGCTGTGATTGAAGCACTGAGTTGTTTGAAGCAGGAGACTCCTAAATCCCCGTTCTTCTGGGCTGTATAGAAAGATCCTGCCTCCTTTCTCAAAAAAAAAAAAAAAAAAAAAAAAAAACAGAACAAACGCCCACCCACATGTTTTAAAAGGCAACATAATTAGCAAGAAGCTACACAGTAGCAGGGCGGTGGTGGTGCACACCTGTAATCCCAGCACTCTAGGAGGCAGAGGCTGGTGGATTTCTGAGTTTGAGGCCAACCTGGTCTACAGAGTGAATTCCAGGACAGCCATGGCTACACAGAGAAACCCTGTCTCCAAAAAACCAAATCCAAAAAACAAAAAAACAAACAAAAAAAAGAAGCAACACAATAAAATCTGATGGTAGACACATGTACTCCCAGATACTCTGGAGGCTGAGGAAGGACATCGCTTGGCCTGAGACTAACCTGGACAACCTATTCTCAAGAAAGTAAGGTAAAGACTGCGTGAAGCGAGCGAGCTGGCTCAGCTGCTGGGAGTACTTTCTGTTCTTGCAGGGGAACCAAGTTCAGGTCTCAGCAGCTACGGCTGGTGGCCATGATGGGCTGTAACTCCAGCTCCCCGGCATCTGATACCTGGTCAGCACCTACACTTAATGTGCACATTAAAAGTAATAGAAATAAGTCCGGTGGGAAAATCTGAAAAGATACTTTACTGAGAAAGAAAGATGAGGAACCAGCATGTGGAATGTGCACTGCTGACATCCAGGGCTCCTCAGACTGAGAACCATGAGAGTCCACCGCACAGCTTCAGCGGGGCTGGAAACAAAGACGGCGAGGGTCGAGACTGCAGCAGCTCATGCGGTACAATAGGGGCGTGGCCACACTGGAAAGCAAATAGAGAATTAAAATCAATCTCTCTCTCTCTCTCTCTCTCTCTCTCTCTCTCTCTCTCTCTCTCTCTCAATTTTATGTGTATGGGTGCTTTGTATTTGTGTGTCTGGTGCTCATGACACAACCCCTGGAGGTAGAGATGATTGTGAGATGTTTTGTGGGTCCTGGAAATCAGACCTGGGTATTCTCTGAATATCCAGTGCCCTTAGCTACCTGGCCATCTCTCCAGCTCCACTAAACTCACATGTGGTTCAGCATCGTGCGTCTAAAGCTGAGGTCAATGGTAGAACATTTGCTTTGTGCTGTCTAGGCCCTGGTTTTCATTCCAAGTGTTGCGCGCGCACACACACACATACACACACACTCACTCACTCACTCACTCACTATCTTAGATAATGTAATGGGACCCTAAGAAGGAAGGCATATTGACAAGAGAATCAAAGTATGGATGCACTGAGCCTCCTGAGGAGCCAGGAGGTGGGCTCTCTAAGAACAGAGGCAGAGGTCGCATGAACCCATGGACTGGCTCACTGCTGAGCCATGGGAACCCGTGCAGTTGCTGCTGCTGCATCTTTGATTATGTGACGGGTGCCAGAAACCAGTAGTTTTTAGGTCACCAGAGGACAGAGGTCAGAACTGTCCCCACTGGGGAACATCAGACACAAACTCAGATTAAGCTCAATACAGATACAGTTAGTTACAAACAGAAATGTATGCTATCTATAATACTTCAGCCTCCTGTATCCAGTAGCTTCATCTCTGAGGATTCAGCCAATTTTTAAACCCTTTTGAAAGGGGTCCAGAGAGATGGCTGCATGTGTAAGAGCACTAGCTGTTCTTCCAAAGGACCTAGATGTGATCCCAGTACCTATATGGCAGCTTACAACTGTCTATAACTCCAGTTCTAATTCCTTCTGGGCTCTGTAGATACTGCACACACGTGTTGCAGATATTCATGCAGGCCAAACACCCATGCACTGAATGAATGAATGAATGAATGAGGAATGAATGAATGAGTTTTCTTTAGAAAGAAAACATTGAAAATGAACCACATCTACATTGAACTTGTACAGACTTTTTCCTTGTTATTGTCTATCTTGTACTAAATGAGCTCTGTACATAGCAGCCACATGCCGTATAGCTAGCATATGCAATTTAGAGATGTTTTTAGGAAATGGGAGATATTCATGGCTATACACAGATAGCACTGTATGTAAAAGATCTGAGTGTTCACACATTTCATTATCTTTGGAGGATCCTGAAACCAACACGCCACACATACCAGGGTAATTGTATGTGTGTGGACTTAGGCTGGTGAAGGCAAGCGTTTGCCACTGTCTGGACTCGGAGCCTAAAGCCAGCCTCACCATAGTCACAGCAGCTATACTCAACAGCCAGTCTTGGCTTCTGGTGTTCTTCAGATTCCTTAGAGTCATTCTAAGGACAGGACCTGGGGGGTGGGGGGCAAAATGGGCCTTGAGGTTCCTGTTGTGTCTGAAAGCCAGACAAGCCCATTAGTGTTCTCAGGTCCTGTCCCAGTAATGGCCTAAGGCAATGCTGAGCAACTAACTCCGCGAACTCTCAGGTCCACAGTGAGATAAGTTGGTTAAATCAGCAAATGCAACAGGCATGCTTCCTGTTCAGGACGTAGGCTCTGCCCTAGAGGCTTGAAGCCCTGCACCTTTTCTGATCCTTCAAGCTCAACAAGGGAATGGAGGATTGCTCTGCAGTGGATAAAGGGCTATGGGTATGCGCAGGGCAGGCTTAGTGTCCCGAGAATCAGATCAGATTAACAGTGGCAGCTGTAGTTGGTGACTGAGGGGCATTTGCCCACTTGTCTTTACCCACAAGCCCACAGCCTTAATCTTACTATGAGAAAAGCAGCAGGGAAGTCTTCAAACAGACTGGCCAGTCCTGCTCACAGCCACCACCTGAGGAGACTGCAGAGATGTGAAGACCCATCATGTGGCCTACATGCATATCTGGGGCAGAGGGGACTTCAGGGGAAACTGGGCAAACAGGATAAAGTGTGAACTTTATTTGCTTAAGGGTTTATTTTAATTTTTTAAAAAGATTTATTTATTTATTTTATGATTATGAGTACACCATTGCTCTCTTCAGACACACCAGAAGAGGGCATCAGATCCTATCACAGATGGTTGTGAGCCACCATGTGGTTGCTGGGAATTGAAGTCAGGACCTCTGGAAGAGAAGTCAGTGCTCTAACCACTGAGCCATCTCTCCAGCCCCGGCTCACCCTTCTCTTGACCTCATGGACATCTGAGAGTGGTGCAGCTTGTGGACTGTTGAGGTGGAGTGAGCCATTGTGGATCAGCCTCCTGCCTAGTAGCTGCCAGACAGAGTTGTGGGCTATTTCTAGCATGGCAGGGACTAGCCTGCCATGGGTGTCCACTGGGGTCCCTGCTGCCTCCACCTCTGCAAGAAGCCTGCGCGCACTGAGGGGCTGTTTGTTCTTTGTTTGCAGAGGTATTGTGGCCAGTATTTTGGTTTTCTTATGTTTTGGAGTCACACAAGCTAAAGACGGGCCATTTTCCAGACCTCATCCAGGTAACTCACTATTTCTTTTCCATGTGTGCCACGTCTCTCTTCTGTTCTGAGCAGCTGCTGTATCTGTGCTGCTGGATGTGAATGTCCTGTGCCCTATGCCAGCTCCTCCTGTGGCTGCGACCCCACGGCGTGGAGAGCTGGCTGTACCTCCTCCACTTGTCTCTCCCTGTCCTGTGGCTTTCTCACCTTCCTGTAGACCAGGGTGCCCTGGGATCCTAGGAGGGACTGGAGACCTAGGAGTAGCCATTGAGTACTGTCTCCACCCCCAGCCCCAAGTGCTGACGGATCTATGGCATCAAATTGCCACCTGTGAACCTCAGCTGGAGGACACAGGCCATCCACTCGCCTACGCAGTTGGCCAGAGCTCAGATGTGGAGTCCTTGAGGCAACAAGTTGGTTGGTGCCACTTCTTAAGGGCCTTGGCATATATTGAAAGCCTTGTTTCTTTTTCTACCTCAGTGGGGGTTTAAACTGAAAATACAGAAACAATTTTTAGGCATTTTAAAAAATAAACACTTAAATTTGGATGTGTTGTGTACATTTATTTATTTATTTATTTATTTGCTTATTTTTGAGGGTCTCACTGTTGTTCAGGCTATTCTCAAATTCTTAGATCAAAGGAATTCTCTTGCCTTCCTCCCTGAATACTGGCACCACAAGTGAGTCCCCCAGTATTGCAGTTTTTCCTGGGTTTTGTTTATTTTTTGTTTTTGTTTTTGTATTGTTTTGTAAAGTAGGCAATCAAAAATCTTGAGATTTTTCCATATGTATCTGTATACTTGTTTAACCAACCACTGTAGGAGCTAGAGATAAGGGATTATTGGCCTTGAGCTTGTTAGCCTGCAAGAACGGGGAACATCTTCCTAGGTGAGCTGGTTCTGAGGCTGTGAGCACCATTCCCTGTGGCCCTGGAGCTCTGAGCTGGGCCCTGAGGACCTGAGCAGGCTGTGCAGTTAGGAGTGCTGCCTCCACCCTCTGAACCCGTCCAGCCTTGCCGCCCTAGGACTTGAACCAGAGCCACGGGAAAGGGAAATAATTAAAAAGGACCCAATTCATTTTAGCAGCAGGTGTTTGTGATTTTGTTTTGTTTTTTCTTTTGAGATGGGTCTTCTGTGTAGCCTTGACTGTCCTAGAACTACCTCTGTAGACAAGACTGACCTTGAACTCACAGAGATCCTCCTGTCTATCCCCTCAGTGCTGGGATTAAAGGCGTATTGTTACCACTGCCCTACTTATTTGTGGGGTTTTTTTTTTGTTTGTTTGTTTGTTTTGTTTTTTGGTTTTTTTTTTTAAGTTTTATTTATTTATTTTATGTATGAGTACACTGTTGCTGTCTTCAGACACACCAGAAGAGGGCATCAGATCCCATTTCAGATGGTTGTAAGCCACCATGTGGTTGTTGGAAATTGAACTCAGGACCTCTGGAAGAGCAGTCAGTGCTCTAACCACTGAGCCGTCTCTCCAGCCCCTGTGTATGATGTTTTAAGATACCATTTTTGAAGTAAGTTTCCCTGCTAATGATGATTGTCCTATGACACACTGGAAAAAGTCAATAGAACCTGTAGAATTATATTTGGAGTTGGCATTCTTTATTTTGTAATTTAATTATTACACACACATATGTATATTTGGTTTATAGTGGAAAGGAAGGATGTATAGTTTTAGGTGTTAAAGTTGTACAGTTTGCTTTATTACAATAATACTGCATGTGTACAGGGACAGGGACTGGCTAATTGCTAAGGGCTTGTCCTGTGTTTGGAGGAAGACTGCTATAAGACCATACAGTAAGACATCTTCCTCTCAAGGAGCATGACAGATGGGACTACACTGGCCAACTGGCAGTAACTTGCTTCTGCAAGTTGGTTTCTGGATTCTTGAAGTGTCTCCAAGACATGCAGGTTCTCTAGTCCAGGGGTACAAGCCCTATACCATGGCAAGCACAAGTCACCATGTCTGAAAGGCTTTAGAACTTTCAGAGGTTCCCACAGGACTCTAATCTAAGTGACTGCAGTTCTAGCTCCCAGGACTAGAATGTCGATCCTCTCCCTCCTTTTTATTTTTTTTATTTTTTAGTAGGGTCTCACTGTGTAGCTCTAGCTGCCTGGAACTGTGCTGACCAGGCTGGTCTCTGTCTCCTGAGTGCTGGCAATAAGGCGTGTTAGGAGGCCCAGGCGTCCTCTTCCTAGCATGTGTGCTCCCCTGTGGGTTACCCGGAGCACTCTGCCCTTCTTCCTAGTGTAGATGCTTTGCATAAGCGCCAGACTTCTTTACCATCCTGCCACAGTCATGTAGGCAAGTCTGTCCTCATCATCCCCACCTCACTTTTTGTTGATACACTGAGATGGAACCTGGGGCTTCCAATGCAGGGGTGTGCTATAGCTGAGGTAGAGGACTGCACTGTGAGAGGGAGCTCCAAGGGCGTGCACCCCAGGGAGGAGGGCTCCCTGCCCTGCCTACTGTTCTGCTCCTAGGAAGACCCAGTCAGGCTGCCTCAGCCAGGGCCATTGTCTGCCTGGCCTCATTAGAGCAGCAAACCGAGGCTTCAGCTGACCTGTCTGGGGAGTTGCTTTATTTGGAAACTGTAATTGGTTGTGATTCCAAGTGAATACCTTGAAACAGGTCCCAGTTCTTTTGAAGCAGTCTCCCTCCATTCAGTTTTTTGCTTTTGTTCTGTCTGTTTGCAGTGCTAGAAGCTGAACCCTGGGCCTCATTCGTCCTATACAAATATGCCCCACTGAGCTACAACCTCAGCCCCTTCCCAAAGCTAGGGTTCTGTGCCGGCCCCAGCACTGCTGGGCTGCCTCTGATCCTTTCTCACATTTTATGTTTATGTTGGGGTAGACGAGGGGCACTGGCATCAAAACAACCGATCTATGAAGTCGGGGTTGGGGTGATGTAGAAGCAGGTGGACATTCAGGATGGGCCAACAGAGGCAAGGGTCAGATGCTTCTGCTTCTCATTGGAGTCCTCGTGGAAAGAACATGGGGGAGGTGGGAAACAGCAGTAGCTGCGGAGTTGATGTCAGCATCAGAACTGATGACGTAACTGTTCCTGTTGGAGGCATGGCCTGAGCTATCCGCACTTCTCACATACACACACACTCCCGGAGTGCTACCCTCAGCTGGTGAAGATTTTCACACAGGGTCTTCCCCTACACCTAGTGTGATGAACATTCATGACCACCATCTGAGCAAATTCCATCAGAGCTTCCCACATCGTGTTTCCTGTCTGTCAGGGTTGGTCATTCTCAACCAGGTAGATCAGGCCACACCCTCAATACGTGGAACCTCCCTGGCTCTTCAGAACGATAGTGTAATCGGGGATGGAGGGGCATTGCACTAGCAGTCTGCTGATCAGGTTTGTGTTAAAATGCTTTCCTGAATGCAGAAGACTAAAACTTCATACTCATTCATGATACAAAATTGAACATATTAGAATTAGGAGATTTTCATCCTTGAAAAGGTGTCCAGCAGAGCGAGGTGCAGGTCAGCAGCACTAGTGCCTCTAAGAGCAGGCTGCTGTACCAGCACCACAGGCCTTCTGTGCCTCTGCAGCAAGGCAAACCAAGTAGTCAAAGCCCCCAGGACTCGAGCAGAGGAAAGCATTGCACATTTCATAGGGAAGCTCTGTGTGTAATTTCACTTAGTCCTTGCTGATAAATATTCTATGAAGAACACCTAAGCATCCCTTTGAAAATTCCGTCTCTGATCAGGAGTGTTCCAGGGCTGGGTGGGGCCGAGCACCCTGAGCAGAGCCCCTGACTACTGTTATCTTGTTGTAGCTTACTGGCGGTTTTGGCTGTGTGTTAGTGTGGTCTACGAGTTGTTTCTCATCTTCATCCTTTTCCAGGTAAGCAGCTTTTCTTGGTTGATAAAATAGGAATAGATAATAAAGGAGGCTTGAATTCTCAGGCCCCAGAGTGCTCGCAGGAAGCCAGGCTGGACTGGACCAGTACAGGTAGACACAAACCATCCTACCCCAGGCTGGCCCCTCCGGAGGGGTGTTTTAGTGTGGGGTCAGGCACAGGCTGCTGCCATATTTGTATGCAAGCCAGGACAGACACAGGGAAGACAGCTCATCTGATTACAAGACAGGTAAAGTGCAGTCCAGCAGATCTGCCCCTGGCCTGCAGCTGAACAGCCACAGCTTTAGGGACTTTGGCTAACTGGGACCCAATGAGCTGGTGGGATTCGCAGCTCACCAGGGAAGGATGGGAATAGAGAGTTACATTATGTGTTCACTAATGGTCCACTCTGCTTCAGTCACTGGATTCTGATGTCCATGAGTGAGTGGCCAGGTTTTTTACTGTGCTAAGTCCACCATCTGGGGTGGTTATGCAGGGCTGAGTCCTTGTGCGTGTACAAAACATCCTAGATGTAGACCTAGAACACTTCCATATCTAGAAAACTCCAATGTCTGTGGTAGTCTCTCTGTTCTACCCTGCAGTTACCTGCCATCTGTCAAGACTTGTCCCAGAACACCCCGAGTGGGCCGTGGGAACCTGTACCATAGCTCTGAGGTCCATCCTGCTGTGTTGTTGGCCCGGTGCCTCTTCCTATGGCTGAGAGACATTTCAGACCCCGAGAGGCATTTGCTTTCCCATTAGGAGCTGCAGTGAATCAAGCTGCTCTCAACACTCTTGTCAGGGCTTGTGGGACACAAAGTTCCATTTCTTTCCTAGTCAGGCCCATAGTGGTCGCACTGGTCACATCGCACCGTGCCTTTAATGTCTGAGGAGCTGCCAGATTGCCTTCCAGCCCAGCTTCGCCATCTTGCCTCCCACCAGCGCTGACCTAAGCCCTCCCTGTCTTTCAGTTCTGTTGTGTGAGTACTCAGAGGTGGAATTGCTGGTGGCGAGTGGAATTATATCCTAATGGGTATAAGGTGGCATCTCTTCTCTTTTTGCCTGCCAGGGATTCACTTTAAAACACCATAGCACACCTAGGTGTCTCATCTTCAGGGCTCCTCTAGGCTAAGCCTGCTACTGACGGTCTGCAGCTCTGCAGAGGCTGGTGGGGTCTGGTAGGTCAAGTGGCAATACAGTCTTCCACACTTTGTTCTTCTCCTTTCTTCCTTTCATTCATTGTTTGAAGATTTATTTATGTGAGTACACTGTTGTCTTCACACACCAGAAGAGGGCACCAGATTCCATGACAGATGATTGTGAGCCACCATGTGGTTGCTGGGAATTGAACTCAGAACCTCTGGAAGAGCAGTCGGTTCTCTTAACCACTGAGCCATCTCTCCAGCCCCTGCTCTTCTCTCTCAAGGTTGTCCTGTGTCAGCTGATCTCCTGCATTTCCACATGAACGCTAGAATCACTTTCCGGCTCTGTAAAAGAGCCCATAAGGTTTCTTTTTTCTTTCTTTGCAGTGCTGGGGATGGAATCCAGTCCTCCTGCATGCTAGGCAAGCGCTCTACTGCTGAGCCCCACCCCCCAAGACGTTGGCAGTGGTTGCATCAGTCAGTTTAGAGTGCTGCCATGCCAGCCTTATTAAGTCTGTGGTCCATGAACATGAGGTATCTTTTCATTTGTTTGTAGCTTTTTTTTTTTGGTTTTTTTTCCGAGACAGGGTTTCTCTGTGTAGCCCTGGCTGTCCTGAAACTCACTCTGTAGACCAGGCTGGCCTCGAACTCAGAAATCTGCCTGCCTCTGCCTCCCAAGTGCTAGGATTAAAGGTGTGTACCACTACCACCCGGCGTTTGTAGTTTCTTAATGTCTTCCTATTATGTTTTATAGTTTTCATAATTATATTTTGTACTTCCATTGTTAAATTATTCCCAAGTATTTTATTTGCTAATAGGGTGTAGAAATAGTTTATTTTTGTGTTGATTGGTGCCCTGTGGCCTTGCTAAACGTACCAGCTCTAGGACTTCTGTAGGGTTTGCTGTTGCTGAGCCCCTGCTGTCGGCACTAGGATGCTACCACACCTCCTTACAGTCGGCCGTATTCTATTTCCCACTCTTGCCTGACTCCCCTAGTAGGGCCTTCCAGAGACTCATCACAAGTGTGGACCTCCTTATCTTCTCCTCAACCCTATGGGCGGATCCAGCGTTTCTGTGAGGAGCAATCTGAGCTCTGACTTTTCTCAGAAGCCTTCACCAAGTGGAAGCTGCTCGGGCGTGGCTGGCTTAGTGTTTTCATCATTAGATTTCAGGCTATTTGATTTTGGGAGATGCATTTTCTGCATTAAGTAAGATGATTGTGTGAGTTTTTCTTTTATTGATGTTTATTGATGGTGGTATTTACACCAAATAATTTTTTTGTTGTTGTTTTTTCGAGACAGGGTTTCTCTGTGTAGCCCTGGCTGTCCTGGAGCTCACTCTGTAGACCAGGCTGGTCTCGAACTCAGAAATCCACCTGCCTCTGCCTCCCAAGTACTGGGATTAAAGGTGTGCTCCACCACTGCCCAGCGCCAAATAATTTTTAAAATGTGGTTCATTTGGGATGTTGTTTTGGTTCAGTTTGGTTTTGAGACAGAGTCTTGTATAGCCAAGGCTGGGCCTGAGCTTGCAGAACATTAAGTAGTCCTCCTGCTTCCACTTCCTGAGGGCTGCGGCCAGAGGTGCATTGCCAGGCCTGGCAGGCTTTTCTTCTTGGAAGCTACGGGCGTTCCTGAGAGGAGGTGGAGGTGTCTAGCCCCGTGTGCTGTCAGGATCCAGCTTCCCAGTATTCTGTCTAGGATCTCGGCATCCATAGTCATGAGATACTGTCTTTGATTTCCTCGAACGGTTTATTTTTTTTTTCTGTCTTTGGCATTGGAGTTGATTAGAATTTGTGTGGTGTATTTCTTAGGATTTGACTGGAGGTATAAGCTATCTGTCAACAGGGCTTCTCCCTGGTAGGACTAAGCTTGAGCGTGGAGAGGCTCCCACGAACACTGCCTTTTACTGCCTATTTCTGTCCTCTCTCTCTGGAAGTTTCTGTGTGCTATCCGTGTCGGATACGAGCCAGGACTCGGCCTCCACTACCTCAGGGTTGTGGATGTATGTGTTATGAAATTCCTCTTGAGGAAAACCTCTTTCCAACCATGTGTTAAGTATGTAACAATTTGATGTGATCAGCATGACTCCGTTACTTTGTCCATGTTGTACTCAAATGCTGCTTTTAGGGTTTTGCTGAAGTTCTTTAGGCCTTGGCTGCTCTCCTTTCGTTTCTATCTTGTTTGACACATCCCCTTCTTTAAGGATTCTTGGCTTTTTTATTTGTTGAAGCACTTCCTGGCTCAGACCATAGGATGTTCCAATTGTGTGCGTCTCCTGCTTGGCCCTGGAATCAGCCTTTTTCCTGGGGCCTGTTCAGTTCCTGGAGGACGGATGCTAGTCCTAAGAGACTGCAGTGCTGTCAGCTGTCCAGGTCCTCGCTACATAGTGTATATAGCCCATTACTGTGTCCTCCTGCAATGTAGCAACTTCCTTTCTGCCCCCCCCCCCGCCCCGCCCTCTATAAGAGTACCATGGCATCATGGGGTTTCTGGATGGTACTCAGAAGCAGCATTTGTTTTGCAGATATTTTGAAACTAGGAACAGGTATCTTTGATCCTAAACTTCTGTCAAACCTAGAATTCGCCTTTTCTGACTTCACTCGAGGCCTTGGGGGTTAAGCTGGAAGGTGACTTCGGGAACATTCCTGCCTCAGCACATCCTCAAGTCTTACTAGTTTGTTTCCAGGACATATAGCATTAACAATGGTCATCTGCGGAGTCTGCACCAGGGAGAAGTGCTCCCTGACTCTGAGACCAGGGGCTAGACTCCCAGCTGGCCAGCCTGATCCTGGCAGTCCTGTCCTGCTCACCTCTGACCCTCTGCTAGACCTCTGCCTTCCCATGGTCTCTGGGCCTTTGAGGCTTCTCTTTGTCCTGGCTTGAGGTTTGCTCCAAGGGACCCCTCCTCTTTTGTGTCCAAAAATGCTTCGTCCACCAAGGGGACAGAACTCTTACCAGATACTGCATATCTAGGAAGATGGGCTTATGCTTGACAGAGTTCTTGGACATGGCGCTGGACTGTGTGGGGAAGGCAGCAGTGCAGGGCTGTCGCTTCTGGATAGGGATCTAGTCCAACATCCACTGGAGCGAGTATTGTAGGGGGCTGGCATTTGTGCCCTGATGGCTCACTGGGGCTCAAGACACCCTCAGCTCTCCAGCCTTAGCTGGAGTGGAAGAGCTGCTGTCCCTGTACCATACTGACAAGATAGAGGTCACACACTCCAGAGCACTCTGTCCCGGCCGCCTTGCTAGGCCTTACCACACTAATGCCTCTGCCTTGCAGACAGTCCAGGATGGCCGGCAGTTTCTGAAGTATGTGGATCCCAGGCTGGGAGTCCCATTGCCAGAGAGGGACTACGGGGGCAACTGCCTCATCTATGATGCTGACAACAAGACTGACCCCTTCCACAACATCTGGGTAGGGTGTTCTCAACTGCGGGCCTTCAGCAGCCCAGGACTGTCCTTGGTTTTATGGGATCAGGCAGGGTGCCCTGCAAGACTGTCCATGCTCCTGCTTTTCTTCAGACTCCTATGGGGCAGAGTAGGCCTGTGGCCTCGTTCATGTTAGATGAGGATCCATCAGAGGGGCATCCTGGTCTCTGTTGCCAGTGTGGTCATCTGAAGATATCCACATAGCAATATACTTGCCCGGCTCTGACTTGGCATCAGCATTGGCATTGGCATCGGCCTGGAGGGTTGTGAGACAGGGGGAGTGACCCTGGGCCTCTGCACAGCCTGAGGTTGTATGGTCTCTGGAGCCTTGCCCAAGATACCACAGGGGAGGAGACTGCCTGATGGAGGGGCTGTCTGAGGTGGGGGCTGGGCCTCAGGGTCACATCCTTGTTACTTACAGGATAAGCTGGATGGCTTTGTTCCTGCACACTTCATTGGCTGGTATCTGAAGGTAGGGAAACACCCTGGTTCTGTCTAGTTCCCTTTGTCTCCATGTTCCAGGCCAGGTCCACAACTGACCTAAGTGGTAGGTGAGTGGGCCTGGAGCCATCCTGGAGAATATGGACAATACCAGAACTCACAGTTTTCTCAGGAAGACTTAACTGCTAGTGCTGACCCTGCTCTTCAGATCTAAGCCCTGTTCCTAACACTGTGGCCAGTTAGGAAAAGGGAATGAGGGAAATGGCAAGGCCGGAAGCGCAGGCCAGCCTGGGCCCCAGGGGCACCCCCACAGCAGTACTGTGTGTCTGTCCCACCCATGGCCTGAACCCAACCTCCTGTTAGAGCTCGGTGCCAAGTCTCTGGGCCCCTCTGTTAACTGAAAATCTTCAAATTAGAAAGGTGGCTGCCCATCTGCTACATTTGCTGGGGGGCCTGCTGGGGCTGGGGGTAGAAGGCAGAGATTGATGTTTGAGGGGTGCTGTCTGTAGGGACAGAGTGGCAAAGCCTGACGGGAGCTCTCTGGCCCTCACAGACCCTCATGATCCGTGACTGGTGGATGTGCATGATCATCAGTGTGATGTTCGAGTTCCTGGAGTACAGCCTGGAACACCAGCTGCCCAACTTCAGCGAGTGCTGGTGGGACCATGTAGGTGCAGTGGGCAGGGCACAGCCCGGGTGGGCGGGGCCTGTCCTCTCAGTCCCTGTGCTTAATTCCTCTCCTTTCCTGACCCAGTGGATCATGGACGTACTCATCTGCAACGGGCTGGGCATCTACTGTGGCATGAAAACCCTCGAGTGGCTGTCCTTGAAGACATACAAGTGGCAGGGCCTCTGGAACATTCCAACCTACAAGTACATGTTGGGAGTTATAGAAGGGAACCACAGAGCATTGGGCCCCCAAGGACAAGGCCTTGCTACTTGGGAGGGTGGCAAGCAAGACATTAGAGTGGTAGAGAGTTGACTGCTATTCCTCCATCTGGTTTCCTGGCTTGCTTCTCTCAAGAGGCTGTGGGCCTGATCTGTCCACCTCTCAACAGCATAGGTTGTCCTTAGACTTGCTCTGTAGTCTAGGATGACTCTTGCCCCCACCTCCCAACTCCTGGGGGTCCTAATATGTACCTCTATACCCAGTTTCTCTGCTACTTAGAAGATTTAAGAAAAAGAAATTGTACCTGGACTGGTGGTATATACCTACAGAATCCACTGCTTGGGAAGCTGAGGCAGGAGAATTCCTTGAGCACAAAAGTTCAAGTTTAGTCTAGGCACTGCAGTAAGACTTGTCTCAGAAAAAGTGGGAGCTGAGGCTATAGCACCATTGGTAGCGTGCTTACCTACCGTACTCAGAAACACGTGATCAAACGGTCTGTAATCCCACGTTTGCTGTTGTAAAGACAGACCAGAAGTTCAGAGTCATCCTCAAGTACATAGTACATTTGAGGCTAGCTAGCCTTAGCTACATGAGATCTTATTTGAACAAATGAAAATAAAAATTAGCCAGGCATAGTAATACATACCTTTAATCACAGATAAGCATGTAGATATGTATGAATTGGAGACCAGCCTAGTCTGCATAGTAAGACCCTGTCCCAAACACCAAAAAAGGTTTATCCCAGGACTCCGGAGGCAGAGGTAGATAGGTAGGTAGATCTCTTGAGTTCCAGGACAGCCAGAGCTATATAACAGAGAGACCATGTATCAAGAAACAACAAGAACAACAAAAAAACCCAGCCTGGTCTACAGAGTGAGTTCCAGGACAGCCAGGGCTATACAGAGAAACCCTGTAAGGAACAAGGCTCCCTTCGTGTCTGGGTGCCTTGGCCGTGTGTATAGCCCCCTCTGAATAACTATGTGGGATTTCCTCAGCCCTGTGTCTGCTGAGGAAGGCAGAACTCCTGGCTCATAGGTTCTGGCTGTAGCTTTGTAAATCTGGTTGACTGGCCATGCCCTCAGGCTGGTGGCTCTCTGGTTCCCAGGGGCAAGATGAAGAGGATTGCCTTTCAGTTCACACCTTACAGCTGGGTACGCTTTGAGTGGAAGCCAGCCTCCAGCCTGCACCGCTGGCTGGCCGTGTGTGGCATCATCCTGGTGGTAAGTCCCAGCAGCCTGGTGACTAGGTGTCCATGCAACACCAATGGTTCGTTCTAGAACTGAGGAACTGACCTTCTCCCATCCCCTAGTTCCTGCTGGCAGAGCTGAACACCTTCTACCTGAAGTTTGTGCTGTGGATGCCCCCTGAACACTACCTGGTCCTTCTGCGGCTGGTCTTCTTCGTGAACGTGGGTGGTGTGGCCATGCGTGAGATCTACGACTTCATGGATGAATTGTGAGAGCTGCCATAAGGCCTGGGGGTGGGATGCCAGAGCCTGGGAGCCCCAAGGGCGTTTGGGGTGCTGAACAAGCCAGGCAGCTGCTGCCTCTCTGCAGGAAGCCCCACAGGAAGCTGGGCCAGCAGGCCTGGCTGGTGGCCGCCATCACAGTCACAGAGCTGCTCATCGTGGTGAAGTATGACCCGCACACACTCACTCTGTCACTGCCCTTCTACATCTCCCAGTGCTGGACTCTCGGCTCCATCCTGGTGCTCACGTGGACTGTCTGGCGCTTCTTCCTGCGGTGAGTGGGAGTGGGACCCAGGCCATCAGGCTGCACCCAGAGCGGTTCTGTCCATTCCTACCCTTGCCTTGCCTGGGGCTCTATCTGCCTTGGCCCGTGTGCACTCTGTGAGCCTCTGTGGCTCCGCCTGGCCGGTTCTTGAGGTGACCGCTTGCCTGTAGCTGGCACTCTCGCTTGACCTCTACTTAGCTATTCCTAGAATTATAGCACATGTAGCCTCTTGCAGAACAAAGGTATCCAGGTGTCAATGGGGCCTATGCTGGGGGCTGCGGCAGGAACAGGTGGTGAGGTGGCTCTGCTGCCCCACAGGGACATCACCATGAGGTACAAGGAGACCCGGCGACAGAAGCAGCAGAGTCACCAGGCCACAGCCGTCAACAATGGGGATGGGCACCCAGGGCTGGATGATGACCTGCCAGGGACTGGACCTACAGAGGAAGAGGGGGCCCCCAGTGATGGTGTGCCTGCTGAGGAGGGGGCCTCAGCTGCGTCATGAGCCTCTCCCTCCTCACTGGCCATGTGCCATAGGGCTGTCCCATTTCTCCCATCCTCATGCTCCCTGCTTCAGAGGAGGTGGGGGGCGTCCACACTCTACGAGGGGCACCTGAGGCACATGTTTATGTGCAGGTAGGTGTGTGCACATAGGTGTGTGCACATACTGGCTCCTGACACTTCTTTGGGGCCATGAGCTAAACAGTGAGCCTGGAACTTGCTCTAGAGCAAGAGTCCTGCCCTGTCCTACCTGGTCAGCCAAGGCCCTGGTCCATGGTCTCTCATGTGCTCAGTCTCAGCACAGGCTAGGAGAGGTATCTCAGTACTCTTTCTCCACCCTCTATGGGGCAGGCAGAAGCCCCATGAGATCCTGTGGTCCCACCCAACTTACTGCAGCATAAGTGAAGGTTATCAGAATACCAGGATGGCTGCGAAGTGGTAGGTCTGAGTCAGTACTGAGCCATTTCCTTTGGAGCCTTCCTTTAACCAGGACTGGAAGCTGGGGGGAGGCGTGCATGGAGGTCACAGATAGACCTCTCTCGAAGTCAGAGAGTCCAACTTGGAGACCCGTACCCCAGGTGCTAGGGTGTTGTCACCATGGCTCCCTGAGTTTATAGTCGTCCTCTTGAGCAAACCGGAACAAATAAAGTGATGATGAAGGAGCATAGCCTCTGGCTGCCCTCTGCCCCGTGCTCCAGACACCTCGCAGAGGAGGGGAGTGTGTGTGTGTGTGTGTGTGTGTGTGTGTGTGTGTGTGTGTGTGTGTATGCATGTGTACAAGATACAGCTCTTAAAGGGCTTTGAGGGCTTGTGGGACACAGCTCTCATGGCGCAGGTATAAGCTGTTCACAGAACAGGTACTGGACAGCTGCCCCCATCCGCCACACTGTTTCTCACTGGGTGTGGGGCTGGTGATGGCTGAAGAATGACCGTGGGAGATGACTATGGGTCTTGCTTTACAGTTGCAGCCATTGGGAATGCAGTAGCAAACCACCTGTCTCCTGACAAGTTCAGTTTTCCCAGAATGCAAATATGCAAGTCAGCACAGGTGTCTGTTTTTGTGTGTACATGGTAGTGCGACTGCTGGGCCGTACCATAGCTCCACTTTTAAGACTTTGAGGAAGCCCATACTGTTTTCCACTCTACTAAACATACATTTCGACCAACAGTAAGTTCTGCTTATTTCTCTGCAGCAGTCTTCCTGCATCTGCTTCCCGAGTGGTGGAATTATAAGACTGAGCAACCATTTTTAACTCTGATTAGTATTTGTTATCTTTTTGGTTTTGTTTCTTCAAGTCAGAGTTTCTTTGTGTAACAGCTCTGGCTGCCCTGGAACTCACTCTGTAGACCAGGCTGGCCTCGAACTCAGAGACTAACTGCCTCTGCTTCCCAAGGTGTCTTTTTTTTTTTAAACTACTTAAACTGTTTTAAAGATTTACTTTATGAGTATGAAAAGTGTTTTGCCCATGCACTGTGAGTGCCTGAGGCCAGAGAGATGTCCTTGGGGCTCCTGGCTGGAGTAAAGGAGTGGCTGAGGGCTGACCTAGGAGCACGGGACCCAGATCCTCCGCAGGAGCTGCGGTGTCCTCCTCCCAGAACCATCTCCCAGTCCAGTGCGCTGGGGATCTCTTTTATAACAGCCGGTCTCAGGAGGTCAGATGACATCTTACTGGTTTTGATTTGCATTTTCCAGGTGACCAATGGCAATAGGTGTTTTTCCTTCGTGGCTTTGTTTTAAAGCTGTATCTGTTTAGATATATTGCTCTTTTTATTATTATTATTTTTGTTTGTTTTGGTTTTGTTTTTTTGTTTTTTGGATTTTTTTTTTTTTTTTTTTTTTTTGAGACAGGGTTTCTCTGTGTAGCCCTGGCTGTCCTGGAACTCACTCTGTAGACCAGGCTGGCCTCAAACTCAGAAATCCGCCTGCCTCTGCCTCCCAGAGTGCTGGGATTACAGGCATGTGCCACCACCACCTGGCTGTATTGCTCATTTTTAATCAGGCTACTTATAAATCCTGGTTAAAACAACAAAAGTTGCCAGGCAGTGGTGGCGTATGCCTGCCAGCACTTGGAAGGCAGAGGCAGGTGGATTTCTGAGTTCGAGGCCAGCCTGGTCTACAAGAGTGAGTTCCAGGACAACCAGGGTTACACAGAGAAACCCTGTCTCCAAAAAAAACAAACAAACAAAAAAAAAAAAAAGATTTATCTATCTATCTTTATTTATTATATGTAAGTATACTGTAGCTGTCTTCAGACACCCCAGAAGACGGCATCAGATCTCATTACAGATGGTTGTGAGCCACCATGTGGTTGCTAGGATTTGAATTTACAACCTTCAGAAGAGCAGTCGGCGCTTTTAACCACTGTGCTATCTCTCCAGCCTTAAAATCTATTTTCTATCGTTAACTCTGAGTTATTACTTACTATGTTTCATCTGGGATGCTCTTAACTCCAATTGGCCAGCCTTCAGGGCCATGTTTTCTTGACTCCTAACCCATAGCGGCTTTTCTTCTTCCTCACCTTCTTTTCCCTCATGGTCCTCTCCTGACCCCCCAGGCCCAGGAACCCTAAAACCTGCCTGTGTCTCTTCTGCCTAGCTATTGGCTGTCACTACCTTTATTTACCAGTCAGAAATAATTTGGAGGCAAAGTCACATAGCTTCACTTGAGACTACATTCAGACTTTCTTGTCTCTGGGGCAGCCAAGTCTTGGGGTCCCTCATAGCATTACAATACCCAGCAAAAGAACAGGTCTCAACAGTTGGTGGGCACGGTGGTTTATGCCTGTGATCCCAGCACTCCAAATCATTTAGGCAGGATTACTGTAACTTCAAGGCCAGCCTGGGTTTCAATACCTGGCCTCTCCCTCAGTATTGTAGATGTTAACTGTTACAGTTGGGTCATATGACACTGGCACACATGTACAGGTAAGTGTAATCTTAGCTGAGCATGACAGCCCATGCTTTTGAGCCCAACATGCAGCAGGAGGAGGCTGATCTCTTAAGAGGCAAACCAGGCTTCACGGAGACCCTATCTTTAAGAATAATAAGCCGGGCCGGGCAATGGTGGCACATGCCTTTAATCCCAGCACTTGGCAGGCAGAGGCAGGTGGATTTCTGAGTTCAAGGCCAGCCTGGTCTACAGAGTGAGTTCCAAGACAGCCAGGGATACACAGAGAAACCCTGTCTAGAAAAAAACCAAATCCAAAAAAAAAAAAAGAAAGAAAGAAAAATAATAAATGGCCTTTTTCTGACTGACTTTCTGCAAAAGAGAGTGTACCCCGTGGCTTTGTGCACCAATACACACAGCCCCTTCTGCTAAGGGGAAAAATAAGAAATGGTCTGAGTTGGGGCTGGAGGGATGACTAAGCAGTTAGCTTGCCCCTGCAGAGGGCCTGGTCTCTGTTCCCAGCACCACATGGCTGTGACTCAGTCCCAGACGATCGGACACTCGTCTGATTTATTAGGTATGAACTTTTGCACAGACATGTTTGCAGAACACCCACACACATAAAATAAAAATTTTGCTGGTGCTGGAGAGATGGCGCAGTGGTTAATATCACTGACTGCACTTCCACAGGTCCTGAGTTCAATTTCCAGCAACCACATGGTAGCTCACAACCATAATGGGATTCAGGGCCCTCGTCTGGTGTATGTGAAGACAGCGACAGTGTACTCATACATAAAATAACTAAAATCTTTAAAAATAAATAAATTTGCACATGCCTTTAATCCCAGCACTTGAGAGACAAAGAACAGGCAGATCTCTGTGGATTCAAGGGCAGCCTGGGCTACTTAGCAGTTCTGTGTTCAGCTAAGGCTACATAATGAGACCCTGTCTCTAAGATAAAAGAATAAAAATGAATCTTAAACTCAAAAATAAGTAAGCCCTTAGCTTTCATTTTTGCCACACCTCAAAGCCAGTCTCTTGTAGAACTTTGACTGACCACCCTTTTCTCATTAAGTGCTTTTAGTCATGGAAATTACTTTGGCAACTTTACATTGAAGATTTCATCCTTTTATAATTTGGGGTTTTAGACTTCAGGGATTTTGATCTCTAGTGGTTTGTTTTGTTTTCAACCCTTTGTATTAGGAAGAACTTTCCCACTGGGTCTATCCCCAGCCCTCCTGGGACTTCAGGTATGGGGCGGGGCGAGGGGGGGCCATACCTTCAGAGTCATGCTTGACTGTTGCAAGCCAAGGTCCTCGCACTCCCTCCTCAGTGTGAGCAGTAGGAAGTCCCTTTAAGGCCTACCTTGGAGCAAGGTGTCATGGTGCACAGCTGGAACCCCCTGCACTGTCTTGTCTGTGGTCCAGTACTTAGGCAGTGGTATTCAAGGCTACAATTGCAAGATCCTGACTTTTTTTTTTAAGATTTATTATTATTATATCCAAGTACACTGTTGCTGTCTTCAGACACACCAGAAGAGGGCATCAGATCTCATTACAGATGGTTGTGAGTCACCATGTGGTTGCTGGGATTTGAACTCACGACCTTCGGAAAGAGCAGTCTTAACCGCTGAGCCATCTCTCCAGACCCAAGACCCTGGTTTTTAAAAGAACATCTTTGAGACTGGATAAGGATCCACTACTGGGCTGAGCATATGCATGAACTGCCCCATACACAGGAAGGATAGCATCATGGGTCCACAGAACTACACCAGCGCACAAAGAATGACAAGGACCTTTCTTGCCAACAAAGTGTTTTATAGTTATAAAGTGTCTTAAAGTTTTCTACTGAAGTGAGATGACAATGCTTATTGCCAGTCAACACTAGGACACCCAGAGCCAGAGATCCTGCTGGCTGCCCCCGGGGCTGGATTAATGTGTCCAGAGGTGCACATCTCAGGAAATGATCCTCAGGGGTGGCCTTTCCTCCTCCAGGGCCCGAAGCTGGTCTTCCACCTCTTCGGTCCAGTAGATGTCATACAGGCTGTACACAGGCAAGCAGGAAACACGAGTTGGGGTGCCCCTATTTACTCATCTGTGCCCGCCTTCCTGGCAATCCTCTGAACCCCAGCAGCCCCAGTACCACCCTCACCAGCAACATCCACTTACACAAGCTGCTGCAGGGCACAGCTGGGCTGTTTGAGGCTCTCCAGCAGTTGCAGGACACCGGCTTCCCCCATGCAGTTATTACTGAGGTCCAGTTCTCTCAAGCTACGGTTGGCCAGCAGGACAGCAGCAAGGCTGGTGCAACCACTATTTGTCACATCACAGTCTCCCAGCCTGGGTAGAGAGGGCAGAGCTGTTGTCCACATCTGAGACTTAGCAGGAAGGCAGCCCCTCCAGACTTGAAACGTAGCTTAGCTTCCCCCAGATGGATAAAACAGCCAGAATGCTAGCTTCCCCTGAGAAGAGGGGTGCACAGCGTCAGAGGGCATATCCTTGTCTCTTAGCACCAGCAGCCTGGTTAGGGCAGAAGCCTGTGCACCAAGGCCAAACTACATCAGGATGTGGTGACAGAAAGTGACAGGGTAGACAGGTTTCCAGACTGAGGGAGATTGGGATACAGATCAAAGGAATGAGTGAGCAGGTTTAGTACCCACACCAGTGAGGGAATCTGAGGAAGCCAGAGGTGCTAGGGTATAAGGTACATATAGGCCAGGTGACAAGAAGCTGCTACGGATTGGCTCCTGAGGTGTTCTGAAATTTGCAGAACCCCATCTATAGGTGATTGTAGCAGGCCCTAAGTCTCATGGGAGAGGACCTACAGTCCTTCCCCAACCCTAAGTCTCATGGGAGAGGACCCACAGTCCTTCCCCCAAGACTCCAGAGTATCCCACAACCAAGATGCTATTTCCTGGACAGGAGAGACTACAGGGCTGTTATCCCTATAGTGGCCTAGTCCACTCTTCAACTAGTGTCCAGTCCAGAATGACCAAGAGTCAAGATGTGCTACCACAGAAGACAAGGCTAGGATAAATGGTAAAGGACAAAACATTAAGAGCGAAATAATACTCTGGACTGGCTAGAAAATGGGAACTCTCTAGAAACGAGAACAAAAACAAAATGAGGGCAGGAACTGAATTGTCCTCCCTTAAAACTCAAGGACTGACTCCTGGACTCTGCAGAGAGAAAGGAGAAGGAGAAAGATCAAGAAAGCACATTACTTATCCAGGCCAAGACCCACAATAAAGACAAATCAATAGCCCAGAGAACAATGGGTAGAAAAATTGAAAAGCTGCCAAAGAGGGCTAGGCTTACTTCCTGCCTAGCCCAGCAACCTGAATTCCATGCCTGGAACCCCACAGGAGAAAGACGACTGCAAGTTATCTTCTGACTTCCACATGCATACACGGTGTTTGAACTTGGGGCAAATACACACGGAAACAAAAATGTAACATCTTAAAATCTTCCAAAGAGCCAGGTATGGTGGTACATGCCTTTAAATCCCAGCATCTTGGAGGCAGAGCTCTGAGAGCTCATGGCCACCCTGGGCTACAGAAGCCAGCCCAGGACAGCCAGGGTTCTGTCATACCCAGAAACCCTATCTTGGAAGACCAAAAAACGGAAGGGAAAAAAACCTGTCCCCCCCCCCCAAATAAAACAGGCAGACATATGGGGGATGTGGGGCAGCAGAGATCTCCCTGGAACCAGAAAGAAATGGGAGAACGAAGTTCTACGCTAGCTCACTGACAGGACACACAGGAGTACTAGACACTCACCTAATAGAGAACGCATGCTTGGAGGCTGGAGTGTGACAAGGAAATGAAGGGCCCAGGTGTGGTGGGACAGCCTTATCCCAGCACTCAGGAGGCAGAGGCATACAGAGCTCTGAGTTTGAGGCCAGCCTGTTCACAATGAGTACCAGGGCTACATAGACTCCATTTCAAAAGGGAGAGGGGGAGCCCAGGACATCTTTACCTGGGGCTTCTCACAGGGGGTGGCCAGAACATGGAGCTATGCCTACCTCTGCAGCGCACTCACCATAGCACGCGCAGCACAGTGTCTGGCTGGCCCAGGGCCTTGCACAGCTCCTGGACTCCCAGGTCCCCCAGCGGGTTGCTGCTCATCTGCAGCTCCATCAGAGAACGGTTTTTGGTCAGCACCGAGCAGAAGTAGGGGCAAGCGGCAGCTGTGAAGCTACAGGTCTTTACCCTGTGGGGACACAAAGGATGCAGCCAGTTCCGCCAAACAGCCCTTCCCTTGGGGGTCCATTAAGGGGCCCAGGTGACTCACCCACTCCCTTTCCCAGCCCGCATCTGTTGTTCTGCACCTCAGTCTAGCACTGTCCTTTTCCTCACACCATCTTCCAGGGTCCACCAGCATCTCCCAAGCCTCACTCCACCCTAACCTTAGTGTCTTTTCTGTCCTGGATATACCTTAGCCCCACCCAGGCCCTCACCACAGTGACTCGAGCTGACAGCCAGGCTCTACGAGGCTCTCACACAGCAGCCGCGCACCCTCATCCTTCAGCTCATTGCTAGCTAAGCTGAGTTCCTTCAGGCTTTCCTTGGTCCTGAGGACACGGCACAGATCCTTGCAGCCCTCCGCGGTGACATCACAATCCCAGAGCCTGTGGGATAACAATTATCCAACAATGTCCCTCACACATCACCATGCCCTCTATCCCTTTGAGAAGAGACTGGGAACCAACTCACCACAGTGTCTTGAGCCTGCAGCTGGGAAGCAGCAGGCCTGAGCATAGCACTGCAATGCCTGCATCACCCAGCTTGTTGCTGCTCAAGTCCAGTTCCTGCAGGGAGGCTTTGGAGGCCACGACATCACACAGATCCTTGCAGTTGGCTGATGTGATCCCACAGTTCTCCAGCCTGGAGACACAGGACATGGTAAGGGGAGCACTGGTGCCTGTGCCCGACCCTACCCCTTAGCTTCTGCAACCTCGTACGTACTTGAGTGTCTCCAGCTGACAGGCAGAGTCCTTCAGGCCCTGGCACAGAATCTGGACACCAGCCTCATGGAGGTCATTGTTGCTCAATACTAGCTCCTTAAAGCCAGCTTTCACCCTGAGCACTGAGGCCAGGGGCTCGCAGCTGGTAGCTGTAAGGTTACAGTATTCCAACCTGGGGGCAGGCAGGGGTCTCAGGCACATCAAAAGGATTAAGGATAGGTCTAGAAATGCAGTATTGGGGAGACACAGGGAGCGCTGGTATCTCACTTCCCGATTGCTTTCTTAGGCCTTATCTGGTTGTTCAGGCACTGTGAATACCTAGAGCCCCAGGCTCGTAGACACCAACACTGCTCGGGAAACCTCCACTGAAAAGAGCCCTACCAATGTTCTGAGGTTCTCCCAGTTCCAGCTCATAGAAACAAATTCCGATTAAAGACGTGTCTTCAGCTTATCTGGATCACACTCTACAGAATCTAGCCAGACTCCACCAGCATCAGCACCAGCTCCTAATCTCAGGCTAGGTCAGCTGCCAGCCCTTAGCAAAGGGGAGGCCCTGGAATCCTAGGAATCCCCACCAAAGGTCTCCTCTACTGTACTGCGGGAAGCTTACTGATGGCTGGCTGTGCTCTGGATCAGGGGCTGCAAAGAGCTCAGGGGCCCTGGCAAGGTAGACACTCACTGAAGCTTCTCAAGACGGCACTGAGGGTCCCGGAGTCCTTCACAGAGCAGCTTTAGGCCTGCATCCCCCAGGGGGTTGTCATTGAGGTGGAGCTCACGCAGGGTAGACACAGAGCACAACACATCAGGCAGGATGCCACAGCTAGCCTCTGTCAACCTGCAGTTCTGAAGGCTGAAGCACACGCCACCCGCAGCAGTCATGAACAGATTCCTATCACACCTTGCAGGGTTAGGGCACTGCTTTTCCGCTAGATGGGGCTCCAGGCCAAAGGAGGAGACCAGTATGGCTCAGCCAGATTTTAACTAGGGACTGGAACCTGGAACAAAGCCATAATGTGGCCTGTCCCAGGACTGCACACTTCACCAGTATCCTGACTAAAGCTAGGGTGCCCCACCATAAGCTGACCCTATTTCCCCAACCTCTCGGTGGTTTTCCACATCCCAGCTGCCTATCTGTCCAAGTTCTGTCCTGGACAGGCTGGGCTGAGCCCCTGGGCTTACCTCAGCTTCTGGACCTTACAAGTGGGATTCTGCAGGCCCTGGAGCACCAGACCTACACCAGCATCACCCAGTTCATTGGTGCGAAGGCTGAGCTCTGTCAGGGCAGGGTTGGCCTGGATCGCTGAGCTGATGTCTTTGCACCGCCCTTCAGTGAGGCCACAGTCCTCCAGCCTGCAAACAGGATGCCTGAGTCAGCATGGTGCTGGCCTCAGACCCAACCATCAATCTCAGCTGGTATGACCCATCCAGAGCTGAGAAATTCAAATATGGATTATAACTACAGTGCTTAAACTTGAAACAGGCTCCAAGGCAGCCTGGGCTACAGCGTGGAAGAAAGACAAGAAACCTAAGTGCTACAACTGCCTGCAGAGCACGTACAAAGCTCAGCACTCAGAGGTGCGGCGGCAGCCTAGGACCGGACATGACAGTAGGCGAGGAGCCGGACCTGGTCAGAGCTGCAGCAGCATGTGTACAGGAGGAACCATAGCAACCGATGACTTAGTCACAGCCACACGGGGCCACTGGACACCCAGAACACCATGTGACAGACCACACCCATAGTATGTTCATCCGCTCCAAAAGCACATGACCACCCTGAAAAGACCTCAGACTAGCCAAGGGAACATGTGCAGGACTCAAAACTCGGGTCACAAGAGGAAGAGGGACTGCAGAAGGGCCTAGAGAAACGATCAGTAAGTCATGTGGGATCCTAGTGATCAGAATGGGGGAAAGTCACAGAGCAAATCTGGGATTCTGTATCTGCCTAAAAGTGCCAGGCAACCTGAGAATATTTATATGATATGGTCATGGGACGCTGATGGAGGGCCAAGGAGGCCTGAATAACCTTCTGACTCTACAAACCTAACACTACCTCAGGAAAAATGAAGAAGTAGGCATCTATGTAAGTATGTATATATGTATGTAAGTAGGCCTGGGAACCTGAGTCACCAAGCATTGAAACAGCCTAGTGAGTGTCGGACATAACCTGTGGCCATCAGTCACGTGTGCTGCGCCCCAAGCCCCTAGTATTCTGGCTGGACTCTACCCCCACAGTTACCTGGCAACAGCCAGGTAGCCCGCCCACTATAAAAGGGTCTGCGTGGCCCCTCCTTGCTCTACTGCCCACACTCTCTTGTCCTCTTTTTCTTCTCTTATTCTCTCCCTTGTCTCGTGCGCCCCTGCTCCCCCTCTCTCCCCCATTCTCTACCCCCCCTTTCCACGTGGGCATGGCCGTTTCTCACCTCTCTATCTCTTCTTTACTCTTTTCTTTTCCCCTACTTTTCTAAAATAAAGCTTAAAAATCATGGGCTGTCTCCTCTTATCTAAACCCACTGTGATGGAGCAATGGAACAGGCCTCAGTGTTTCCAGCCGACAGAAAGGACCAAGGACTTGCACGCACGCACACACACACACACACACACACACACACCATCCCCCCACCCCCGGCTGGGTCTCCCTCAACAGGTACACAAGCCTGCATCATATCAGCCCCGTCCACAGGTACCCAGCCCATAAGTGAGGAGGGTTGGTAGCAATTCCTTTCTCAGCCAGAAGGAAAAGCTGAGTAATAAGGTTTCAAACTGCTGAATGCAAGGTGCCTACCACCTGCAGCTACAGTCACTCTGCCCACCTGACCTGAGCCTGCCTGCTGGGGTTCACATGCTTCTCATACATGACACACTAACTTCAAACTAACTATGTGCCAGAAAATGACCTTGGGCTTCTGACTCTCCTGCGTCTGCCTTCCCAGTGCTGGGATTCTAGGCCTGTACCACCTGCTGGTTTATATGGTGATGGAATCAATGGCCCAATTCCAGGCCAGTAAAAGCTATAGAGTGAGACCCTGTCTAAAGGCAAACAAACATACAAAAATGTTAAAAAAATAATAATAACTCGAGTAACATTTGATGATTATGCAAAACGGTCTGAGAGATACAAGTTTAAAAACAACAACCACAACTGACTGCTAGTTGTGTGGCTCATGTAGGTAGGTGGTAGAACTTGACTAGCATGTGTCATGTCCTTGAATAGAGAGTGCTTTTGGAAAACAAGCCCATCAGGTGACCTCAAGCTGCAAGAACCACCCACCTCCACAACAGAGTACTGCCCTCCCAGCCAGACCCCACTGTCCCCACAAGGTCCCCACGGCTGCGTCTACCTGACCACTTGGTACTGCTGGATCAGAGGAACGAGCTCTGTCCACCGGGCATCACTCAGCTGCTCACACTGGATGTCAAGACTCATGGTGCGTGCACAGTGCAGTCTGGGCAGAAGAAGAAGGAAGAGAACTCTTGAGAAATGTTCGTATCTTAACAGGCTAGAATTTGTAAGAAGATGAGTCTAAAAGCCAAAAGATATTTTTTTTCCCAGTAGGGGCCCAGCCTCTCCCCAGCAAGTCTGTCTACACGTTGAGTCTCCAGAAGTAAACAAGTTACAGGGAGAGGCCAACTACCTGGTGCCACTAAAAGGAGAACCAGAGTGCCCCGAGTATGTACACAGTCACCTCCTAGTTTCTGAAGAAACCCAGCTCCCTCAGCACCTCCTTCCTGCTGCAGGCAGCACCTGCTACCAAGGCTGGCCTGGTTATCTGTTGCTGATTTGTGGGAGCCTGGCTATGGTCTGGAAACTCCAGCAGGGGAGCTTCCTGTTCATTCAGCCTACCTCTTACTCTGAGAACAAGTTGGGCTAGCCCCATACTCTACTGTTGCCAAGCCGTCTACAAAGTCAAAGGCCAGGGAGCACGAGGCCTGGACACAAGCAACTACCTTAAGGGCAGGAAGGCACAGGACTCTGGGGGAGAAGGAGAGTCTTCAGAGGCAACCACTATGGCATTTGCTGTTGTGACTCAGGCCAGGCCAGGACCAACTTCTTCACAACCCTCAGCCAGCTCAGGCCGAGCCCGCAAAGAACCCGGGAAAGCTGGGACAAACAGATCACAGGCTCTGATAGAACCTGAATAAACATGGCAGGCATGGCTGTGGAAGGATGTTTCTGAGGCCTGGGGACAAATACCCAGGTCTCCACTTTCCTGAGCAACTATCTGTCAAGCAAGCTAGCCTGGACAGCATGTGGGGATCCCGGAGGGCTGCCTAAAGGAAGTGAGGGGTGCTGTGCTGCTGGCAGAGGACGGAGAGGGGTACCAGGTTCTGTTTAAGAGAAACAAATCACTTCAGCTGCTCTCTGTTATAGTTATGACAACAACAGTTCTGTGTGAAGTTACAGTGCCTGGCATACATACCATGGCCTTGCTAAAGGGGTCTTCCCCTCCCTTCCCAGGGCTAGGAGGATACCCCCTTAATGCTAACCATGGGGGAAGATTCACTTTACACATATTGACACAAGGGCTAGTGACAGGGGAAACTGAGGGAAGGGCATAGATAACTCACTGTGGACATACAGCCAGGGCATGGAGAAACCAGAGTTGTCCACACCCACAATGCCCCAGGGAGTAAAACCGGCACTGCCTGGATCAAATGTGTCATCCAAAGCCAGCCATCACTGGGACAGTACCACTGGGGTGGGGCAGCCCCCAGCTCCACGAGTCCTGCACTCTTCTGCACTACCGGGTCCTAGAGTATCTACCTTTGGGGAAAGCACAGGACGGGACTTCATGGGAGGCAGGGTGCCAGCCAGTTCTGACTGTGATCATCTGAGGTCAGGGACAAGGGATGTGAAAGTACCCAGGCAGCTGGTTTTTCTCCCACAGTCCTCTCCTTGTTTGGCCTCGGGATCAGGCCCTCGGAATGCACAAAAGTAACCAGGCAGGAGGCCCCACCCGCCCGCTTAGAGGCATTTAGACCTCTGAGGAGATGTGATTGGAGACTGCTAGCTAGCTGCTCCTAGCTGTAGCCCCGCTGGGTTAGTCCTAGGATCTGAAGACACCCTCTTTGGGCCTTAAAGTGAGCGAACAGGCAGCTGGCGACGAGCACTGAGCACTGAGCAAGGCTTCTCGGAGGCACAAGTGTGTCACCCTAAGAAGGATCCGGCCTTAGAGGCTGGCCGGGCCCGTGATCCCGCCCCCGCGCCCACCCTATTTTTTGGCCCCTCAAACCTTCTGGTCCAGACGCTCTGCCACGTATTAAGAGGGCCAGGAAGGGACCCGAAAAAAACTCTCAAATGCAGCCGGGAGCCCCAAAACATGACCCTAGCTCACCTGGTGCCGCTGCTAGAGGTCCGGACGCTCCGTTTCTTCCGCCCAGGGCGGGGCCTAGAAACTTTCCGCGGCACTCATTCTCTGGCCCCAACTAGCCTTTCACTTTGCCTTCTGGAGACCGCCCTCCAGGTCTGTCCCTCCCACGTGCAGGCTGCACTTTGGGAGACGGACTTGACAAACCTGAGTCACTTCTTTGGGCCTAACTAAAAATATGTAAACCGCCCCACAACTGCCGCGAAATGGGTGTGGCTGTGAGGAGAGATTCTGGTATGAACAACAGCACACTCCCATCCCTCCAACAAGCCAACAAGGTTTTCAGGGATAGAACAGTGTTCAAAACAGGCGCTTAAACTCTGTAACATGCTCCAAGTTATGGGATTTGCTTTTGGTTTCCGTAGTTTTGAAACAAGGCCAGGAAGACCATGAATGTGCAGATTGAATTTCTGAGTGCTGGGATTCTAGCACTGTGGGAAAGGTTAGCCTCGAGAGCGTGTCACTCGGAGCCCTGCTCTCTTGCACAGATGGGCATCCCCAGGGCAGTCAGGGAACTGGCACTCATCCCCCTAAGTATCTGTTAAACAGCTGTCATGCGCCAGGTGCTGTTCTGAGCCCCTCCCTGGACTTTATAACTTAAGTGAAGGAGATCCTAGTAGGCCAGCATAGGGAATCAGGAACTGTGTTCCCAAAAAGACCTGGGACAGGAGGCCCTGAAGGGAGAAGGAGGCACAGAGGCAGGCACAAGACAGGCTGGGACTCAGCCTCATAAACCCCGCACAGTGGTCACTACAGACACAGCTTAGCCTTCATGGCTGCAGGAGGCATCCTCATGGCCCCAAGACCAGCAAGCAGCCTGTCAAGTAGGGGAAAGGTAAAGCCTACCCAATTACAAGGCAAGCTTTGGCCAGGCCAGCCTTTATTTGTTGCTAATGTGAAGAAGAATTCCTGAAAAGAAGCTGAATTTACAGAGAGCGACTGATAAGAATTTCAGTGCTGTGGAGAAATTGGATTGGTGCAGTTCCAGAAGCTTCTTTGTCCTGGGCTAGTTCTAGCCTCTAGGACAGTTTCTCCTTGGCCGCCTCTGTGTCGGAACTAACATCTTGTGACTAATAGAAACCTTTCCGGCCGGGCATGGTGGTGGCGCACGTCTTTAATCCCAGCACTTGGGAGGCAGAGGCAGGCGGATTTCTGAGTTCGAGGCCAGCCTGGTCTACAGAGTGAGTTCCAGGACAGCCAGGACTATACAGAGAAACCCTGTCTCAAAAAAAAAAAAAAAAGAAAAAAAAAAAAAGAAAGAAAGAAAGAAACCTTCGGGCTGGAGAGATGGCTCAGTGGTTAAGAGCAGGACTGCTCTTCCAAAGGTCCTGAGTTCAAATCCCAGCAACCACATGGTGGCTCACAACCATCTGTAATGAGATCGGATGCCCTCTTCTGGAGTGTCTGAAGACATATAATATAGTGTACTTACATGTAATAATAAATAAATCCTTTAAAAAAAAAAAGAAAGAAACCTTTCGGGATTTGGGGCGGGGCGCGGGGTCGTGAAAGGCTCTGTGTAACAGCCCTGGCTGTCCTGGAACTCTCTCTTTAGACCAGGTTGGCCTACAACTCACAAACATCTGCCTTCCTTTTCCCAGTGCTGATATGAAAGGCGTGCATCACCACACCCAACTTCCTTTTGCAATCCTTTAACTCAGCATATCAGTAGCTTCCACTAACCAAAAGCTAATAATAATGTTATCGGACAGCTTCTTGGACCTACAGAAAAGCTTCCTCCATCTTGTTGTAACTACTGCTCTGATGTACCTGCCCACCAATGTACTTAAACTTGCCTTGATTTATGATGTTCTTCTATAAACATACAAAGCTTCGTGAAACTGCTTCCATGTTGGAACACTGAATTTGGAGTAACCTAAATCTGTGTTCTCAGGCCATGGTCACCACCAATGACTCCAGAATATCTCTTATTCTCTTTCCGGTGAGAGCTGTGGTTTTTGCATGGATACTCAGTACCCACAGACAAATGGCAGGGGCTTCCAAGTGAGGATCGTGGGTTCAGGCCGCTACATGGCCGGCAGGTACGTGTCTCTTAGCACCTCACCAGGACCTCAGAACAAACTAAAGACAAGCACCACTCTTCCTTCTACCAGCAAGAAAACAAGTGTTTCTATAGAGACCACACCCAATGGGGAAGAGTGAGAAGTGAGAGAAAGGGGGGGTAAGGGCTCCCTGGGTGCTGAGTTTGCACTAACTTTACTGGATGCTGTATGGGGAAACTAACATGGGTGGATGGGTCTGGGCCCCAGTACAGTCATGACGATCATCTCAAGGAAGTGGCAGAGACCCTGGGTGGAAAGGGCAAAGGAATGTTCATCTTTTGGAGGCTCCAAAAGGATCCTCCCACAGACACTTGGCTTTTAATTTCTCTCCTGAACTGTGAAAAGACCACACCTGGTATTTTTTTCACAACTGTTACAATTTGGGGAGGGGGGTATTTTGGGTTGTTTGTTTGTTTGTTTTGGGGTTTTGGTCTTTTCTTTCAAAGCAGGGTCTCGCTGTGTAGCTGTGGCTGTCCTGGAACTCACAATTAAGAGCAGACTGACCTCAAACTTACAGAGAGATCCACCTGCCTCTGCCTCCTGAGTGCTAGGACTAAAGGTGTGCACCACTATACATGGCTCTGTCACAGTTTTTTAAAGCAGTGGTCTTGCAGTAGTTCATGGGTTGCCTTTAATTCTAGCACTCTATTCCAGAGGCCCAGGCAGGTGGATCTCTGTGAGTTCAAGGATAACAGAAAGGGCTTCATAGTGAGAAAAAAACAAACAAACAAACAAACAAACAAAAAAGATAAAGCTTAGCTATGTAGCACAGGCTCACCTTGAACCTGGTACATAACCAAGGCTGGCCTCATTCTCCTCCGCCCTGAGCTTGGGAGCCTTTGCAGCCACGCACAACCTACTTTATCTGTGTACAACCACAGTGGCCCAACCTCTACGTTACCAGCACTTTATCCAGAAGGTCAGGATGAGTTCAAAATTACTTAGTGCTACATAGTGAGTTTCCGGATAGGCTGGGCTACAATGTGAAATTGTGTCTTTAAAAAGAAAGAAAAAAAACAAAACACATATACAAAGACCAGTCTGCTGAGCAAGGCACTGTCACAAAAATACATTTATATAAAAAAGGATACACTGTAACTTTCTTTTGTGCACAATTACCTGTTTATGAGACTGAACCAACCATCTCTATGGTGGGCTGTTCTCAGATTTTTTTCACTATCCTGGAGCGAGAATCAGGATAAGGTCCTTCCTATACACTGCCAAAATGACATAAATTGCTGCAGAAATATGTCTGCGATATCCAACAATGCAAAGTGACTGTCGCGAGGTGCGGTACCAGTGCCCTACCTCGGGAGCAACTTTCTTTTCCCCTAGGTCTGGGAGGCCTAGGGATAGCCTGGCTGCCCGTTCAGGCTGTGCGCACATGAACCTCCCCTGGATAGATCTCGCTCTATCCAGGTCCTCCACCTACTCCCCAAATCCCGAGGAGGTGCTTTCGTGGAGGAAGGGCAAGGGTCGCTTGTTCAGGGAAAAGAAATTATAACTAGGCAGGTCCTTGCTTCAGGAGCCTAAAGAGAGACTACGCATGCGTACACTCGCACCAGGACCACCACCCTCCCCCGAGCCCTCCGCCCGGAGGTACGCAGTGAGATGGCGTCATCCAAGTGCGCAGACACCGCCGCATTCGTCCCTCCCCCAGTGCTGCCCCGCCCGGGAACGCCCGTCTCGTCTCCGCTCATCACCGGCTGAGCTGGGTACCGACATCTCAGTGACCACGAGATAACATAGCACGTGAAACTGACCTCACGAAGACCGAGGCCTGGAGAGCCGGAGCGTGACCGCGAGCTCGGGACTGGAGTGGAAGAAGCGTGGCAAGGCCTACGGGGCGTGTCCTCTGTGTGGGGGGCGGGGTTTGCTGTGGAGGCGGGGCCCACGCGTGGTACTTTCCCAGACTGCAGGGACGCTTGGTACTCGCCTGACCACCGCCCGAAAGTCCTGCCGGGATAGCAGCCCCGCGGGAAGTCCACCCGGCTGTGCAGCAGTGGTGCTCTAGGGGTGCTTGACGCCCTCGTGGTTAGAAACAGATGGGTCCTGTTGGCCGATTCCTGGACCGGCTTTTGCCTACGTGATAAACGTGTTTCCGGAACTCTGTCAAAATGTGTTGGAAGTTTTTGTTTTGTTTGTTTCGGAGCCAAGGCTTTGTTGTATAGTTCTTGATGGCCTGAAACATTCTTTGTAGCCCAGGTTGGCATCGAAGTCAGTCCTGCCTCTGCCTCCCTGGGTTCTGGGATTTCTCTGCCTCCCTTACTTGATTTATTTCTAATTGAACAAATCCTCACTATGTGGCCACCACATCTGGTCTCTGGGTTTGTTTTGTTGTTGTTGTTGTTGTTTGTATGTGGGGTGTGCATATACCTTTTGAGAGCGTAGGAAGAAGACATCCAGTGATCTACTCTATCTCATTCCACCCTGCTCCCTTCAGACAGGGTCTCTCGTTGTCTTACTTTTCTACTGCTGTGCAATACCATGTTCAAGGCAACTTAAAAAAGAAAGATTTTAATTTTTTTGTGTGTTGCAGAAGGTGAGTTCCTAATCATCATAGTGGGGAGGGGGGACCACGGCAACCGAGAGCCAGGCAGGCCTGACTCAGTAGTAGCTGAGATTTATACCCTCCTCTGTAAGTAGGAGGCAGAGAGACCTAATGGGAAACCTCACAGCCTAGTGGCACACCTTCAACCAGGCCATGCATCCTAATCTTGCCGAAGAGTTCCCCCAACTTGGCGATCAGGGGTTCAAACGAGCCTTTCCGGTCCATTCTCCTCCAGACTACCACACTCACTGAACCTGGTACTAGACCGGAAACCGGCAAGACTCAACCATCTGCCTGTCTCTGCTCCTCATCACTCTAGGGTTCAAAGTACTGAGTGATGAGGCAGCCCCCTCAAATCCACATTCCTTCCCACACACCCCCAGCAAAATTAAAGCTTTCTGCTACAATACTAAAAGGAATCTATCCATCTTGAAGGAGGTGAAAACTTATTTTGTTTACATTTTTTTGTCTTACAAAAAGCCATTCATTATAGACAAGTTGAAAGCACATAAACTAGTGTCAGTCTACAATCCTGTGGTCTAGATGAAAATACTGCCATTTTGATTGCTGTTACTAGCATTTGTTTGTCGACCAGGATGGTCTTAAATGCAGTGTGCCTGCAAATGTGATGTCACAGGACCTAACAGCAGGAAAATTTTCTGAGAGAAGACTTTGGAAGAAGCAGATGGCTCACTTGGTCAAGTCACTTGTTGTCAAGTCTAGCCAGGTAGTTCTGTTCTGGAAGCTCACTTGAAGGGGGAAGAAAACTCACCCCTAAGTTGTCCTCTGACCTCCCCTCAGGCTGTGGCATGCCCACATACATACACATTCATACACAAAGAATTAAATTAATGTTAAAGAGTATTTTGTTTTGTTTTTCGAGTCAGGGTTTCTCTGTGTAGCCGTGGTTGTCCTGGAACTCACTCTGTAGACCAGGCTGGCCTCGAACTCAGAAATCCGCCTGCCTCTGCCTCCCAAGTGCTGGGATTAAAGGCGTGTGCCACCACTGCCCAGCAAGAGGAATTAAAAAGAAACAGGTGAAACTAATCTTTAAGTCAGTATGTCCAAAATATCCTTTCAGAATGTAATCAGTAATTTTTAAATTAAATTGAACATAATTGTTCACATTTTTTCATACTCAATACTCAGAGCCCTGTGGTTACATCTGCTCATGGGACATCTTGGGCCAGATGAGCCGTATTTCCAATGCTCAAAGTCTCATGGGATTTTTTTCTTATTATGTGTGTATAAATGTTTGGTTTTTTTTATTTTATATATTCTATTACATTCTCATAATTTGAGGAAGTAGACATGTGTGGGCAGATATAACTGATAGAATCCAGGGCCTGGAGAGATGGTCCAGGGGTTAAGGACACTGGTTGTTCTTCCAGGGGACCTGAGTTTGATTCCCAGCAACCACATGGTGGCTCACAACCATCTATAAATGGGATCTGATGCCCTTTTCTGTCACACAAACATACATGCAAATAGACATAAATACTTAAAAACAAAACATACAAACCAAAAGAGGCAGAATTCAGAAATGAGACAGGTGCTGCTTCTGTGCTCTTTACTATTAATGAAGTCAGTTCAGGAGCAGGGCCAGCTCTGAAGGGCTCTGGCGCCCTCTAGTGGACATAAGCTGGCCGTCCAGGAGCAGCAAAGGCCAAGAACAGTTTGGGGCACTTCTAAGTCTATCTCTGAAAACCCACCTTGGCTGACCACCGGAGTGGGAATACTAGAAATAACTCATGATGTGACATGCCCCGGTCTACCAGAAACCACAGAGGATCCTCTGCCTGGCAGGCGAACAGTCCGCAGGGGTCAGGGCAGCACTTTGCTCTTCCACCGTGGCTGAGCTGAGTGGTATTTACTATGGAATACTGTGGAATTCTGGAGATGTAGAAAGGCATTCTTTCCAGAAACCAGAACACATCTGCTCTCAGCACTTCGGGGATATCACCCTTTGAACATCTAATAAGACAGCTTTCTTAAAAAAAACTTTGAGGGGAATGGGGTGGGGGTGGGACAAAGATGGCTCAGAGGTTAAGAGCACTTCCAGAGGCCCTGAGTTCAATTCCCAGCAACCACATGATTGCTCACAACCATCTGTATGCTCTTTCTGGTGTCTCTGAAAAGAGCTACAGTGTATTCACATGCACAAATAAAATAAATCTTCAAAAACAAAAACTTTCCCCCCAGTGGCCCTGGCTCTCCTGGAACTCACTCTGTAGACCAGGCTGGACTTGCTCAGGTATCCATACCTTCTTCTGATTTCCAAGGGCACCTGCACACACACACACACACACACACACACACACACAAAAATAAGGAGCTAGAGAAACAGCTCAGTGGTTAGAAGTACTTATTGACTTTCTAGAGAACTCAAGTTGGTTCCCAGCATCACTGTCAGACAACTGAACTGCTTCAGGGAATCTGACATGTCTGGCCTCAGACCCCTACACCCACACACGTACACACACTTACAAATAAGAGAAGTCTTTTAAAGTTCAGGACTTAGCCAGGCAGTGGTGGCACACGCCTTTGATCCCAGCACTTGGGAGGCAGAGGCAGGCAGATTTCTGAGTTCAAGGCCAGCCTGGTCTACAGAGTGAGTTATAGGACAGCCAGGGCTACACAGAGAAACCCTGTCTCAAAAAAGCCAAAAAATACAATAAAATAAAATAAAATAATAAAGTTCAGGGCCAGAGAGATAGCTCAGTGGGTAAGAGTTCTTTCTTTTCTTCCAGAAGATCCGGGTTTGATGGTGGGTCACAACCATCTGTAACTCCAGTCCCAGGGGACTGCATGGCCTCTTCTGACCTCAGGCACCAAGCATGTATGAGGTATACAGACTTATATAACAAGCATATAAAACACATAGACACAAAATAATAAGTCTAAAATTTTTTTTTAAAAAGTTAAAGTTAAATCTTTTGATAAAAAGAAAAATAAGGGGCTGGAGAGATGCCTCAGTGGTTAAGAGCACTGACTGCTCTTCCAGAGGTCCTGAGTTCAATTCCCAGCAACCACATGATGGCTCACGGCCATTTGTAATGAGATCTGATGCCCTCTTCTGGTGTGTCTGAAAAGAGCTACAGTGAACTCACATAAAATAAATAAATAGGAAAAATAAAAGATCAATCATAGTCTCATTATCCCATAGGATGCCACCTTCTTCCTCCTCTTCTTCCTCCTCCCTCCCTTCCCTTCTTTCTTTTTCTTTTCCTCTTCCTCCTTTTCTTCCTCCTCCCTTTTCTTCCCTCCTCCTCCTCTCTTTGTCTTTGAGACAGAATCTCTCTGTATACCCTAGTATCCCTCAACTTGCTATGTAGACCAGGCTGGCCCCCAACTGTCACGATCCTCTGCCTCCTGAATGCTGGGACTAAAGGTGTGCTCCAGCATGCATGTCCAGCTCCATGGGAGGTTCCTAAGTTTTTCTGCATTTGCCCAAACATGCTGATGCACACCTCTAATCTCAGCCCTGGGAAACAAGAGGCAAACAGATCTCTGAAGTTAAAGCAAGCCCAACATACATGGGGACATCCTGACTCAAAACTATTTCTTAGGAAAAAATTGGTGTGGGGGCAGGCACACAGATGAGTTTTGTTGCATATTTCAAATATATAAAATGTATGCATGTTCATATGAACATGGCGATAGCTCTGATGTCACCCTCAGGAACACCATCAATCCCAGCCTTTGCCTTTACAAAGCAAGTGAGTGCTGTGCCAGTTGAGCTGCCCCTCTGGCCCAGCACACGTGTGCGTGGTTTTTACTTCATTTACTTTGAGGTTTTGTGGAGTGGGAGGCTAGGAGAGCAGGACCTCTCTATATAGCCCTGCCAAGGAACTCACTATTAGACCTGGTTGTCCTCAGACCTACAGAGATCTGCTTCCCGACACACCTGGCTCAAACAAGCTTTCATGGATGCTGTGTTGTCCTGCAGGCTACTTACCCTGAATAATAAAGTCTGGGGTGAGATCTGTCCACGTTAATAGATGTTTATCCATTTCAACAACTGTAAGGTATCCCATGGCATAAATATACCAACATTTAGTAAGTTCTTTTACTCCTGGTTTGTCTGGTTTCTTTTTCTCCCCACAGCAAATACACTTTCCATTTCTCTGTATCCTTGTTGGGTCACAGCATGCAGGATCTGTCTCATTCTGTGACTCCCAAATGGCATAAGAATTCACCTTCCCAGAGCTGGGGTGATGGCTCAGTGGTTATGAGCACTTATTGCTCTTCAGGACCTGGGTTCACTTCCTAACACACACAATGGTTCACAACTGCCCATAACTCCAGTTCCATGGGATCTGTCACCCT
Organism: Apodemus sylvaticus; assembly: GCF_947179515.1. Taxonomy (NCBI): domain Eukaryota; kingdom Metazoa; phylum Chordata; class Mammalia; order Rodentia; family Muridae; genus Apodemus; species Apodemus sylvaticus. Next base: position 64,026,861 of record NC_067472.1, on the reverse strand, counting down.
CTTCTGGCCTCTGTGGGGACCAAGTATGCTTTGGCACAACATACACATGCAGGCAATCAGTGACATCAAACGAGCAAACAATAAATAAAATCTTTTTATAATTCACCTTCCCAACCTATCAGATATTCCACTGAAGTAGATCTTTAGTAGTTGGCTGACAGTTTCGATCTTGAAAGAGCTGAGCATTACGGCACACACCTGTTCCTTCCCAGCACTTGGGAGGACAAGACCAGCCTGGGATATGTAGTGAATTCTAGGCTGGTCACAGATATAAAGTCTCAAAAAAGAAAGAAAGGGAGGGAGCAAGAGAGCTCAGTGGGTAATACCATTCCCAGCCAAAAGAGAGAATCTGAGTTTGATACTCTGTCTTTTGGTTTGGTTTGGTTTTGGTTTTTTTTTTTTTTTTTTTTTTTTTTGGTTTTTCCGAGACAGGGTTTTTCTGTGTAGCTCTGGCTATCCTAGAGCTCACTTTGTAGACCAGGCTGTCCTCAAACTCAGAGATCCCCCTGAGAGTTTGATACTCTGAACCCACACGGTAAAAGAAGGAAACTATCGGCGTTAAGTCGTCCTCTGGCCTCCATGTGCTACCCCCAAGTATAATAAAAGCATATATACAGCCATATCTCACTCGAGCTCCAGCTGGCATCGCAGCACGGACAGTGAGTAACGTGCGTAGTCTGCCCCCATACATGCCTTGCCTATCCCTATGTCCTTGAGGCGCCCAGTCATGTTCCTTTTTAGATAGGGTCTTGTGTGGGTGTGGCCTAGGCTCGAAGCCACAAGGTCACTATGGAGCCAAGGATGACCTTGAACTCTTTTTAAAAAGAAAATTTATGAATGCTTCACAAATCCTTGTGCGGGAACCATGCCAATCTTCTCTGTACGCTTCCAAATTTAGTGTATGTGCTGCCAAAGCAGGCAGGCCTTGGACTCTTGGTCCTTCTGCCTACACCTTCCAGGACTGGCATTAAGAGTGGGTATACTAGCCGGGCAGTGGTGGCGCACGCCTGTAATCCCAGCACTCTGGGAGGCAGGGGCAGGCGGATTTCTGAGTTCGAGGCCAGTCTAGTCTACTGAGTGAGTTCCAGGACAGCCAGGGCAATACAGAGAAACCCTGTCTCGGAAAAAAAACCAAACCCCAAAATCCAAAAAAAAAAAAAAAAAAAAAGTGTGTATACTAGTCTCACTTTTGTGCTGACAGGGATTGAACCTAGAGCCTCATGCATGCTAGGCAAGAACTCTACCAACTGAGCTCTGCCCTCAGCCATTTTTGCTCATTTTAATTGTCTTGATCAGAGGATCCCTACCAAAGGGACTTTCCCTCATTTTCATGTAGCATGTAGAAATGGGTGAGATGTGCCAGTGTGTATGTGTGTGTGTGTGCATGTAGGGTGTGTGTGTGCATGAATGTGTGTGTATGGGTGTGTTGTGGGCATGTGTGTGTGTATGTGTGCATGTAGGATGTGTGTGTGCATGTAGGGTGTGTGTGTGCATGAATGTGTGTGTATGGGTGTGTTGTGGGCATGTGTGTGTGTATGTGTGCATGTAGGATGTGTGTGTGCATGTAGGGTGTGTGTGTGTGTGTGTGTGTGTATGGGTGGGTGTGTACATGTTACACGTGCATGTAGGGTGTGTGTGTGTGTGTGTGTGTGTGTGTATGGGTGGGTGTGTACATGTTGCATGTGCATATGGAGGCCTGAGGTGGCTGTCAGGAATCATCTTCCATTGCCCTTTGGCCTCCCTCACCGGAGGCGGGACCTCTCAGTCAAACCCAGAGGTCTTGGATATAGCTAGTCACATCTTGCATCGTGAATCCGTCCCTGCCTTCTGAGGCTGGAATTGCAGGGAATTGCCATGCCTGCCTGTAACTGAGGTGAGTTTCTGGAGATCCAAACTCCAGTCCTCCCACTTGAACAGCAAGGCTTTAACAGATGAGCCATCTCTCTGGCCCCCAAAGATACCTCATTCTATTTTTAAAGTGCGATGTGTATGCTCCGGTTTTCGACCCACATGGACTTGAGTTTGGAGCCACTGGCTGGAAGGACTGATGCAAGAATACAATTCCTAGGACAACTGCTAACATATTTATATGAAGAACTCTCTGAAGACAGTTTTGCTGGGCTGGAGAGATGGCTCAGTGGATAGCACCGGCAGCTCTTCAGAAGACCTGCACCCGCATGGCAGCACATGACCGCCGGGAACTCCAGTTCCAGGGCAATCGAATGCCCTCTTCTGACCTCCTCAGACAACAGGCACACATGCTTACACATACTTACATGCAGGCAAAACATCCATACACATAAAATAAACCTCTTTTAATGATACAGGTTAGGGTTGAGCAAGGCGGCTGAGCCAGTAAGACTGCTTGTCGTCGGGCCTGATGACCTGAGCTTAATCCGCCGCCCCACACCCCACACCCCCCCCCCCCCCGTTCCAACAGCTCTCCCAAACCTGTCCTCTAGACTCTCTCTCTCTCTCTCTCTCTCACACACACACACACACACACACACAGAGAGAGAGAGAGAGAGAGTAAAAATAAAAAAATTTTTTTGAGACAGGTTTATCTATGCGGCATTGGCTGCCCTGGATGGAACTCACTCTGTAGACCAGAACAGCCTCAAACTCAAGAGATTCATCTGCCTCTGCCTCCCGAGTGCTGGACTTAAAAGCATCAATCCCTCCACCACCCAGCATATTTCACCCCGCTCCAGCGATACACCTGACTTTGCCTTTGCCTTAATATAAACCATATTCTAGCAAAATGAAGTCACCTCTTTCTACCCACTATGCATACTTGGCCTTTGACCCTGATCACAGGGAGCCAATGGCCTTGCTGCCACCCGGCACCGCCCTTCTAGCGAGTACCCTACAGCTTGTACCCTCTGCAATCCTTCATCAGTCTTTGTTTCTGCAGTACTTTGGAACTTGTCTATAGACCCTGGGACCAGACTCTTCCACGACAAAAAGGAACCAGAAAATTAGAGACAGACAGCAGGAACAAAAGACAATAAAAGCAAACATCTCAATAATTATATTACATGAAAACAGACTCAGTGCACATCAATCAAAAGAAAGACTGTTTCCAAAACTGTGTATATCAGCTGAGCAGACGGCACACACCTCAGTCCTAGCGCCCAGTAAGCAGAGGCGAGAGGACTGCAAGGACAAGGGCATGGTAACAACCGGTGGGAGGGGCAGCGAGCAGGACTCCATCCCTGAGACCATTTATGCGGCTCAGAGTTGCTGCCTGATGCCTTCTAAGACCCAGCTGAACCTCAGGATTCTGTTGCCCAGGGGAAACCCCATGTCATGACATGAGGCCTCAGCATGACCTGGCCAGGGTCTGCACCTTTCCTGCTTTTTTCCAGCTTGGTCACCTCACCCTTAAGCCAGACAGCAATGCAATGTCCTATGGCCATGCCAAGAAGTAACAATTTAGCCAATGCCATCATTTGTATGTTCTAGCAAAATTTTCAGAAGTTCATTTTTTTTGTCTTTGTCTTTTGAGACAGGGTTTCTCTGTGTAGCCCTGGCTGTCCTGGAACTCTGTAGACCAGGCTGGCCTTAAATTCTGCCTGCCTCTACCTCCTGAGTGCTGGGATTAAAGGCATGCACCACTATTGTCTGGTTATCTTCAAAAGTTCAGATACACGAGAAAATAGCTAAGAACTAGAGCCAGAGCAAGACAGCAGAGGGTGAGTCCTGAGCCGGGGGGAGATCCCTCCCCTGCTGCCGCCAGCGTGTGAATTACTTCTATGGCTCCTAAGAAAGGGAAGTACAGTGTCTAAACCCTGAGGACATGGGTCTTGGTTTCCAGGTTTCGGCCATTCCTGCAATGTTACCTAGATAAGGAAGAACCTGGCCAGGCAGGGGTGGTGCACTCCTTTAATCCCAGCACTTGGGAGGCAGAGGTACGCAGATTTCTGAGCACGAGGCCAGCCTGGTCTACAGAATTCCAGGACAGCCAACGCTACACAGAGAAACCCTGTCTTGAAAAAGAAAGAAAGGAAGGAAGGAAGGAAGGAAGGAAGGAAGGAAGGAAGGAAGGAAGGAAGGAAGGAAGGAAGGATGGAAGGATGAAGCTTGGGCTCAGAGGCAGTGCTCCCACCTGGTGGAAGGGAGGACCAGAAGTTTAAAGCTCTGAGCACTCATTTACTCTTGAACCGTGGGAAGCAAAGTCCAGTTTCAGGACTGACCTCTCCTGAGGGCCAATACGATCTCCCTCATTCCCACACTCCTGTCCTCCCGTGATCACACTAGGGCTGCCACGTAGGATTATTATTCTCCCTACACACTTCTCCACAGATCTGCTGAGGCTCCTGAGAGGTATGGCCTCTTCAGCTAGAGTTGCAGAAAGCCCCAAACCAAAGGGAACACAAGAGCTTTGTATCCCTGCCAGGAGCAGCATAAGTAGACAGGACCAGCCAGGAGCCCAGGTCTCTCACTAACTGGGGAGGTAAACAAGAACATGGCCAACTGCATGTCCTGGACACGAGTCCTGCCAGGGTGCCACCAACACCTACTATAGTTCTGCCTACTATCCCTCCCAGGCCCATATTTCTCATTTTGTGAAAAACTTTCCCCCAAGTCCATCCCACATTTAGGATAAGGAACTGAGCCCTACCTTTTCAAGGAAAAGACATTTAGAACATTAAGTGTCAGGATTGGAAAGATCCAGAGCAGGGACAGCAGAATCCCAAGAGATGTCATGAACAAACTGGGTCAGCCTGGCTTTCCCTCCCAGGACCAGACACAGAGTGGGTAATGTCGTGGAGATAGCCCCACACAGACAGAGATAGACCAAGGCAGCCCCCACCCTGCAGCCTCCCTGGGTATCCGAATTTTAGAAGGTTTACAAATAGAAGATAAAACAAGAACACACACACACAAAACAGACAAAAAAAAAAAAAAAAAGCAGAAGGAGGAGAAACAGATTCTTTGGAAGGCCGACATTAAAGTTGAGCTCCAGCCAGGCTTGATGGATGGTACGTGCCTCTAATCCTAGCACTCAGGAGGAGGAGGCAGATGGAGTTCTGTGAGTTTAGGAACAGCCTGGTCTACATAGACATGTGGCTTCCAGGACAGGCAGAACTACACAGTGAGATGGTGTGTCAATAAACAGATGGATGGATGGATGGATGGATGGATGGATGGATGGATGGATGGATGGATGGATGGATGGATAGCAGAGTTTCTCCCAGACTGATTAAGGGAAAAGAGTGTATGATGTACACACGCAGCAGGCCAAGCATTCTCAGGAGGCACAGCAGAGGGACCCAGAGCCACATCCTGTGTCAGGAGCCCCAAAGTCCGGAGGCCTGGAGGAAGAGACAGAGAGAGGGCAGGAGCATGGGTCCCCCCATGTGAGTGGGGATGTCAGAGGGATGGGAATCCTGAGAAAAATGTAGGGGTCTAGAAGGAGGGGTGATGCTGCCAGAGGAGAGATGCTTCCTTATAGGAAACAGTCACACTCCTGTGATGGTTATTACTAGGCGTCAAGTCCTAAAAGAGGCAGCCAAGGAGAATGATATTGGCAAACAAATACTGAAGCATGGTGAGCAGCACTCTCCGTGACATACCCTACAGAGAGGGACTACAGAGCCACGCCAGGACTAGGGACTCCTGAACCTCCACGTGTAAGCAAAGACCTCTAAAGTGAAGTGAAGGTGCAAGGCTAAAAGGCATGAACTGACTGCTGTAAGAAGAAAGTTCTCCTGAGGGGAGACTAGGAAGGGGGGTTGGAGGTAGAGGGCGGAGACTCCAGCCATATGGAACCAAGTGTACAGCTCCTCCTTGGAAGACACTAGTTTCTTCTAGAACCAAACTGATGACTACCACAGGGGCCAAAAGGGTCTACCCTCAGGTTCAAATCTGTGAGACTACAGTCCAAGGACCAGAAACCCTGTGCACACAAAATAAATCAACCAGGATGAAACCAAACTTCATCCACCAGATGCCTGAAATGGTTAACCCTCAAAGTGCAGAAACAGCAGTGTCCTAAGAGGCTTGCAGGTTGGTCCTAACTCAGCCTGGCTTTCCTTGCCAGGGACCGTCATGCCACCGTCCAGTGGGCATGGACAGTTTCTCTAAGACAGCAGCTTTACTTAGTACTGTGACCTCTCCTATGGCCCGCACAGGGCCCTGTGACATAGGTCACACTGTATGGTATTGCTGTTTCTAGGATCTGACCTCTAGTCTCCCCCCATTTAGTCTGCCACCTTCACCTGCAGGTCAGCTCTGTCACTGTGTACATAGGACACAGCAGTGAGGATCACTGAGGTGTAGCTAGGAGCTGGGGCTTCTGATGGAAAGGGGGTGGGGGTCCTAGCTCCTGGTTTTCCCTGACCAGACTCCTTCATGCAGTTTACCTCACGATCTTGGCAGTGCTGCCGTATGCCATCCCAGGAGAAGCACATAGCAGGCTATTGAAATACCCATGGACGCTACTGGTCCTCAAGCCCAGACCTTGAGAGTGTCACGTTACTAGCCCAGCTTAGCAGAGCCAGGTCTCCAGGGGCCTGAAGCCCATAAGAGAACAAGACCAGCAGGCAGTTCCCAAGGTGGCTGTTCCCTTCTTCAACCCACTTTCCAGACCTCCTTCCAAAGGCTGCCCAGAGCAGGGGTCCCTGTCCTCTGGCCAGAACTCTGGCAAAGTGCACAGGCTATACACTCGGCTCCCCGGGGGCCTCTGGTAGTCCCTGGGGGACCTCAGCCATCTTGGGTGATCTCCTCCCAGAATGATTTTGATTCTTGAAACCAGGAGCCACTGCCTAGGCACAGGCCAGGTTATCTCTGTCCTGATGATGATGGTCCTCAATAAGGAAGATGCTTTTGGATACTGTTCCAACAGCCAGTTAATAAGTAGGACACTATCCAAGGTAAGTAGATAGCCTCTCACGGTACAAAATAGCTAGGCTGGGTCACAGCCATGCTAATTAGTGACAACAATTTCTAGCCATAGCACCTTCCCTTCCCTACTTATTCTGAGCCACTGGTCTGTCTGCTATAGATAGTCTCAGGGCTGTCAAAGGATCCCCTCGCGTCCCTATCAGCAGAAAACCCTCTGTGCTTCAACAGATACAGGTGATACATCCTGTTCATTATTCTGTAGTTCTCACCATCTATAGCCAAAATCCAGATGACCTATCCATGTCCTCCCCTGATCCTGAGCCCAAAGGGGCAGCCACAGACCTCCATCCCTGTCCCTTAACCAGCTACATGGGCCCAATTTGGCTGCTCAAAGCTCATCTACCACAGCCCTTCCTCGAAGGCTACCTGGCTGGCCCTGCAGAAACCAGGCCAGTAGAGCAGCAAGTCTGGCTGGGAGTGTGGGTGTACTTCCTCCCTTCTCCAAAGCTGTGGGTAAGCCTCTGACTCCCGGGACACCTGCCACTGTTTCCGAGGTACGGCTCCCCCACTCCGGAATAAGCTCAACTTGTAGGCTACAGGCTCTCAAGACTCTACAATTAGGGTTCCAGCCACTCCCTTTTGGCTCCTAGTCTATTATGAAAATGAAATAAAAAAGTGTACAGTGAATGAAAGCACCCGTCTCATCCACAGAGGCACTGGGCTTTACGGCCAACTGTGGGTGGGAGACCCTGAGTAACTCTGTTCTTCCGTGAGGACAGTGCGGAGACCAACTGTCCAGGGCTCCTGCCATCACAGCAATGAAGTGAGAACAGGCAGGGGCTTCCTTGCTCCACGGTGCCAGTTGCCCAGCCCAGGGGTGTGAGTGTCCTAGGAACTCCCCTGCCTCCCAAGAAGGCCCAGGAGAGCTCATATCCAAGAGATGAGCTAGACTTTAAGAGTGACCCTCCTGCTGTCCTACACGCAGCACAGGCCAAAATTTGTGCAAGTACCATTGGCAGACTCAGCCAGGACAAGAGAGCCAGAGAAACTCTGAGTCTTGGTAGGCCCTTTATCTCAGGGTGGCTACAAGCCTGGTAACAACGTCATGGAATCACATCTCTACAGAGGACCCAAGGTTGGTCCCAACCTGAACAGGTGACATCCTCTTATGCCAGCTGTATCTGTAGCCCCCCTCAAACCCCTCTAAAGCTCTGGGATATCTATATCCTGGAGGATGAGGTAGTGGCCTTGACTACCAAAACAAAACAAAACAGTCCTCAAGGTACACAGAAGTCACTCCTCAGGTAGGTAGTACAGACCTTGGCTAACTGAGGGCCACAGTCAAACCAATCCCATTGTCACCAATCCCACTGTCAACCTCTCTAGCCCTGAGTGGGCCAGCCAGGTGTGGTTAGCTGGGCAGGGTACAAGGGACTGTCCCAAGTACTAAGCCCATGCCCTACACCACAGAGGAGAGTTGAGTGCTTTCCTGGCAAGATCTCTCTGACCCTGAGATGTAACAGCCTCGACAAGAGAGACCCGGGCACAGGCAGGACACTGAAAACAAACGACCTTTTCCAGGGCCCAGCCCAGAGTCCAGCTATGTACCGCTGAAAATTTCCTAAAGCCTTACTGCTTCAGGCTGGGCAAATACTGAAGTGCCATCAGGCCTCTGGTATGGCTTTCCCGGGTTAGCTCCAGTGTGAGTCCCTTCCAGGGCAGGCATGGCTAGGCCCCAGAAGCTCTGCCTCCATGTTTCCACCCTACTGCTTCCAACTGAAACACTAAGCTCCTGTCCACCCTTACAATCACAGCCCAGAATGTATACAACCTGCTACAATTCTCAAACAGGGCCAAAGACAACTCCTGGCATAGCAGACCTTATCTCTGACCCACCTTGGGTCCATGACCAACAAGGCTCCAAAGGAGTCATTAAGATTCAGATGACACCTCGGGAGTCTCAAATACACAGGGACAAGGGAAGCTGAACATTATTTGCCTGCTGTGGAAGAGAAGTGTGTGACCCACTGTCCAACCGCTCAGCGGCAGGCTCTGTGTCACGTCTCTTGGAACCCCCTGACATTCTAAGCACCCTAAACAGGGGGACTTCACCCAATTCCACTTGAGTCTGGAGAGGGTAAAGGGCACCCACTATGGGCCCCAGGATGCTTGTCCTCGTCCAGGACAAGCGGATGGCCCCTCCTGTAGCCATGAGTAGCCATGAGCCAGAACGAGGCTCAGGCATGGCGCCCTTTGGGAGCAGTGAACTGCTATCTGTCCTGTATGTGCCTCTCAAGACCATACAGGTGACTTAGAGAACATCTGTACACCTCAGAGAGGTGGAAGGAACCAGAGAGGTAGTTTCTACCCTCTAAGGGATTTAAGATAGCAGACCCTAGGCACCAGTGGGACAGAGGCCTGAGGCTACACAGAAAACATTGGGGCCCTATTTCCAGAGTCCTAGGATCTCTCCATCACAGGTCAGAGGGCTGCAGGATGCTGAGGCAGGGCAGGTCTTATACTCTGTAATCCTTGGGGCTGTATTTCATGGATCCCAGAATGCAGGAAATGTGTTTCCTGCTGGAAACAAGGGACGCCCTCTTACTCTCAAAGCCCTCCTCCCATTCGTTAAAGGACAATAAGTCACTTTTTGTATCACCTGACTATTCCTGTGCTGCCTATGACTTTCTGCAGGAAACACAGACAGCTGGGGCAGGCAGAAGGGAAGGGCTGCAGAGTCCAATGTCCCAGGCCAGCCTCCCCAAGAAACAGGAACAAGGCAGCTGATGGATCCCAGGTCCCCAGTATCTTCTGTGAGGCCACAGGCAATACACCTCCTACTTCCAGCCAGAGACAAGTCGAGACCATCAAATAATTTACTGTGATTCAACGTGTGCCCTCATAGGTGCCTGGAGGGAACTGAGAGGGGTGGAGGTCTTGGGTGCCAGTAGCAGCAGGGACAGTTCATGACAGTCTGTTCAAATTGTCCATGCGAAGGTCTTGGTCACATCTGTCCACCATCCCTGGGCTGGCCTGGCTCCAGCATCGTTTCCTTCCTTCCCTCCTCTTTCCTTCCTTCCGTCAGCACCTCCTCCCTGCATCCGGCACCTCCTCGTCCTGAGCCTGTGCCGGGACAGGCACAAAGGACATGACTGACTGCAGGCAGGGGGATTGGCAGAATTGGGGGAGCAGGGACATCAGAGTGGATACGAAGTTCATTTGGCTAGCTGAGGTCGCTGCCCCAGATGTCCTGCTGGTCCCTGCCTCACCTGGTGTCAGGACAGCACGCACTTGCACCTCATGCAGCCAGGACCACTCTCATCAGGCGGGTTCAGTTTCCGCAGTTTATGCTGCCGAATCTCACGTACTAGCGTGTAGAAGGCATCCTCCACACCCTGGGAATAGAGGGACTGGATCAGAGAGGACTCTGAGGAGAGAGGACTCTGCCTGGGTAAGAAACTCCCTGCCTGGATTAGAGAACACCCCAACCCTGGGAGCTCCCTTCCTCAGCTGCAGAACCAACACAAATAGGGAGCTGGGTTCTGGCCATTTAAAAGGCACAGGCCACTTTCCTTAAGTAAGTTCACTCCTGAATATCACTGAAAGTCAGAGCCACTTAACTCAGGACTCTCCCAGACCCCCAGTATGTCTCAAAGCTGAATAACCTAACAACACTGAAGGGCTTAAAGCTAGCAAGTATCCATAGGACACTGGGGACAAGAAGACCTAGGCCCCTGGGTCACCGCTCCGGCCTGGCTCAGGGCAGCTCTCTCCATGGACCCCATCCTGCCCTGGAGCTATGTGAACCCAGAACTGCAGGGCATAAGCCCAGACCCTGGCCCTTGCCTCCCTCACAGCCCTGCGGTCTGGGAGACTTACAGCATGAGGGCCGTTGGGTCACATGGGTCCCAGGGGGTCCCAGAGGGTCCCGGAGCTGGAGCCAGAGCCAGAGCGGCTGCCCTGTGTTGAGGGAGAGGGGCGATGAGCTCTGCTTCCTGGCTGGGCTGGGGTGCGGGGAATCCTTGCCTAGCTATGGCGAGGGGAACAAGCTCACCTGCCGGGTCTTGGCTGATGTTTCGATGTAGGGGATGCCATAGCTGCGAGCAAGGTCCTGGGCCTGCCGAGACTCAACAGTGCGAGCGGCCAGGTCACACTTGTTGCCCACCAGCACCATTGGCACATCATCTGAATCTTTCACCCGCTTGATCTGTTCCCTGGAGGGGGATGGGGTGTATATGAGCCAGCTAGCAGGCTGCAGGCATGACTGTGTCCAGGACATTCAAAAAAAGACATAAAGCCTCAGTGTGACACAGAACCTTCCTCACGTACGCCACAGGCTCATGGGCTAGCCATTGGTAGCTCACCTGTACTGATGGATATCTTCAAAGGACTTGGTGTTGTTGATGGCAAACACACAGAGGAAGCCCTCCCCAGTGCGCATGTACTGGTCACGCATGGCACTATATTCTTCTTGACCTGCTGTGTCTAAGATGTCAAGTAGACACGTCTCCCCATCAATGACTACCTGTTTCCGGTAGGAGTCCTGCAAAAGAACACAGCTTAGGGGTCACACTTCTCCTCAGACAGAGAATCCACAGAGCCAGCCTACCTGTGCACCTCTAAGACCCGGCTGTCTGGGCCTGTCCCGACTCTTACCCATGACCGCTGCCAGAGCCCACCTCTGGCAGGTAGCCAGAGCTCACCTCAATCGTGGGATCATACTCGTCCACAAAGTGGTTTTGGATCAGCTGGATGGTCAGGGCACTCTTTCCCACGCCTCCAGCGCCCACCACCACAAGCTTGTATTCTGTCATCGCTTCTACAGGGGCTGCCAATCCAGGAGCTCCTGCCCCACCTGCCAATGAGAAGCACACTTAGCCAGGCCTTTGCCACTTGAGACTGCTAACAGATGCCTGACCCAAGGGCCCCTCTCCAGCATTGAGCAAGCAGGCCAGCCAGTAGCCCAGTCGATCACCTGTGGCACCTCCAGCTCAAAAAGGGAGGACCCCCCCCACCCCCCCACCCCCCCCACCCCCGCAACCTCCTCAAACAGAACTTAATGGCTGTGTGAGGAAGTAGGGAGAGGCCCCCAAGGCAGGGCTGACAGCTGAGAGCTTCTCCCAACCACGCACCCAAATTAGAAGTCGCTAGGTAGGCAGAAACCCTCAACTGGAGGCGCCTGAGGGCTGAGGCCACCCCCCAAAAAACAGGTCCTGCCACGGCGGCCTCAGCGTGCCCAGGCAGGCCAATGCCAGCCTACAACCGGCTCTGGCCCGCCGGCATGTGGGTGCAACCTACAACTATTTACTGAGCGCCTACTGCATGCCAGGCGCGGTCCCGGCAGCGGGGGAGGGGGGGGGGGGAACGGTAGCTGGAGAAGGACCCTGCCCTCCACTAAGACAAACCTTCCGCAAGGAGCCAGGGAGCTTTCACAGAATGGGAAAAAAACAAAATAGCTGAGGGTGCGGGAAGCAGGTGACTGCAGGAACGCGAGGGGTAGCTGGGAACAGAAGGCCCTGACTGGGGCCCAACGCGGGTGTCCTTGTGGCCCCGAGGCCCGAGCGTGATGGCCGCGGGGCGCTGAGTCTCCGGAGGCCCGGGCGGCGCCTCGCTGGGAGGACGGCCACAGGCAGAGCGAGCCCGGCCACAGAGGCGGGCAGCCGGACGCTTAGGCACGCTGCCGGGCCAAGAGGAGCAAGGAAGCACCGATCACCTGCGCCCCGCGCCCCACCCCGTGCCCGCACTCACCGCTTGCTGGTGCGACTGCCCCCGGGGCCGGGGCCGGGGCAGGGCGGGGGCGCGGACGGGCGCCGGCTGGGCCCGCGCATGAGCTCCGTCCGCGGCGGGTGCGGCTCGGGCTGCGGGCGCCGGGAGCGGACGGCGGGGACTTGGCCGGGCCCGCGCTCGCCCCGCCCTGCTCCGCCCCACGCCCGTCCGTCAACTCGAGGCGTCCGGTGATTGGTCGAGCTCCTCCCCACCGCGACCTGTTGTGGTTGGCTGAGCAACCCATCCGTCAGAAGCCGCAGCTAGGCGGGGCTTCCTGGAGCAGCCCGGAGGGCTGTGTCGGAACTTGGGTGCTGCACTCAACAGTGATGTCTAGTTCCTAGGTGCAGAAGAGAGAGACGGAGACGGTGCTTACGAGCCTGAGATTCCTCCGGAGAGAAACTGGTGCACGCTCGGGTTGCGTCGAGGGCCTGCCACGGAGACTCCACCCTGCAGCCTCACCAAAGGCCCAAAGGCCCACGAGCGGAAAGGTGATTCCGACCGGGTCTTGGCGTCGGAGACAGTCAGCGCCGCGGACGCGAAATACCAGAGGAAGACAGAGTTCGCCGGAACCCCTAGCTCCCTGTTCTCGTAGACCGAGGTGGAGTGAAGGCTCCATCCTGGGGCAGCGTCGGCCCATCACACCGTGCTCCTCGTGCTTTGGAGAAGACCCCCTACCTCTCTCAAACTCGAGGTCCCAACACTGCAGCAGCTCATACTGAGTCCACTTGAAGAACGATCCCGAAAGTCAGAAAAGTTGGTATTGGGGCGAAATGAAGTGTTCCACCCACTCAAGCAAGTAGGGTACATCTGTGTCAGACGCAAATGACATGTTTTCAACACTTTTTGACATTTCAAAGAAACGAGTAAGCACGTCCTCAGAAAACCGACAGGGCTTTTACTCAGGTGGTGCAGACCTGGGGTTGCACGCTCACCCCGGTCGCCGCCCGGGGTGCGAGCTCGGCTTGTTCTATTCATCTAGCCGGCAGATAACCGAGAGCTGGCCAGAAGCCTCTCACGGGCGGCTCTCTGAACCACTCTGAGTGTCTTCACTGCGTCCAGCCGTCCGGCTTGTCTCTCTTACTCTAGGGAGTATTTCCACCGGATCTGCCGCGTGTCCCGGCAACCGTTGCTAGGGGGCGGGGCTCATCTTGCTGCAGCCCTGGATGCCCGCGGCTCACGAATATTTGGGTATTCAAATGAGCCCCGCCCCCGTTGCCATGGCGCCAGGTCCACAACCCCACCGCGGTGATAAAAATAAAAAAAGCCCTCACTTGAGATAGCGACCGCCGCGGTGGAGGGGCCTAGGGCTGCACCCCAAGTTTTGGGCACCCTGGCCCACCCCTCAGGTGAGAGCCTGGCACCGCCTCTCCATGTCCTTTGTGCTAGGGGGAACCTGGGCCGAGGAGTGCGGCCCATGTCTTGTGGGACAAGGCATACAGGGCAGAGTAAGCAATAACTCATAAAGTGCAGTGGAAGGGGCTCACTCTTACTAGAGAAATGTATCTGGGAAAGACAGGAAGTACAGGAGTTAGGGGTCAGCCAAACCTGGATAGAGGCCACAGAGGATAACCAAGAAGAAAGGATACTTAATGTTCTGAACAGAGTTCTTACTCTAGCTATTGTCTCTTGAGTATAAAATCTGGAGCCAAACACAGACCTCTGTATCTTTAACGAAAAACAGTTTATGAGCTTCCTACCAAAGGTGTAGAGGCACCTGAAAAAAAACTCTAAAAGTATGGGAAGGAGTGCAGGAGAGGCGGGCCCACATAAGATGATTGACAAGAACATTCCTGGGATCCCCTTTAGGGGTAGAAGTAGGATTTGGATCCTGTCTTTATTTGCATTGGGTGACCTAGAGGGACCCTGGCTGAATCCTCACTAAACGAGCTTCATCCTCCATTAGAAAGGTCACAGGAGGTTCAGGATCCACAGCCCTCCACCTAACAACTCCCCCATTTTTGTACCTGCTTGCTTCTGGGTACTGTGACCTTGGCCAGCTCAGGTGCCACAGAGCACAGTGACCTAACCAGGAAGCTAATCTAATTCTCTTTTACAGGTGTTATATGTAGACACATGTGGCCCCCTTGCCCGGATGTTTGACCTACAGCAGGAGCCAGCTACCTTCAGGTATTTAGTCAGAGGAATGTGCGGTTGGAGGTACTGTCTGCTATCTTGATCCTAAACCTAGACTCAAGAGACCATTAATGAAGGCAAATCCACAGCCCTGGTCTGGGACAGCCCAGGGAACTGTCAGTAACCACTTGCTGCTGGTTACTACATACTGGTTCAGTATCCCTAGCCTCACAGCCTTTAAAAAAAATCTTTGTCTTAGGAGCATGTGCCTGTGTGTGTGTGTGTGTGTGTGTGTAGCACATAGTACAAGCCAGAAAAGGGCATTGATCCCTTGGTTACAGGCAGTTGTGAGCTACCCAACATGGATGCTAGGAATCACACATAGGTCCTCTGTAAAAGGAGCAAGTGCTCTGAGCCCCCAGCCAGCTTTCCAGCCCCAACTCACAGCCTTTGTGAGGCCCCAGACGGCAAAGCTTGGAGCCAGCACTCATTGTGTGGACACTGTGGGACACAAATATAGAACAGAGGCCAAGGAGACACTCCAACCACAGCAAACTGATTGCTTTATAATCGTGAAGACCTGAGCTTGATCCCCATAATTATCACACAAAATGGCAGGCATAGGAGTGGGAGCTTCTAATCCCAGCACTGTGGAGACAAAGCTTGGCCTACCTGGTAAATCTCAGGCCAGTGAAAGCTACCTTATCTCAAAAGGAGAAGATGGTACCCAAAGTTGTTCTCTGACTTACACACACACACACACACACACACACACATGCACGTGCACACACACATACACAATAACACATACACATACAAATTGTAAAATGGATGAATACATCTTTTTTTAAAAAAATACAGAAGCAAAGGGATGGTAGCAGCCAACCCCCCAAATAAATAAATAAATAATTGGCTGGGTGGTGGTGGCGCACGCCTTTAATCCCGAGCACTTGGGAGGCAGAGGCAGCCGGATTTCTGAGTTGAAGGCCAGCCTGGTCTACAGAGTGAATTTCAGGACAGCCAGGGCTATACAGAGAAGCCCTATCTCAAAAAAACCCAAAAATAAAAATAAATAAAAATAAATAAAAAAAAATTGAGCTGAAACTAGGGCAGGGGATGTGTGCTATGCAGTTGTCTAGACCATTGACATTGCCGGGGCCCTCAGGCCAGGCCAGAGCAGGCTGGGAAACGGGAAGCTGATAGAGAAGAGAGTTGATCTAGTGGCTTCGTGGGCAATTGCTGTGAACTGGGATCTTGTAAAGAAGACTTGGCTCTCTGCTTCTCTTAACAGGTTGGACGTGGATGGACCCAGCCTGGGAGGGATCCCAGGGGTCTCGACCAGGCACAGCTAGTATCCGGGTACGGGAGCTGAGCTGGCAGGGCCTAAACAACCCCCACCCACAAAACAAGAGACTGGGCAGCCATGGGGATATCCACAGGGAGCGGCGGGTGGAGGAGCACCTGTCCCCTGCTCGACTGGTAAGTGACTGAGGCAGAGGCTCTGCCAGGGGTCTGCAGGAAGTGGCATCCTGGTACCCTTTCTGCTGATATCTAGCTTTCCCTCCACTAGGTACCCCCTGCCTTTCTACCCTTAGAGTCCCTGCCAGCAACCCCAAGTGACAGACACAATCATCCCCAGGCATTGAAATCACAGATGGCACTGTTGGCCGAGGCCTGTGCTCAAGTCGACAAGAAGTCCTTTACTTGAGCTAATATTGCAACAGGGAGGACAAAGAGGTGGCATAGTGGGACATTGGAAGGACAGCTGTCATGGTCCATGGCCCCTTACCAAGGCTAGAGTTCCTCTGTCTCCTCTCAACCTGCCTGAGGCAGGGTGTATCCTTGGTACACTGACTACACTGGCAGCAGGTAAAGACTTTCCTCCAAATCTAGTGTGAGAGCCCATTGTTGTACCCAGCCCTGAGTCCTAAGGTCCTATAGAGTCCACCTGGGTGACTCTGATGCTCTTGGTACTTAAGAGTTTGCAACGTACTCATAGTTGGCTACCATGAAGGAGAGAATCTTGATGGATGGTATCACCCAGGACCTCCTCAGAATAACTGGCTAGCCTGCTAGGCCAGAACCTGCATGTACCCCTCAAGGTATCCACTGATGCCATAGCAGTGTGGCCCAGGGTCCTAAGAGACCACAGCAGCATGTCACACACAAGAATGTTTTGTGTCGTCCGTCTGCAAGAACAGACAGGGCCGTGGGCCCCCATGCCTTGACTCAGCATGAGTGTTTTTGTGTGTCCTCTGGTCCAGGTATGCTGTGGCTGGATGCCGCTCAGCAGGCCTCTGGACTCCAGCTGCATTGTTGGGTCTGTTCTGAAGGTCTCATCTGGAGACCGGCACCCCCAGGGCAGGCCCTTCCCTGGCAGCACTCCTTCCCTGGTAGTTAAACAGTTACAGTCTCTACTCACATCATGCCCACCAGCCAAACTCTTATGGAAAGCCCAACTGGGATGAGTCAGGGAGCACCTCCACCTGCTCCAGTAGGGTGCTCCAGGGGAGCACCTCCACCTGCTCCAGTAGGCACCTTTACAGAGTCCTCAGCCGAGAGCGTGGAGAGAACCCGGAGTGACACCTGATGATTTCTGCAGCAGGCCCTGGCCCAGGTAGATGACCTCCAACTGGTGAGGGTGCTGGAGATGTGTGTGGACACCCGTAAGAACAGCCTGGGGAACTTCGGTGAGAGCGCTGGTCACACCCATGCCCCTGTGACTATCACAGCTAGACCTTTCAATGAGCCAATTGTTATTTCCTGGTTGTAAATGAAAAGCTAGCAAACACCTTGGGCAGCATGTCTCTTTCCTTAAGATTGGACCTTAGAACAAAGATACACACTCAGCTTAGAAGCTTTAGCCTGGGGTGGATATTCTGAAATGACTTCTCAGAGGGACCACACCAAACACCGGTACCATTATGGCAAAACAGCACAGGTACTATGCTCCCATGCAAAGTACTCCAAGAGCTTATTTGTAAATGATTTGGAATTTGTAGATACAGTGTACAAATGTTATATTGATCCCTCATGTACCCTTTCCCTAGAATCCCCTTCTGCAATTTCCACAGAGCTCTTAACATTTGCTCTCTCTCCCTCACAGTTTTGCCTGAGTGTGTACATGTGCGCGTGCAAACACACACACACACACACACATACCTGAAAACCATGTTTTTTTAATCCCTTTGAGATACAGTTCCTCTTATTCATGAATGCTTTAGTGCCCACTTCCTACAGAGAACATTATCTTAAGTACTCTCAGTATAAAGATCCAAGTCTGAAAAGAATACTGACAGAGTGCTCTTATCTATGTCAGTCACGGACCTTGTTCAGATTTCACCAAAACCATCCCAACAGGAAAGATTCTTGCTGTTCAGGATGCTTGTGCATTTCGTTTGCTTTTCTCTGATTACAAGTGAAGTTAAACACTCCCCACCATGGTTAGCTTGGTTTTCAGGTTTGCATATAAGTGCTTGACAGCTCCTGTAGGATCTCTGCACCTGTGAGATCAGGGGCCTCTGCTCATCTTTGGAGCCTTATCGGCCACCCTACAGCCCTCTTCATCTTCCAGGGATCCTGTCTCAGAGGGCCAGGGTCTCACCCTCAGAAGCTCTGAAATGGGAGCCTTCTGGGGCTTTAGGCTGTGCAGGACACTTGTTACCCATTTGCTGCATAGTGAAAGATCTGTCTCGGGGTGCGGGGTACTTCAGGCCCTGGGACTCAGTGAGGGGAGATGTTCAAGGTTCACCTCACCCATGCCAGCCTGGCTCCACTTCAAGCCAAGTCCTTGCCAGTGCCTGTGCCTTCTGCACCATTTTACCTATGCTAGCCTATAGCATGCAGTCCTACAAGGTGAGGGAGAGAAGGTTCAGAATACCTTCAGAGGACCCACAGATTCCGTCCCACTACGAGCCAGAAGAGGCCTGGGCCTGTGAACAGCCCCTCAGATGCTGATGCCTCTTGGGAGTATAGGGAACAGAAGACACTGCAAAGAGATGGGCAGGGTTGTTGGGGCCAAGCCAACCTCTTCTTCCTGTGCTCCACAGGATTGCACCTCCCTAACCTGATCCAACTGAAGCTGAACCACAGCTGCCTGGGCTCCCTCAGGTGAGAGCCTGGTCTAGGCAAACAAGGGCTGGGCCGGAACTCAGCTATGGCGGGCTCCCTGCCCCTAGTCTCAAGACTCTGCTCTACCCTCTTGACCTTTGAGGGTGAAGGCTAAATGGTTTTAGAGGCATTGCTCAGGTGTGGGCTCTGTGGAAGGGGGAGGGAGACTCTGGGGTAAGACCCTTTATGGGTGGGCCCCAGGTACCCTTCCTTCCAAGTATCTTGGTGTCCCTGGCTCCTATTCCTAGCACCCTACAGTGAGGTAAGTACCTCTTTATCACCATCAGAGGGAGGCACCTGCCACTTGTGAGTGACAGGAAAACCAAAGCTGGGCTCTTGTTCGGGGTGGTCATCCAAGGTCCTGTGGCTGGTAGGCCAAGTGTGTTCCCTGACCTCCAGAAAAGTGAGGGGCTTCTGGCAGACAGCCCCAAACCAGCCTAGACTTAGAGCTTCCCTTACCTCATTGCAACCCAGGCATTAACTATCCCCTAAGGCCAGGAGATGGAGGGAAGTGACTGGTATCCCTAGGAGAAAGAGAAGGTAGGAGCTGCCTCCAAGCTGATCCTCCACTTGAGGCTAGATACAGCAGAACATATATCTCCTGAACAGTGATTGAAATAGTAAAAAAGCTTAGTGTTCTCAGAGTTCTCAAGAACTAGCTTAAAGCATTGCATTCAAAATGCTAGGCCACCTTGTGGTTCTGTCTGTCAGGACTAGAAAGAACAAAGCCAAGAGTACCAACAGACCAAGAGTACCAACAGACTAGTAGTTTGAACAAAGGTGCTTGTGAAGATGCTGCTGGCCCAAGCCTAGAAATGTAAGGAGGGAAATTCCAGTCAAAAGTCTAGAAAGAGGCTGGGATATAGCTCAGTTGGTAGAGTGCTTGTCATTCATACATGAGCTGCTGGAGTCAATCCACAGCAGTGCAGCACACACACACACACACACACACACCACTCTGGCTCTCTCCTCTTGCTCTCATTTTCTCTCATGTTTTTAACTATCTGAATTGGAGTCCAAGTGTAGCATCTGGTTGTTTCTAGTTGATCTCCTTACAAGGCTATTTAACAAATAAAGCATTAAACAGAATTCGACAAAACAGTGAAACTGAGTAAATGCCAGCAAAGATAAGAGAGCAGAGACCTCTGCATCATGGAGCCACAGGGTGCTGGAGTCCAGAAGCCCTGTCAAGAGAAGACACGGGCTGGGGTTCCATGGCATTCTAGCAGATGGCTCTTCCTCCAGATTCTCAGAGAAGTTTTCTAGGTCTTCGTGAACAAATTATATCAAAGAACAATATAGGTCTATAGAAAGAAAGCACCTAAAATAAAATGAAGGCCGCCAGGTATGGTGACAAACCTTTCATCCCAGTACTCAGGAAGCTGAGGCAGGGTCATCTCTGTAAGCTCAAGGCCAACATGGTCTACAAAGTGAACTCCAGGCCACCCAGGGCTGTACCGTGAGACCCTGGCTCTGAAAACAGAGGATGGAAACCATGACACAGAGGCAAAGGTGGTGCACAGCTAAGAACAAGCGAAGCTGGGAGTCATGGTGTGGGCCTGGGATCTCACGCTGAGTATTCACGTTGAAGGTTAGTTTCAGCTCCATAGTGAGTTCAAGGCCAGCCTGGAACACATGTGACCTTATCTCAAAACAACAAAAAAGAAACATAACAAAATAATTCTAAAGGAAATATAGTCAGATTGCAAATGTTTTGAAAGCACCCTCAGCAATTTGATCACAGCAAAGAAAAGCATAGTGAGATTTTTGCTTTCTTTCAGTTATCCAAGCCTGCACCCAAGCTGACTGGTGTTTACCAACCTATAATGACTGAAAATGAACAGCTTTGTAACAGGAAACTGATTGAATAACAGCATCCCCTAAAGTGCTATTTTAACTTAGATGACTACAAAGATGAATATTAAAATCTCAGGTAGTGTTATAAGGGCTAGGAAATAATTTTAATGTGGCGGCTGTCGTCTCACTTGTAGCTGAGATAATTTAGCCCCTGAAAATAGCTGCCAACATGCATGCAAATGTTCTAAATACATGGGCTGGAACTGACACAGAATGACCTCATGCTGTCAGATCTGGGACAAGCATCTTTTGCTCAGCGCCACCATGTGTGAAACCCACTTACACTCTGATGTGCCACAGATAATTTGTTAAAATAAATTTGGATGGTCAGGCAGTGGTAGTGCATGCCTTTAATCCCAGCACTCGGGAGGCAGAGATAGGCAGGTCAGTGAGTTTGAGGCCAGCCTGGTCTACAGAGATAATTTTAGGATAGCCAAGACTGCAGAGAGAAACTCTTATCTCAAAAAAAAAAAAAAAAAAAAACAAAAAAAAAAACAAAAAAAAAACAAAAAAAAACAAAACAAAACAAAAAAAAACAACAACAAAAAAAAACCAACCAAACCAAACCAAACAAAATTGCACCTTTTTATATGCCTTCATTGCTTATCATTCTCTCTCTGCAAAGAGATGCTAGGGCTCAATCCCTGTACCATGTGCTGATTTGGGGGATGGATCATCTTGTTAATTCCTAGGAATTATCTTTTATGTTCTGGTGCAAAGTTGTCTGCAAAGCAATGTCATTCCCAGTGAACTCCAGTCTGGTCTGTCATATGAGGGCCATGTGCATACGCAAGCTCTGGATCTTAGCTGGCCTCCTCCAACCTCAGGACTGGGTCACCGATGTACGGCAGTCTTCAGTGTACACCCCACACTGCACACACCACTGCTAGCCTTACTCCAGGTGACCTTGACGGTCCCGAGTCATTGTGGCTCTAGTTGGTTGGGATGAGGTCATCTTGGAACAAGGTAGGCCCTATCAATGAAATAGGAAGAAGTAAACACTCATAATCACAATGTGCCATGGGAAGATAAGTTGGAGGTTGGCAGTCATGCTGTGAAACCAAGACTTCAAACATGACCTGTGAGGTACCTTCATCTACAAAGGAAGAATAGGCAATGTCCTCAGAACACTTTGCCACCCCCATCCCCCCACCCTCCCCACCCCCCAGTAAGAACTGTATCTGGCATAGTTTCTTCCACCAACTATTATCTAGGAGATGGGAATTATAGTCCTAGTGGACCAACTAGCTCCACCACCTGTGAGGTATAGTGGTTCACACCAGCAATCTCAATATGTAGGAGGCAGAAGAAGGGACATTGTGATGAGGTTTTTTTGTGGCCAGACTGGGCTACAAAGTGACTTCTGGCCCAGCTTGTAGAAGAACGTGATGCTATTAGAAAAGTTGAAAGAGCTGGGCAATGGTGGCGCACGCCTGTAATCCCAGCACTCTGGGAGGCAGAAGCAGGCAGATTTCTGAGTTCAAGGCCAGCCTGGTCTACCGAGTGAGTTCCAGGACAGAGTATACAGAGAAACCCTGTCTCAAAAAAACCAAATCAAAAAAGAAAAGAAAAGAAAAGAAAAATAAAGAAAAGAAAAGTTGAAAGAAATGATAGGAAAGAGGAAAGAAGGAAACAAATAGCAAACAAAGGGGGTTTTGTTGTTGTTTTTGTTTGTTTTGAGACATCATTTCTCTGTGTAGCTATGGTTATCCTGGAAATTGTTCTGTAGATCAGACTGGCCTTGATTAGCTAGCAAAGCTTTTAATAATTGGCAGAAATTGCTGGTCAGTAGTGGCGCACACCTTTAATCCCAGAACATAAGAGGCAGAGTCAGGCAAATCTCTTGAGTTCTGGGCTGGAGAGATGGCTAGGTGGTTAAGAGTACTGATTGCTCTTCCAAAGATCTTGAGTCCAAATCCCAGCAACCATATGGTGGCTCACCACCATCCATAATGAGATCTAAATTAAATGTAGCTGTCTTCTGGAGTGTCCGAAGACAGCTACAGTGTACTCACATATAATAAATAAGTAAATCTTTAAAAAAAAAATCTCTTGAATTCTAGGACACCCTTGTCTACAGAATGTGTTCCAGGACAGCCAGTCCGAAACAGAAAAAAAAACTGTCTTGAAAAATCAAAATAACAACAACAACAAATGACAGAAACTGGGCTGAAGATACAGTTGAGTCAGTCGAGTGTTTTGCTAATATGTACAAGGCTCTGGTTAGATCCCCAGCACTGCACACACCAAGCTTGGTAGTCCATGCCTGTCACACCAGAGCTTGAGAGTTCATGCTCAGCTACATGTGGAATGTGAGGCCAGCCTGGGGTACATGATGCTCTGCCTGCCTACTCTCCGGGGTTAAAGAAAAAATCTGCGAAGAACCACTGTTGTTCTTCCTGAGCAGGTCATGTCTTTTTGTGTATCTGAACTCCAGTTCACACGTCACGTTAGTTCAGCATTACACCATCAGCACACCATAGCAGACTTGCCTTCTGATTGCTAGCCCTCTTGCTATTTTTTCTTGCTTTATACTTACTTGTTAGGGCCTGGTAGGCAGAACCTCTTTAAAGAGCAGGGATGATGGTAGCAGGCCCCCTGAGCTTATTCCTGGTTTTGACTGGCATGTGTCCATTGTCTCCGTCAAGGATGATGGGACTGACATTTCTCCCTCAGTCTTACTATTGTTGTGCTCTCCCTTAATTAATTTTTTTTTAATTTTTTATTTTATTTATATGAGTACAGCATAGCTAGCAGACACACCAGAAGAGGGCACCAGATCTCATTACAGATGGTTGTGAGCCACCATGTGGTTGCTGGGAATTGAACTCAGGACCTCTAGAAGAGCAGTCAGTGCTCTTAGCCTCTGAGCCACCTCTCCAGCCCTCCCTTAATGAATTTTAATGGTGGTAAGTCACCCTTGCACCCCAATGTCAATACTGCTGGATCATATTTTCATTTTTCATTATTTATATACTTAGGAGTATTTTGTCTGTATGTGTGTCTGTGTGCCAAGTGTATTCCTGGTACATGCGTAGAGCAGAAGAGGTCTTTGAGTTCCCTGACACTGAGGCTACAGATGGGTGTGAGCTACCATGTGGGTGTTGGGACCTCACATCCTCTAAAAGAATAGCCAGTGCTCTTAATCCATGAGCTCTCTCTCAAGCCCTGGCCTCCAACTTTGATCTTCCTGCACCTGCCTAAATAAACATCCCAGGTTTAGGCATGTGGTACCACAGGCTAGCCTTGAACTTAGTTTAACCTAGGCTATACTTAGACTCAATATGGTTTGTTTTTTTTTTTTTTCCTCATATTGAGTACTAATATATGGCTCAATCCCCAGTTTTATAATATACTTTTAAACATGGCCCAACCAGAAGAATACTACTCTCAAATCAGTGTTTTTTGTTCCTCATGGTGGTGGTGTAGTGGTAGGGGCAGGGTGTGTGTATATGCACATGTATCTGCAGGTGCCACTGCCTATGTATATGTGTGGAGGCCAGAGGTCAACATTGTCTCCCACTATCACTTTTTTTATTATTATTTTATTTATTTATTTATTTATTTATTTATTTATTTATTTATTTGGTTTTCTGAGACAGGGTTTCTCTGTGTAGCCCTGGCTGTCCTGGAACTCACTCTGTAGATCAGGCTGGCCTCAAACTCAGAAATCCCCCTGACTCTGCCTCCCAAGTGCTGGGATTAAAGGCGTGTGCCACCATCGCCCGACTCCACTATCACTTTTAAAGATCTATTTCATGTATATGAGTATACTGTCTCTCTTCAGACACACCAGAAGAGGGCATCAAATCCCATTACAGATGGTTGTGAGCCACTATGTGGTTGCTGGGAATTGACCTCAGGACCTCTGGAAGAGCAGCCAGGGCTCTTAACTGACTGAGTCATCTCTCCAGCCCTGCCACATTATTTTTTAAGACAGGGTCTCTCATTAAGCCCAAAGCTTGATGTTTCTTTCTTTCTTTTTAAAAAGGATTTATTTATTTGTTGTGAGTACACTGTTGCTGTGTTTAGACACTCCAGAAAGGAGAGTCAGATCTCACTACAGACGGTTGTGAGCCACACGTGGTTCCTGGGATTTGAACTCAGGACCTCTGGAAGAGCAGTCAGTGCTCTTAACCGCTGAACCATCTCTCCAGCCCCGGCTCACCCTTCTCTTGACCTCATCCTTCCCTCTTGGCTTTGTTATTGTTTCTTTTCCTTGAGCTGAGGGCTTACCTGAGCGCTAATCCTCCAGCTTTTTTCTATTTTCAAACAGTCTCAGGTAACCCAGGTTGACCTAAAACTTACTATATAGCCAATGCTGGCCTCAAATTCTTTTTTTAAAATTTATTTATTTATTACATGTGAGTACACTATAGCTGTCTTCAGACACACTAGAAGAGGGCATCAGATCCCATTACAGATGGTTTTGAGCCACCATGTAGTGCTGGGATTTGAACTCAGGACCTTTGGAAGAACAGTCAGTGCTCTTAACTGCTGAGCCATCTCTCCAGCCCCTTCAAATTCTTTTTTATTATTTTATTTATCGTTATTTATGGTTATGACCATTTTGCCTGCATGAATGTCAGTGCACCATATGCATGCCTGGTGCTCTCAGAGGCCAGAAGAGGGTGTCAGTTCCCCGGGAACTGGAATTTTGGATAGTCATGAGCTGCCATGTTGAGGCTGGAAATTGAACTCTGATCCACTAGAGGCACAGCCAGCGCTCCTAAGCACCGAGCCATTATCTATCTCTCCAACACCTGGTCTTGAATTCTTCATCTTCCTGTCTCTGTTTCTACATCTCAAGTGCTGAGAATCAGGTGTGAATCACAGTTCCTGGGTTGGTTTTTTCTTTTTGTTTTTTGTTGTTGTTGTTTTGTTTTGTTTTTTGCTTTGTGAGATGGTTTCTCTGGGTATACTAATTCTTTCTCTCTGTAAATCAGCTATCCTTGAGAGACCTACCTATGTCTGCCAGAATGCTGGGATTAAAGGCATGAGTCACCATACCCTGCTTATTTTATTTAAAATAATTGGGGGGGGGGGGGCTGGGTCTCACTAAGTTGCCCAGGCTAGCCTTGAACTGAGATCATGCTGTTGTCTCTTTCAGCTTCCTGAACTGCATGCAATACAGGTACACCACCATACCAGGCTATTTTAACTTTTTTAAAAAAAGATTTATTTATTATGTGTAAGTACACTGTAGCTGTCTTCAGACACTCCAGAAGAGGGCATCAGATCTCATTATGGATGGTTGTGAGCCACCACGTGGTTGCTGGGATTTGAACTCAGGACCTTTGGAAGAACAGTTGGTGCTCTCAACCACTGAACCATCTCTCCAACCCCTATTTTAACTTTTTAAAAATCTAGACTTTTCTTTGTGTGTGTTACAAGACTCTATAAATAGTATGCCATCAACTCTAAGAATTTCACAGTTTTCCTATTATTACAAGGTATGGCAAAATCTAATTATTTCCTAACACTTACTCCTCTACAACAACAAGAATCCATCTTTAGCTGGATAGCCCACCAAAAGCAATGGAAGTTGCCTGACTCCTTGAAGCTCAGCCCAGTCATGGAACTCTTTTTCTGAGCTCCAGGTTGTAGGAAGTGGGTAAGCTCTGAAAAGGAATGGACAAAAACAACTAATCTGCCTCAGCTCCACGCAACTGAAGGTGCCCCTCAGGAAACCAACGTGAGCTTCAAGACCAGTGTGATAAAACCAAAGCTAACTGTCCGTGACAGAGTTTAAAAGATAGACAGTGCAGTAGTTAGGAACACTTGCTGCTCTCCCAGAGGACCTGAATTTGGTTCCCAGCAGTCATGTCAGGTAGCTAACAACCATCTTTAACTCCAGCTCCAGGTAGAGGTCTAATACTCTTCTGGCCTGCCAGGATATCTTCACACACAAGGCATACACACTCAGTCACACATACACACAAGGCACACACACTCAGTCACACATACACACAAGGCACACACACTCAGTCACACACACACATAAGTAAAAATAAATCTTGTTTAAAGGATCACAAAGGAAAGACAGAACCAGTTCCAACAAGTTGTCTTCTAATCTCTGCATAGATGCCATGGTGTCATATACACGAGTAGACACACACACACACACACACACACACACACACAGGACAGAGAGAGACAGAGAAAGAAAGAAAGAGGAGTGTGGGGGAGACAGACAGATAGCCAGTGTGGTAGGTGATACACTCCTGTATTAAGAGAGAGACAGAGGGGCTCAGTGGTTAAGAGCATTGTTGTTCTTTCAGAAGTCCTGAGTTCAATTCCCAGCAACCACATGGTGGCTCACAACCATCTGTAATGAGATCTGATGCCCTCTTCTGGTGTGTCTCAATTCTATCCAAAGGACTAATTAAATAGTCATTTGATTGTTGGTGTGGTGGTACACACCTGTGCTAGTAGACTGAAAACAGGAAAATGCCTCAAGTTCCTGACCAGCCTGGGCTACAGACTGAGAACATCTTGAAAAGGGGGGGGGGGGCCTTGGGGGTTGGAGAGATGATTTGGCAGTTAAAAGCACACACTGCTCTTCAGAGGACCTAGATTCAGTTCCTGTACCTACATCAAGTAGCTTGCTACCACCTGCTACTCTAACCCCAAGGGATCTGATATCCTCTTTTGCCCTCCATGAGCACCCACACAAATGTGTACACACACACACACACACATTTTAGGCAGAAAATGGTGATTTAAGGCAAGTGACTGAGTAAATGCTGACTGAGTAAATCTTTACATTTGAAGGGCAAAGACTAAAAGCAAATGTACAGCAACAGCAGAACACACGCCCCAGGTGGGCTACATGGATGAGTCCTTACCAAAGGATTTAGGGCCATGAGAAACAGAAGTAGTTCATGAAGCCTGAGCTCAGGGGGCAGTTGTACTCCCAGACAAAGGGCAAGCAGTTCAGGATTACAGGAAGAGCATCACAGCAGAGAGCAAGGGTGGATCCTTAGACACAGAATCTGTGTACATTTCAGGAAAAAGAGGCCAGCATGGGAGGGAAAGTCACAGGTAACAGGTAGAGCTGGGCCAAGGCAGCAGCTTGGAGGCAGTTCCTCAGGGTCAGTCTGCTATGTCTCAGGCTGGCCCCCTGACCTTTCTAACAAGTTGTGGGTACTGAGAACCCAGCATGTTTGGGAAGGGGCCTCAATACTCCAGGGACCTCCATGTCCGCAAACATAAGCTCCCTGGGAACATTTTAACTCTGCCCCTGATGCTACAGCAGGGAGAATGGGGATCAGGGATCTCTGGAGCCCATCAGCCGGAAGCTACCACAAGCAAGTCACAGCCATCCTGCTCCACAGGCAGCCAGAGTGCTAGCTAGCACAGCATTGGCTTCTGTTGGCTAAAGAAAACCCCATGACAGCACTGACCACTTACAGTAGTTACTTTTTATTGTTGCTGTTGTGGCTAAATACCTGGCAAGAAGCAACTTAAAGGAAGAGAGGTTTATTTGGTTCATGATTTAGGGGCTGCACCATCAAGGCAGGGAAGGCATGGCAGCAGGAGCAGCTCATACAGGTAGAAGTGGAAGCTTGCTCACATCTGAGCAGATTAAAAAGCAGAAAACGGAGCGCCAGCAATCAGCTGGCTCCCTCCCTTCCCTCATTTTATTTCCTTCAGGATCCCTGCCCATGAGGAGATGCCACCCACATTCAGGGTGGCTCTTCTCTCCTCAGTTAACCCTTTCTGGAAATACCTTCACAGACACATGCTCCCAATGTGTCCTCTAAGCGAGTCTAACTCCAGTCAAGTTGACATTGAAGATTAACCATCACACCACTCTGCCTGCCTTCTACAGAGACCTGGGCACTTCTCTGAGCCACCTGCAGGTGCTATGGCTGGCTCGATGTGGCCTGACTGACTTGGATGGCATTGGCTCCTTCTTGGCACTGAAGGTAAGTCTGTAGCACTTGGGGACAAGGAATGGAGATCAGGTCAGACCCCAGCTGAAGTTCCCCATGTGGTCCCCAGGAACTTTATGTCTCCTACAACAACATCTCGGACCTGAGCCCACTGTGCCTGCTCGAGCAGCTGGAGGTGCTGGACCTTGAGGGTAACAATGTGGAGGACCTGGGGCAGATGCGGTACCTACAGCTGTGTCCACGCTTGGCCACGCTCACACTGGAGGGGAATCTGGTGTGCTTGAAGCCAGACCCTGGCCCTTCCAACAAGGTGTGTGTGCTCAACACCCAGTCAGCATATATTTGGGAGGGGCCCCCACAGAATGGGGACCTCTAGGCCCTCATCTACCTCCTGGCTTGTTCTCTGTGAGCTCTATCTCTTCTCTTGCCTATTTTGAAATATCAGGCATATGCAAGCTCCTTTACAGCAGGTGAATCCACATGCACCCCACGAAGGCCACACATGCTCCAAGCTCACTCTCCACTTCAATAGCTGCTGCTGGGTGTGACCCATGATCAGCTCCACATGCTAGAGGGCTTCCTTGAACCTTGGCTGAGGGCTTTAGGAGTGAGGGTACACATTCTAAGACGATGAAGCCCAGTCCCTGCAGGCCTCAGGCTCTAGTAGGGTGAGGCAGTATCACTACCCTGTCTCCTTTGTCCTGCACCATAGCAATCTGGAAGAGGGAGTCCCAAGAAACAGTTGACCTATGGGGCCCACTAGACTCAGGTCTACTGCCCCCCACTCTCTCCCTATAGGCACCCCAAGACTACAACTACAGAGCAGAGGTAACGAAGCTGATCCCCCAGCTCCATATCCTAGATGAGGTACCCACCACATGTACCAACTTGCCTGCTCCCCAGAAGCTGAGCCAGGACTGGCTGATGGTGAAGGAGGCCATCAAGGAAGGCAGCGTGCTCGACATCCTCCTCCCTCGGCTGGGTAGGCCAGACACTTACTGCAGATGTCAGTACTGTGTCCCAACCCCTGACTCCACAAGAGACTTCTACCAGCCCTCCAGGAAGACAGGCCTCTACCCATACCCCAAGAGGACAGGCTTCCTTGAACCCCAGGAAAAAAGACCTCCACTAGTTCCCCAGGCCTTTCAGAGATGGGTGACTGCACTTTATTCTCTTTCTCAGCCTTATCTCCCTAGGTCAAGATATTCCCATGAGCAGCAACAGCTGGCTTCCCCTATCCTATGTTGAGGGAGAGGAGGGTCTGAGGCTGTGGATCTTTCTGGAAGGAAAAGGAACTATTACTGGCCAGCCCTGGGTCACACAGTTTCTTGAATGACAGGGTTATGCTCTGTGGTCTGAGTTTGAAGCATGCTGGCTTGCATGAGCCCAGTCATCTCTGGTTCTAACCCTGGACAGATTGTCCCCATGGAGCCACCCTTCGGAAACTTGACCCATCCTTGCCTGTGCCGGAGACCCAGCCTTGGGCCTTGTCCCTGCTGGTCCCTGGGGGCGCCTTGCCTGAAGCTCTGCTTTCTGAGAACCCAGCCACAGACGACCATGCCAGCAACCTCACCCATGGTAACTGAACCTATATGTCCCAGAGCTGACCCTGCAGTACCTTGACCCCAAACCACAGTCATACCCTCTTCTTCAGGTCCTGGTCAAGTTCTCTGTGGGAACCCCACCAAAGGCCTTCGGGAACGCAGAAACCAGTACCAGGTATGTCTTTCCTACACTTCAAAGTAGGCAAGGATTATAGCCCTCCTTCCCAAAGTAGACCATCATCTATTGCCCTCACCCCACAATACACCGTCACCTGGAGTCCTTCTCCTGAATTAGACCACCACCCAGAGCTTCCCCTACCACATATCAGTGTCCAGGACTCCTGGCATGCCCATGCTCTGGCCCTCCCATTCCAGGGTCAGGGTCCCCATACCAGCCCTTTCCCTCCCTAGGAATGGGCACCCCTGGAACAGCTGCCCCCACATAGGCCAGATCTGGCCATCAG
This sequence comes from Apodemus sylvaticus, assembly GCF_947179515.1. Classification (NCBI taxonomy): domain Eukaryota; kingdom Metazoa; phylum Chordata; class Mammalia; order Rodentia; family Muridae; genus Apodemus; species Apodemus sylvaticus. The sequence goes on along the minus strand of NC_067472.1, from coordinate 63,996,300 downwards.
ACCCTCCACCCCAAGGCCTGACCCTGCAGAAAGCTGTGACCTGGCCATGACTGGGCTTCGGCCCTGGAGGGAGCCTGGCCTGCGGTTGGTGCCCCTCCCCCTGCTGGCCCTACCACCTTTCATCCTGCCTGCTGTGGGGGGCATCTGGGATGGAAGCTTTCATGGCTGAGCAGCCCCAGGAGCCACAGGCCAGTGATCCATCCCAGTGGGATGGTCATTTGGGTCTGGGTCTGAGACACATGGTTGCAGCTCTCTCTTTCCCCCACCTCAGTCCTCTTCTCCAAAGACAGCAGGAGTTCCAGCAGGAAAGACCTGCTCAGGTCCAAGCCCAGGACCCACAGAAGGCTCCTGTAGAACAGGAAGACCAAACTGGATCCAAGACTTCCCTAACCCCACCACGCCTGGTCTCAGGTACTATCCTGGTGCCTAAGAGTAACCTAGTCCCTCACATGGGTATGACTGTCCCCACCTCCGAGTAGCCTAACATAGTTCAGCCTCTTCCTTTGCCAGGCTCTGGGAGGAGCTGCATGAGACAATCCTCTTAGCAAAGTAGGGATGACTGGGTTTCAAAATCTAGAGAGGGTTTCATCCCAACCCCTCTTCTATACCAGGACACTTCAAGGGCATCTAGACTAATAAACAAGAGGGGGGTGCATACAGGACAAGTCCAGAGGCAAGCATCTGTTAAGAGCCTCATGGTGGGCAGGGTTATCTAGAAACAGTCAACAATTCTCAGGAGAAACTGGTAGGAATCCAGGGGTAGGAAAGTGCCTAACAGAACCACCAGGAGGCCAAGGCAGAGAAGGTTAGGAACAGCCAATGGCTTCAACCTAGCCAGGACTGACCTGGGTTGGCATAAAGATACAAAATTAAGCCAGGCAGAACCCTTTCCAAGGGAACCAGAGTGACTGCAGATGAGGAGATCCCCCACCCAGCAAGCCTTAGGCACACTGTAAACATGGACAAAAAGAGAAGTACAAAGGTTGTCAATGACCATCTCTGAAGGACCAAACAACCACACTTTTGTGCCTCTGTAGACTACCTGGTGCTTGGGGCAGTGGGCAAGAAGAGGGCCTTGAGAGGATCAACAGCTGGCCACCCAGTGGACAAGAACTGCACAGGTTACAGGACAGTAGGAAGGTGACCAGCAGAAGGGTTGACTGCAATAGTGCCTGGATCTCCTGCTACAGATGTTAGGCCTAAAAGGCACTGGGTGACCCTAGTCACCTAGTCACACTATTACAGAAACTTAAGAACTAGGTCCTCAGAGATGAACACATACTCAAGGATGAAGTTCAGATGACCCTGAGTCAAAGCCCAGGCCTCATGGCACTTTGTTGACCTTGCCCTCCTAATGCTACAACATAATTCCTCACATTTGGTGACCACCAACCGTAACATTATTTTCATTACAACTCCATAGCTGTAATTAGCTACTGTTATGAATCATAATATAAATATCCGATATGCAGGATATTTGGTATGCAACCTCTGTGAAGGTCAAACCATAGGTTGAGAATCACTGCCCTAGAACCAGCCACAGGACTGAAGCCATATTTTCTCTGGGAAGCAGATGAGGCAGGCAAAGGGAGGTAGCCTAGTGGGGAAGGTACTGCCCACCTGTAGGTACCACAACGGACTTTGAAACCCTTTCTACCTGTGGTTGCACTGTCCCTAGCCTGCCACCATCTCCACGCTGCAAGGTTATGGATGGGTACCAACTAATACTACCCCCATCTTGTCTGACAGGTCCTCTCTGACATACTGTTTTCTCCCTTGCTTTCTAGAACTTTCCAGGACATCAGGCTTTCACTTGATCCCTTCTCCCCCAAAGTACCCAATGCCACCTGAGTCAGGCATCAGCTCCTTGGGGAGATCTGCAGACCTGCCCTTCAGAGGACGTAGGCTTAGAGTCCTGGGCAGCTTGGGGCCTAGCCTGGGTGAGGGGTCTGTCCTTGGAGAGAGGTTGGCTGCAGTGACTGCCTTGAGAGCCCTGGAGGTGTCCTCAGGCCCCAGCCATCGAGCCCAGGGATGTTCAGACCCAAAGCCAGCACTCGGTCCAGCAGCTTGCCCTCCAGGGCTCCACTGCCTTCATCATCTGAACCCTATTCCTCCAGCCCATTCTCTCCCTTAGTGTAACCCTCCCTTGCTGGCATCTCTTGGCCTAGATGGGCCCACAGTGAAGTCAATGGAGTTGGGGCTGAACTCTTTAGATATCCCAGGACTCGGGGTCATCTATATGGCCCAAATTCTGAGCCTGCTTATTCTAGGGTTCAAAATGGTATAACCATCCTGGGAAGATTTGCAGGTTTCCTTATGTGGGGCAGTTCCTTTCTCTTGGGACACCATATACCCTCTGTAAAAGCCAAGTGAATCATTTTCAACTCTCAGGTATGCAGAAATGTGCTTTACTTTGTAAGCAATGGTTGGTTCAATAAATTATGAAGCTGGCACTGCCTGCCTGGCCTGGCTGACCTACAACCGCCGACACAGTTCCTCAGTGATGGGAGGGTAGCAGAGGAAGCGGAAGCCATATCTGCTCTCAGCTGTGCTCTGTACTGACAGGGCCACCATGGGGCAACTCAGGTCCACGCTTTTCCGGCATACCTGCAGAAAACACTAGGGCCTAAGAGCTGTGTGGACTGGCAGACCAGAGGGTCTTGGGCCCGCGTCACACTCACCTGGACCTTGCGCTCCTGCCTACCCAGTGAGTCCTCAAGACACACTCTCGAGGGACACTCTGGGATCACAGGCAGGAGCTCTGATGTCTCAGTCTTCATACCTTCCTGCTGGGCAAGAACTTCCCCAGGGGGAAGAAGCTTTCGGGTGTTTAGGAGTGGCAAGATATCCCGGGTCTCTGTGGGGCGAAGAGGTCGTGAGGCCCTCAGTCCGTTATTGCTGGAGTGCCTGTGCTGTCGAACACCTGGCCTGGAGATATGGGAAAGACCTGAGGAGTATCCTAGTCAATTCCAGGCAAAGGTGGGAAGAACACAAGATAGCATGAGCCAAGGTAGTAGTCCTTTCCAAGGCGACGCCTAGGGGAAAAGGGGACAGGTTTTGGAAAGCAGAATCAGAAGCTTGTGCCTACCCTGGCTTCTTGCGCCTGGCCCCAGCATTCTTTGCCCGACCCTTCTGTGGTGATGCAGGTCGACACGGCTGTTCACCAGGGTCAACATTGGGCTCAGACTCTGAGAGTGGGAAGCGGTCAATGGACCAGTCAGTGTTGTCGGTGAAGATCTTTGAGCCCTGAGTCACGCAGGGTGCAGTTTGATGCTCGCTGAGGACCTACAAGACCACCAGGCCATGTCATTAACTCTAGCCGGGTGAGGCCAACTGTCTGCTCGACCCTTGGCTGGGGTCAGCACTGACCTGACCATGGGGGTTGACTAGCACCGTCACACAGCCGCGGCTAGATTGGAATTGGAAGGGGTCCTGGCCAGAGGACACTGGCAGCTGCTTCTTGGCCCTGCTGGTTCCTTCGCCCCATACCTAGGGAAAGGCCAGGCACTAAGTGAGGGACAGTGCGGGCCGGGACAGGCAATGTGGGCTAGCAGGCAGCAGGGCTGGCTCACCGTGATGTGGTGCTGCGGGGCAAGCAGAGTACCAGGTGGGAAGCGGTACATGCACACAGGGAAGTCCCTCACAAACTGCTGCAGAACAAAGCCACCCAGGTCAATTGTCTCTGCCTGGGACTGGTTGATGATGCGAATGAACTTCTCTCGGTGGCTGACTGCAGCGATCTTCAAGCAGCAGCCAAGCGGGCTGGAGCCAGAAAGGGATGCTGAGTAGGGAAAAGGGGATCCATCCACCCAGTAAGCCACCCCTCATACAGTCCTTCCCACATTTCCTGGTGTGCTCACGGCTGGGCAGCCCTCACTTCAACTGGGGTCTTGTATATGGGTGGTGAAGGTCTGTATAGGACTCCAAAACAGTCTTGCTACACGAGGGTGAGCGGCTTTTATGGAGATCTAGAAAAAGAAGTCCTTTATGGGGGCGAAGAACATGAGAAAGAGTCCAGTGAGATGTTCCCTGGAAGACCAGACCAGGGGTCTGCATAATAGGGAAACAGCGCTGGGTTCAGATCCTGGGCAGAAGCAGCTGGACCCTGGGGGCTAAAGACATGGCTAGGACTCTGGGCAGAGATGAGAGGCTGCTGAAGAGTGAAAGGGAGATGCACCCAACTCCACCTTCTGTGTATCCGTTGATGCTCCTAGTGCATTCCTGCATCTTCTCAGAAGAAGCTAGATTTGTTCCCTGGGGTAGGTGGCCAGTTGTCGTCTTTGCTCCAGAATGCAGAACCATCTGGCAGCTGCTGGTGTCAGACACGGTACTTTCCGAGCTACTGGTGTCTACCAAAGGCAAGGTGCCCCACTCCAGGATCTTGGCAGGCTTCTCTGTGTGCTTGATGGTGCCCTCTGAGTCCAAGGCATCCATCTCAGAGGTCAGGGGTTGGGACATCCTGGGACCATGATGTGTTCACTGCCGCATTGGCTCCTAGAACCAGGTCCCATGCTCCCAACCGCAGCCAGCCTCCCCAAGGCAATGAGAACCCTGGTTTGTGTTCTAGAAATTCCGGAGTCAAGCCAAGTCCTCCCTTCCCCTGACCCCTGGGGACTCCCTGACCAATGAAGTTACTTTTGATCCGAATGTAAACTCAAGCTGGAGAAGAGGTTGGGATATCGCTGGGCAATGCTGTTCCAATCTACATCCTCCAACCGGAAACCCTGGCAGGAAATAAGCGGTTTGTGGCTCTCCCACTTTGTAGGGCTTCCGAGGCCTTATCATACATACATGCGGAATGCCTCCTGTGGCAAGCCGTGCTCACCTCCCCAGCAGTGGAAACCTCAGCATACTCAGTACAGTCACTGGGGTCTCTTAGAACCTCTGCAGTGACCACCTGTAAGAAGGAACCACAGACTAGCTGGCAGGGAGCTTAAGAGAGGTCATCCTTCCCCCACAGGGCCTCTCACTTCTGACCTTAACAGCACTGTGTGTGCACTAAATGAGGATTGCTCCTTGTGGCTGCATCCCAGGCAGGCCGGGAGCCCCAGCAAAGACACCTGTCTATGGAAGCATGCTGACTGCTCCAGGAGTGTTGGGGAGGGGTGCCTGAGAGATATTAGGTCAGGAGCACAAACTCACCTCCACACTGCCAGTCTGAGACCTCAGCATGCGTCCCACCCAAGAGGAACGGGCCAGCTGCAGAAGGCATGATTTTTGAAAAGACTGAAGCTCAGCCTCCAGCTGCTGCATTGCACAGATGTTCTGCTGCAGTTTCTCCTCCAACTGCTGTTTCTCCTGATGAAGAATTCACGCCATGAGAGAGGCCTCCAGCAGCCGCACCTTTCAGACCAACCCTAGGTGGGTAGCTTCTGCCTGCTACCCACCCTGTTCCCCGATCACACCCCTCACCTGCTGAGCTTGTTCCTTCTGTTCCTTCAGCTCCGTGGTAAGTTTCTGGACCTGGTTGCGCAGGAATTTGTCTTGTCTTTTGGAGTTCCTGGTAGGAGGGGCAATCTTAGCAGTCTGGGTCAAGCAAGGGTTCCCGAGAGAAGGTTAGTAGTGAAGGAGGCCCCACAGCCACCAGACCCTGAAGGCACATATTATAACAGGCCAGTGTGGATTAAACCCTAACAGGTCTGGGCAGGGGTCCTCATGCTAGGGGGTAGGGTGACATTTCCAGCACACTAACTTATTCAAGAGTACGGTAGAGTGTCAAGTCAGGCAAGGAGTAAAGTTAGAGGATGTCAGGTAGAAGAGAGCACAGTGGTGGAGGTTGGGATCAGAAAGAAATCAGGAGCTACAGCAGGGTAGGACCTGGGCTGGGCTGAGGGTTCCACCACTGACCGCTCAGAGGGAATCCCTGCCACCTCCTGCAGGATGTAGTAGTATCGGGCATTCTGGCCATTCTGAACAGCCCACCGAAGTGCCTGGATCTCTAGTTCTCTCTGTTCCCATAACAGCCTCAGGGTACGTGGGTCCAGGGTTTCAGGGGCTAACCTGCAATTCCAGATCCCTGTGGTTTGATCAGGCTGGCCCTCTGACTGTCCCAGCCCAGGAGGCTGCCCCACCCCCTGCCTCCTTACTGCTGCTTGACGGAGCAGCCCATCGGTGTGGATGTGTAGAGCTTAGTACTCTGAGAACAGGAAGGAGCCACTCTGTCCACAGGTGAGCCAACTGGAGACCCTAAGTCACTGCTGTCTGGCTGTACACCTGCTGGAGCTGGGGATACCTGCTTGTCTTCAGACTCGTGGAAAGACTTAGGGGCCATGCTTGATGTTGGTCAGGAGCTGGGAAGAAAGGAAGGATGGAAGGAAGTAGAATAGAAGTCTACCCTGTGTCCCAGCTGTGGGACCTCATGGGACTCTTGTGTATGCTACAAAGGCCCAGTTAGCACTTGCCAGTCTTTCTGAGGAGGCCTACATGTGACTACTCAATAGGACATAGGACTGTTGCTCATAGGGTGTCCTCATCTCTGTGTTTCAGGCTAGGACAGCAGGTCACTTCCTGGGCAGCATATCCCCAGTATATACATATATTCCCTACTGTCCCCTCTTTCCCCCCTTCAACTTCAGCCCAGAGCTAAGATCAGAGGTGCTAACCTTTTGCCTGAAACTCTTATTCATGCCCCACACTACCACCAGCCCAGGAACTCACCCCCACACTCACCTGAGGCCTAAACCCACAGAAGGCCTGGGGAAGGAAGCATTCTATACTGTTGCCATGGATTTCTGTACGGGGGGGGGGGGGGGAGGGTGTCTGTTACCAGAAGCCTCCAGGGAGACACAACCCAGGGCCATGAGTGCATTCTGTGCCAACATGGTTTGAATCTGTAAGCTAGATTATACTACCACACCCAGCTAAGCTAAGGCAGCCCAGGGAACATACAGATCCCTGGAACCTGTCCCTAGCCAGTGGTGATAGGCTGGTACTGGCAAACAGTGGTGTCCTATGAATAAATTGAACAGTGTGTGTGTGTGTGTGTGTGTGTGTGTGTGTGAGAGAGAGAGAGAGAGAGAGAGAGAGAGAGAGAGAGAGAGAGAGAGCCCATAGGTGTCTTGAGTATGTAAAAGGTCCTAGAGAGGTGAGCTGATTAGGGGCAGTCAAGGGTGGTGATAAGAACCTGGAACGGCTGTGCTAACTCTAGCCAACAAGTGACTCTAAGTAAGTCTGATAGCCATCTACCTAACCCTCAGAAGCCTTATCTTCCGGTGTCTATCTCCATACCTCTGGGCGCTCTCCAATGGTGGTTCCACTAGCGAACCCAGAAGGACATTGCTTCTGCCTCAGAAAGGGAGGCCCCGCAGGATCCTTCTACCTTGTCTCTTCCACAGCCTCAAACTTCCATCTGCTTCCTTATGGCCACAGGAGCTTGGGAACCCCTCCCACAGCTTTGTGACTGGGGCAGAGCACATGGAGCTGGTCTGCCTTGATTTAGCCCACCAAGACGGCAGGGAAGATGTAGAAGCAGACGCCGCTTCAGGGAGGGAAGAGGCCATCGGGGGAGGGGAGAGGATGGAGCTTCAAACAAAGACCCCAGGGTCTTTGTCCCAGTCAGCCTCAGGGACCATCCCCTCCCCCACGAGGGTGCAGGGCCCACTAGACCGGTTGGCTCCTAAACTCCCTCCGGTAGCAGCGGGGGATGGAACGGGGTGGGGGTGGGGGTGGGGGCGGGGGCGGGGGCGTTCATGGCCTTTCTTCCTGGTGTCCTCAGCCACCGATTCCTAAGGGAGCAGGGCTAAAGAAGCCTAGCCTACAGGGCTGGTGAAGGGAGGGCGGTTGTTGAGCTCGGGTGCTCTTCAGGGTTGCAGGAGTCCAGTCAGGAGCCCTCTCTGTGGGCGGAGACCAGCACACTGAACGCCTGCTGAGGAAGTCTGCTCTGCCCAGGAGCTGGGAACACACCTCACTCGGGCCAATCAGCCCAGAGCGAACGCTGCTGCAGACGCGCTTCCGCGTTGGTGCACGGAGGTGAGCATCTTGGGCGACTCCTCGGTCCTGCCACTACCTACTCAGGGCCCCGCCCACACCTGGTTGCCTCCGGGGCGGGACCGAGTAACGAGCCAATGGGGCGTGGTGGGAGAAAAGTCGCCAATGAGAGTGGGTGTGGGGCGGGAGACACACGCCTCCGAGCTAATGGGGTGCTGTGGGGCGGGGCGTGAAGGCCGGGAGCCAATGGGGCGGTGAGGTTGGGCGCGCCGCGGCGCTGGGACAGCAGGTTGAGGCGGCACCGAAGCGCCCAAGTCCCGGAGGCCGGCAAGTACCCAGGTGAGCTGCGCCGGGTCCTCGAGACTCCTGAACGCTGGGCGCGGCATCGGGGAGCCGTCTGCGACCGAGGAGAAGCGGATCTGGGTGAAGGGACGCGTGGTGGCTGTGCTGCACCTGCGTCTGTCCACTGCGGAGTGGGACGTCTGGATCCCGCGCTGCCGGGGATCAGCCGTGAGGCGGGCTGCGCCCCCCCTCAGTGGGGCGGGACCACCAGTACCCAGAGCACGGGCTGGACGGGAGGGACTGCGGAGGCGGGCGGGGACTGGTGTGGGGCAGAGGGAGGTCTGGGCTAGGCTCGGAGATGGAGGTCTGTCTGAGTTGTGCCTCTCAGCTTCTCCCTGGCCCGAGACTGCTCCCTCCCTGGGGGGCGTTTCCATGACTGTGGACAGCGTTGTATTTACATCTAGTCGCTGTTAGGTGCCTGGGGACGGCCGCCCGCGTGAAAAGGGTAGTGGCCTTTGAGCCAGGTGACCGGGGGACAGGAAAACCTGGACCTGGTTAATGATTCGCCCTGTTCCTGGAGTGGGGTGGGTGGGGCAAGAGGAGGCTGGTGAAGGAGGGGACGCCTGCCTCAAAATGCTCATGAGGGCCAAACTAGTTCCCCAGCCACTCCAGGAATGTGTGGCCTGCGGGTGGGGCTGGGCACAGGAGGGCAGGGCTGAAGGGCCACAGTCCTGAGCCAGTTGTTGTGGCAAGCCAAGAGAAGAGGAAGGCCAGGCTGTGGTGGAGGCAGACCTGGCCTGATCTTACGGCCTGTGCCCTCCCCCACAGGACAGGGATGGTCTTGGAGCTTGTGGCCATGGAGCTGAAGGTATGGGTGGATGGCATCCAGCGGGTGGTCTGTGGGGTCTCAGAACAGACCACCTGCCAAGAAGTGGTCATTGCGCTAGCCCAAGCTATAGGTGAGTTCCCTGGGGACAAAGGAACTAAACTGGTGGGGCTGTGGTCCCACAGCGTCTTTCCTTCCACGGAGGGTGGGGTTGACTCCCCTTCGATTGCTCTATTCTTCAAGCCAGGAGATGGGAGGCGGGGGACATAGGCTGAACCTGTCTCTTTCTCCACAGGCCAGACAGGCCGATTTGTCCTTGTGCAGCGTCTTAGGGAGAAGGAACGACAGCTGCTGCCACAGGAGTGTCCAGTGGGAGCCCAGGCCACCTGTGGACAGTTTGCCAATGATGTTCAGTTTGTCCTGAGGCGGACAGGGCCCAGCCTGTCTGGGAGGCCCTCCTCAGACAACTGTCCACCCCCAGAACGATGCCCAGTTCGTGCCAGCCTTCCCCCAAAGCCATGGGCAGTACCAGGCCGTGAGCCACGCAAAGCACTGACCTTCAACCTTGGATGTCCCAAGCTGGTCCCCAGCCCATCTCTCCCTGAGCCTACGGCCCTGGTAGGACCCATTTCAGACTGCTTTGCTGACCTGCAGGGCCTAGAACTCAGGATACAGAGGAATACTGAGGAGTTGGGCCATGAGGCCTTCTGGGAGCAGGAGCTGCAACGAGAGCAAGCCAGGGAGCGTGAGGGACAGGCGCGCCTGCAAGCACTCAGTGCAGCTACAGCTGAGCATGTGGCCCGGCTGGAGGCCCTAGATGCCCAGGCCTGCGCCCTGGAGGCAGAGCTTCGACTGGCTGCTGAGGCCCCTGGTCCTCCTTCAGCTACAGCATCTGCTGCTGAACGCCTACGCCAGGACCTGGCCATCCAGGAGCGGCATAGTATGGAGATGCAGGGCACCTTGGCCTTGGTGAGCCAGGCTCTGGAGGCTGCAGAACACGCTCTGCAGGTGAGCCCAGATCGAGACCCCTGTCAACTCCCTACCTGCTACACAAGGCAGTTTGGGGATCTGATATAGAATCAGACCAGGGAGCATGCTGCCTATGGAAAAGAAGGCTGTAGCCTTGTCCCTGAAGGTCCTCTGTACCCCCAGGCCCAGGCTCAGGAGCTGGAGGAGCTGAACAGGGAACTCCGTCAGTGCAACTTGCAACAGTTCATCCAGCAGACAGGGGCTGCATTGCCACCACCCCCACAGCTGGATAGAACCATCCCGCGCACACAGGTCAGAGTAGCTCTGGGAAGAGGCGATGGTGGGGACTGCTCTAGATCTCAGCTGACCTGCTTTTCCCACAGGACCTTCTTCCTCCAAATAGAGAAGAACTCCAGGGAGTCCCCCAGAGCCACATCCTAGTGTCCAGCCTGAGTCCTGAGGGTAATGTTTCTTTCCCCACCCGCCCCCTTGCACCCCCCACCCATGGGAAGGGACCAGCTCTGGTCTCAGCCCATTCGGCCTTTGTCTTTCTCACAGTTCCCCCAGTGAGGCAGAGCTCCTGGAGGTAGCAGTTCCTGCCCAAGTGGGGATCATGGAGACAGACAAGCCAGCACGGCTGGGCTGAGCCACCCGGACAGCAGGAGAGTATGCTCACAGGACTCCTTCCTTAAAGCTGTGACGTCTTGGGGTTTCTGCTTCAGGCAGGAGGAGTGCTGGCAACTATTATCCTAGTCTTTCAAGTCTCCCAAGTCCCCTGAAGAAGTAATGAATGGGTACAGTTCAGAACTTAGCAGGCCCCAAAGGCATCGAGGGAAGTGTGAACAGTGTATTCATACTGTGCGTGTGTGCCTGCTGCGTACTCCACTGTATGTATGTGTGCTGCCTCAACTGTATGAGGTTGCCCTGACAACCTCAATAAATTACCTTTTAAAGGCGCGTTAGTGTGTGTCCTGAAGTTGTACTGCACTGTCTGCAGTTCAGAACCCGAGGCCTACATAGTGGCTGCTGCTGGGGTCTCAAGGGGTCTCACTGTAGCTCCCAGGGCCCCGTGCTATGAGTGTTCCTAGCCTGGTGAGGCCTGCCAGCTCAGCCCTGGCCTGGGTTTTTTATCTGGACCCTTCTTTCCTGGCTTTCCTTGTTTGTCCTGTGTGCAACCGGCATCAGGAACTGAGGATGCCGAGACAAGCTAGACCTGCCCGTCAGGTTTGCTGAGAACTTGTGGGGGCGAGTCCTGGACTCCTAGGTCCAGTTTGTGACTTCTAGGTTGCCTAGGCCCAGGGAATTTTCCCTAGAAAACTTTGTTAGCCCCAAGGTAGATATGGGCATTGAATGGGTAGGGCTGTCCCTCTCTTCTGAGGGTGATGTGAAGCCTGAGTTTTAGCCTCCAGCTTTGACACTGGGGCAAGGATGCTTCCACAGCCCAGCTCACCACTACTCTGACTCTTAGCTCCTGGGGCTGGAGATTTTTGTGAGGATCAGAACCATCGGTGACAGGATGGTACACCACGGATTATGAGTGTCTTTGCACCATATTAAGGAGGACACTTGGGGGTCAGTTCAGCTGTCTCTCCAGCTAGCCCCTGAGCTAGTTTCAGTGTTCCTCATTTCTTCTGGATCAAACAGAAAGGGGATGTGAGAATCCTGCAGGGAGGAGCAAAGGAGCCATCCATGTGAGTTAAAGAGAAGCTGCTCACTTTCGGGAGGCACAAGTAGGACCATGTTTGCTTTTTCTTTTCTCCCTGTAGCCCTGGCTATTCTGTAACTCACAATACAGAGCAGGCTGGATCCACCTGCCTCTGCCTCCTCGGTGCAGGGTTAAAGGCGTGCGCTGCCACTGCCCAGCAGACCTTATATTCTCGCCTGGAGCAGGAAACAGGAAAGGGGAGAGGCCAGGCCGCAGAGGGAGGCTCCTGATCCTCCGGTATCAGCAGGCCTGAATGCTCCTGTCCGCATTCCAGCCTGAGCCTGCTATAGCCTAGACCTGCCTAACCTGTGGCCCCAGACAGGCAGGGTCAAGCAAAAGGTCACATAGAATGGATCCTAGAGTGCATAAGCCTCTAGGGATGTATCCTTGGTGGGAAGACAGGGGACTGAGAATCCTCTGCCCTCCTGAAGCCCTGCCCACACGCAGGACAGTTGAATAGACTTCTTGGCACTGGTTCTAAGCCCATTATGGTTCATTCATCTCCCAAAGCTAAGCACGGACTAGTGGATGCAGGACCCACAGACCACCCCACGCAGGGAGCCAGGCAGGGCTAGGCTGTATCCTCCTCTTTTGAGTCTATCACATGTTTCCTAGCAAACACACACCACATGCTCCCTGTGTCCAGGCCAGGTCCAGCCTGCAGTATGCTGTTCCTGGTGGCACTGAAGAATCTTCCAAACCCTCTTCTTGCGGTGGCTACTATACTCAGAGGGGAAAGGCTGATAGAGCTCTGCTCCTCTGTGGCTGTTTCCAAAACGGACAGAATCCCACACTCCAAACAGTTGCTAGACCACTTTGAAGCACCAAGCAAACCTTTGAATTAATGAAAAGTTTACTTTGGAATTTTGTAACTTTACTTTGGAAACAACAGTGTGATGTGCACTGAAGCAAAGAACAGCCAAGCTGCCCACAAATGTCTGGGTCCCAGGCAGGGCAGGACTTGGCTGAGTGAGGTCAAGGCCTTACCAGCTAGCTGTCAGTGTGGGGTAGCCTTGTCTGGGCAATCCAGCCAGAGGTCAGGGCCATGCTCTGCTAGGCCCCCACCTAGTCTCAGTGGCCTTGTTCATTTCCAGCAGAGAAGTAGAAATGAGAACCCCAGTTCAGAGTATCTCCCCAGTAAGAGCTCTCCAACAATAAGAGTCAGCTTCAGAGTTTCTCAACCCAGAGGCCGCAGAACTCTCTTCGGCTGTAAAGCACTCTGAGTTTGATACCAGTGCCAGTCTAGAAAGGACTGGACTCAGCCTGCCCCTCCATCTCCAGGGACTGGACTGGCAACAAATGACCTGGTCCTGGAGCCTATAGCTTCCCTGGATTATCCTTTTCCACTTTTAGGTGGACTTGAGAACACCTAGCAGGAGTGCTCCCTGGGATGTCCCAGGAGCCCACAGAGATCCACAGTACTGACTCCCTCAATGAAAGCGGCAGAAACAGGCAGAAGTATTCAAGCTGCCAATGTCTTCCCGGAGGTGGCCCTCAGGAGGTGGGTCCTGTAGGTTCTGGTCCTGTTGGCTGAAGTTCACACCTGTGCCTGCCCAGAGAGTCTCTGGGCTTGATGGCTTTGACAGTGGCTCTTCTGGGGACTGCACAGCCTGGAACCCTAATACACAAAAAAAGAAAGTTCCCTCCGAGAGGGTATCTGGCCCGAGTTCGTCCCACAGGTGCAGGACAGAAGCCCCCAGCACAACCTGTCTCAGCTGGGCTCCCACACGCAGGCCTGTCTGTAGGTACAGTCTTCTAGTGGCCTGCTACCCTGTCTCTGAACCCAGGTGCTCTTCCTCCACCCCAGAGTGGCCATCTGCCCGCTGCCCAGACTCGGGTCACAGAAGGGCCAGGGGTTCGCGCTGCCCAGGGACAGATCAGCCGCTGTCACACGCACAGTGGGTCCGGAGCAACGCAGTGTGCGGTGGGCAGTGGCTGTCCTGAGCCTGGAGGGACTGCCATGGCGGGTGGGCAAGTGGAGGGGTCCCCCTCTCCGCCCCCGCCCTCATCCCCTCTAACTTGGTCAACAGAGCCACTCCTCTCTTGTCCCGCCCAATCCCCATATACCCCTGAGAAAAGCAGCCTCGGAGGTGCTCCCCCATCCGCCAACCTTGTAACCCTTCTATTTCACCTGCGACCCCAGCGCAGGGCCATAGCCAGCTCTTGGATCAACTTCAGTGGCAGCAGTGGCCACACTCACACCCAAGGCGGGCCCCAATCGGGTCCAGTTACCCCGCCCCCATATGCAAATAACCTGTCTTGCAGCCAATAGCTGGTCTAGTAAGACCCACCCTGCAGGACTGCAGCCAGTGAACACGAAGGGGAGGCATCACGCCCCGCCCGCCGCCGAGCAACCCTTCGCGGGCGAGGCCGGCGCGTTCTTTTCTGCACGTCGGCTTGGGGAGGGGCCGCCACCTGCTGGGCGGGGCTTGCAGGGCGGCCTTGCTGGAAAGTGTCTCCCTGTGATTGGGCGTTGGTACAATCCAAGGCACGTCCTTTCCTCGAGTGGCGGTACAGCCGGGCTCTCTGCGTCTGGGGCCTGGAGTTGGCACTGCTCCCTGATAGTGAAGCGCTTCATCGTCCCAAAGCAATGAGATAGCTGGACAAGGCAGACCCTTTGAAGCAAAGAAGCAGCAGCCCCGCCTCCCAGACTGATGTTTCTGCGGGCCGGTTATTCCCCCACCCAGTCGAAGGATTGCTCCTCTTCGGGAACTCACAACTCTCCAGGCAATGGAGAGTCCTGGCAGTGACCCAGGGATGACCTGGAAGGCCAGGGACAACCAACCATGCCCTCGGGAGACACGTACGCCCCTGCCTTTCTCCAGACCTTGTAGATCCTCAAAGATGTGTGTCCATCTGGCTGTGAGAAGGGGGTTCTGTCTCTGACTTGCCTGAAGATCCCAGGGATCTGGCCCAGGAGGACTGACTCCCTCTTCTACAGTGAGATTTATTTGTCTTTGCCCTGTAAGCTCTGGGCTCCCCTATCTTTTGAAAAGTAGGCGAAAGTGCTAGGGCCAGTTACTGTACTCCTAGGAGGAGATCCAAAGCAATGGGTTGGAGGTGCAGCCAGAAGAGACCTCCTTCCCTACACACCTCCCTCACCCAGGGTTGCTCCTGTGGAGAAATCATGGAGTATTACCTCATAATCACTAAGACGCCAGCAGCTGCTCTTTTGCTTCTGAGGCAGAGATCATCTTTTCCCTTTCCTGACCTCAACCAGTCTTCCACACCATCCTCAGAGATATACTCCCAGAGAAATAACCTTTCCTTGCTCCAGGCAACTCCAAAGGTCACCTTTGCCCACCACAGATACCCTGGTGCTTCACTCAGGAGCAGCCTCCTCAGCACAGCCTCCTGCCCCTCAATCCTCTCCCCTACTTTTGTTTTGGCCTCCATATATCCTGAATCTTATAAAGTCTGGGCTGAAGCCAGCTAGCTGCCAGAAACTCAGCCTAGGCAGCTAAGTACTGAGGTCCTACCAGGGATGTATCTGACCCTGCCATACCTCAAAGGCTCAGAGCCAAGTTCATATGTGGAATGTTGGGCCTTGTGGTCATCCAGGGATGTAGCACAGAGAAGCCAAGGGCTGACTCAGTTTCCACAGAGGGTCAGGAATTTAAAAATCAAGCTGGAAGTCCTGATGGATCCCTGTTAGAACAGCAGAGAGATGATACCCCTGGAACCTTGATTAGAGGCAGGAATAGGAGATATGATGAAAGTTTCAGGCCAGCTTTCTGAGAGACAGAGGGAGAAAGAGAAAGGCTTGGATCAGGGCTAGCACTGACTACTCTTCCAAAGGTCCTGAGTTCAAATCCCAGGAACCACACCATGGCTCACAGCCATCTGCAATGAAGTTGGATGCCCTCTTCTGGTGTGTCTGAAGACAGTGACAGTGAACATACATATAAAAAGTGAATAAATCTAAAAAAAAAAAAAAAAAAAAAAAAAAAAAGGAAGGAAGGAGCTGGGCGGTGACACACGCCTGTAATCCCAGCACTCTGGGAGAGAGAGGCAGGCAGATTTCTGAGTTCAAGACTAGCCTGGTCTACAAAGTGAGCTCCAGGACAGCCAGGGTTATACAGAGAAACCCTGTCTCGAAAAAAACCAAATCCAAAAAACAAAACAAAACAAAACAAACAAACAAACAAACAAACAAAATAAAAGTGGATGGCTGGGGTGGAAGGGATCAGCTGAGCTCACTCACTTCTCTTCAGAGGACCTGGATTTGATTCACAGAGCAACTCAGAATTATAACTGGAATTTTAGGGGATACAATATACTCTTCTGGCTTCTGTGGGGATCTAGCACATACATGGTATGCAAATAAACTTGAAGATTCACACACACACACACACACACACACACAGAGAGAGAGAGAGAGAGAGAGTATACTCCAGCACGCAAGGCTGAGAATGTCTATTTGAGGCCATTATTAGTTAACCGGCAGACCCTGAATCCAATGACAGTGTCCTTATAAATGACTATAGAGAGAACACAGGCGCTGAAAAAAGTCCATGAGGAAATGCAGTGCTGCCAGAGCCAAGGGAAACTTGGACTTCCCAACAGAGAAGGCAGGAAGACTCCTCCATCTGTGTGTGGAAAGCATGACCCTGCTGGCCTGGCTTAGATAATTCTGACATCTGGTGCCCAGACTATGAAAGAATAGATTCTGTCCCTTTAAGCCACCCAGTTTGTAGTCAAAGAATACAACTGCCTTGCCTACTTAATCCCCTCGTTCTTACCCAAATCACCTCCATTACCAGGATTGCTTCAGCTGCCTTTGGGAATCCCTTGACTGGTCAACGTTCTTCTTCTCCTGTTTTATGATTTTTGTTTTTCTTTTGGGGTTTTGGGGTTTTTAAAACCAAAAGCTTTTTATTTTTGTTTGTTTGTTTGTTTGCTTGCTTATTTCTCTCCCCTTTTGGTTTTGTGAGACAGGGTTTCTCTGTGTAACAGCTCTGGCTGTCCTGGAACTATCATTATAGACCAGGCTGGACTGGAAACTCACAGAGCTCTGCCTGCCTCGGCCTCCTGAGTGCTGGGATTAAAGGCGTGTACCACCACCATCTGGCACTGTTTGGCATCTTTTTTTTTTTTTTAAAGATTTATTTATTATTATATGTAAGTACACTGTAGCTGTCTTCAGACACACCAGAAGAGGGCATCAGATCTCATTACGGATGGTTATGAGCCACCATGTGGTTGCTGGGATTTGAACTCGGGTCCTCTGGAAGAGTAGTCAGTGCTCTTAACCACTGAGCCATCTCACCAGCCCCGGCATCTTTTTTTTTTTTTAATATTTATTTATTATATGTAAGTACACACCAGAAGAGGGCATCAGATCTCATTATAGATGGTTGTGAGCCACCATGTGGTTGCTGGGATTTGAACTCAGGACCTTCGGAAGAGCAGTCAGTGCTCTTAACCACTGAGCCATCTCTCCAGCCCGGTTGGCATTCTTATTGCTAGGTATCAGGTGGAGCAGAGGACAATGTCTGGGCTCACTGTTGACCCATCTCTGGGTTACTCAGCTGGCCTGGAACTCACTCTGTAGATGAGGCTGGCCTCGAACTTAGAAATCTGCCTGCCTCCGCTTCCCAAGTGCTGGGATTAAAGATGTGCGCCGTCGCCGCCACCCCCCCCCCCCGGCTTACATACGCCATTTCTATGTATATCTTTTCATACATGCAATAAGAACAGTGTGTGCCAGCATACATTAGGAGTCCAGTAGGTACCTCCTGGTGCTGATCTATGTGTGTAGACTCGCAGGAATAAGTAAGAAATGGCCAGGAGGCAACACCATCAGCATGTGTAAGTCATAGCATTGATGTGAGGGTGGGGTGTATACAACAGACACTGTGCTGGTCATCAATGAGAAGATGTTTTATATCACCAGGTTTTGTTTGTTTTGTTGTTGTTGTTGTTGTTGTTTCGTGGGGAGATGTATCAGAAGGTTGGATGCAGAGATCATGTGCCTATGTTCTCAAGGCGTTCTACTGCTAGACATGATTGGTCGATACCTGTGTTATTTGCACTTTACAGGTAGAGGCAGAAGGACTGGGAGTTCAAGGCTATCCTTGGCTACATAGCATGTTTAAAGCCAGCTTGGTCTACAAGAAGCCCTATGTCAAAACAAAAAAACGTACTACCTGAGCTGGGTTTGGCCTGGTTTGGCAATGGCAGCTCCCTGCCAGCACCTTTCCTCCCACACTTGATAAGCATGGGTTGACACGGCTGTACAGGTTTGTGGACTGCTCAGAGATGCTGAGGAAAAGCTTTTCTTTTTTTTTTTTTTAGAAGTTCTTTTTTTTTTTTAAATATTTATTTATTTATTATATGTAAGTACACTGTAGCTGTCTTCAGACAGCCAGAAGAGGGTGTCAAATCTCTTTACGGATGGTTGTGAGCCACCATGTGGATGCTGGGATTTGAACTCATGACCTTTGGAAGAGCAGTCGGTGCTCTTACCAGCTGAGCCATCTCTCCAGCCCGAGGAAAAGCTTTTCATGTGTCACTGTGGTTGCATTTGTTCATTTTTTTGTGTGTGTTTTTTTGTTTTGTTTTGTTTTGGTGTGGTTTTTGTTTTTGTTTTTGTTTTGTTTTGTTTTTCAAGACAGGGTGTCTCTGTGTAACCCTGGCTGTCCTGGAACTCACTCTGTAGACCAGGCTGGCCTTGGATTCAGAAATCTGCCTGCCTCTGCCTCCCAAGTGCTGGGATTAAAGGCATGCGCCACCACTGCCTGGCTAGTTTTTTTCCAGCAGCTTCTTCCCACAATCAAGGCAGCTGCAGAGGAAGGTAGGTAGACGGGGCTGGCTTTTGTCTGTCTACACCGGCTTCTGGTTCTTTCTGGGCTGCTAGTTGTTCTCCTTCTCTGGCGATTCTGTGTGTATTTACAGCTACTCCCCTATCTGACGATCTTCACCAGGTAGGCAATGTCTGTGCAGATGAACAATATGTAGAATATGTAGAGACCCAAGCTGGGAAGGAAGAAGAGGTATTTGTTTCAAAGTGAGGGTATTCAGCGCCCCCCCCCCCGTTTTTTTTATCATGCTGAACCCAAAATGAAGCTTTCTCCCTGTATTTACCCAGCCAGTATTCACAGTGGCCTCTGCAGCAAGCGTGATCCATATCCATCCCTATCTTACAGCAAAGGACACCTCCCGGCTCCCTCTCTCTCTTTTAAAGATTTATTTATTTATTTATCACATCTAAGTAAGTACACTGTAGCTGTTTTCAAATGGACCAGAAGAGGGCATCAGACCTGATTACGGATGGTTGTGAGCCACCATGTGGTTGCTGGGATTTGAACTCAGGACCTTCAAAAGAGAAGTCAGCACTCTTAACCACTGAGCCATCTCTCCAGCCTAATATTTCTCCTTTTAAAATTCCTTTGAAGTGCCTCTTCTTAGCTACTTCTGCTTATAGCTCCCTTCCCAGCACATTTATTGCATAGTTACTATGCTGGCCTTTCCTGTTTGGTCTTCCTAGTTTCTCTATACTTACTCCAGACAGCCTTGTGCAGGACTGATACTATCAGAGTCTCAGTAGCCTCTACCTTACTCCCCGCACCATATTTCTTGAGTCTAGACTGTTTTTGAATTCCCTATGTACACAAGGATGACCTATATAATCTTGTCTATACCTACATATCTAGTTTATTTTGTGCTAGGGACGAACCCATGGCTCTGGGCATGTAAGTCATGCACCTCTCCATCTTAGCCATCCCCCTGCTCCCAAGTCTTTTCTTTCCTTTGAGACAAAGAGCTCTTTTAGTGGCCCTGGCTGTTCTGGAACTTACTATGTGCACCAGGCTAGCCTTGAACTCACAGAGGTCCACCTGTCTCATTCTGAGATTAAAGGTTGTGCCACCACATCCAGCCCTAGATCCCTTACTGATGCATGTGATTGCTTCTCTTTTCCTTGTTTTCTTCAGCCCCTCGCCCTTGAGTTTCTTTGCAAAATCTGGACTTTTTAGCACTAGGAAAGTCCTAGGTTCCAAAGCTGGTCCCCACTACCACCACGTTTTTATCTCCAAGGCAGCCTTTTATCCTCTGCTCTCTGGGGATAGCCCTAGCTTTCCCCCTTCTAAGCAGACTCCTGTCTTCTCATCTTCATTTTCTTTCTTTCCACGCTTCCCTACCCACTCACATTTCACCTTTTCAGTAAATCTGCACTCTGTCTTCTGTTGCTACCAAAGGCCTTCCCTTCTGAGCCACAGTGGTCCCTGGGCCACAAAATGGACAGCTGAGTCCAGTGAGCCAGTATTGCCACCTGTTCAGTACCTCAGTGCCCGCTGAATCCCTCAGCCTCTAGGTCCTTCTCAGTCTTCTGGTCTGAATTTCCCCCTGAGTTCCATGGTCCTCCTTAACACTTTATTGACACTGGCCAGTCCTCTTGCATTTCTGCCCCTAATCCTATTAGGCCCCATAGTTCTGAGATTAGGGGGGACATCCAGAAGCCTCCCCTCTCACCAGGGCCTTATGCATGCTAGGCAAGAAAGTGTTGTGCTACACAGCACCTCTAGTTCCATTTCTTTTTCTTTTTTTCCTTTTTTTTTTTTGGTTTTTCAAGACAAGGTTTCTCTGTGTAGTCCTGGATGTCCTGGAACTCACTCTGTAGACCAGGCTGGCCTTGAACTCAGAAATCCACCTGCCCCTGCCTCCCAGAGTGCTGGGATTACAGGAGTGCGCCACCACCGCTGGCTTCCATTTCTTTTATTAATTATCTATGCTATACAATTAAGTTATTCACAGTGTTCACAATTTACTGTGCCTCCTCTCGCCGGGTTGAAGCGAACGTAGGAGGCCGCATATACAGGATCCATCATGATTAACATGCATACTCCTGGAAGGGAGCAGGAGGCCCCAGAGGACATCCAGAAGCCTTCCGTCTAGCACTTCTGCAGCCGCCGGCTGCAGCTAAGTCCTACGGCCAGGAGGAGGCGCTCAGGGGAGGGCGGGACAGTTGTGGGAGGAGACGGTCGGGGGCGTGGTTCTAGGGCCGCTCCCATTCATCCAGCGGCGGATGGGGAATCGGATTGTACCAACTGCACCGAGGCGAGGGCCACAGTCTGGTGTAGTGCACTGGTGAGAGGACGGACAGCACATGCCATGCAAGACACTGATCTCCTCTGGCAGCACTCGTGGAGGGCTAGTCAGTGTTCTGAGAGGAAGGGACGCTCTAAGGTCTCAACATTCTCCTCCGCGGGTTCCTCCCCGTTTTGGCCTTAGTAGTTTCCACCAACGGGCAGGGCGGAAAGTTCCGGAAGAGTGTGGGTGCACTTCCGGGTCGGGGAGCGCGCGGCGGCGACGGCGGCGGCGACGGCGGCTGACCGGCCTACTTGCGGTAGTGTTCGAACAGAGCAGGATCGTCTAGGAGCGTCCGGGAGGCGCGAGGTTCCCGGGTACGTGCCCTAGCCGCTCCGGCCCGGTGTCCCTGTCGCGTCCGGCCGCGCGGGCCACCTACGGTAGCCGTGCGCTTTGTCTATGGCCTTCCGGGCCGGCTAGGCCTACGTCGCGCTAGCCGTGGATCGGTCCGGAGGACGGGAGGGTGGCTGAGGCCTCGAACCGAGCCCCGGAACGGCCGGCTGCGATCGGGAGGCCCATGGGCGTGGTGCTGGCCACCTGTCTGGGCGTGCGGGAACCTGGACTGGTGCATAAGAAAGATGTGACCCCTAGCTACCTCGTTTTCTGTCCTGATGGCCCTCGTCCTGGCCAGCACCGTCTGAACTTGTCCAAATTGTGGTTGGTGTCGCGATTATCGTATTCCTTAGTTCAAGGAGCCTTCATAGCATTCGCGAGTAGGCACCGCTGTTGGAGCTTTGCAGTCAAAATAGTTCAGAGGGGTGAAGTCACTTGTCGAGGTTACATCGCTGCAGAGTGGCAGAGCCAACATTGCTTTCGAGCATATGTCCTCTGTCTTGTATTTGAGTCTCGTGTTGCCCCATCCATCGTGTCTCGAAAGGAGTACTCTGCAACAGAAAACAGGAGCGTGTGTGGTGAATGTCATTTTGGCCACTGGTTGGAAGCACGGTTGGAGTTTGGGATGGACTTGCTGCTCAACATTTCTTCCTTCTCTCCATAGACCACTCGATACTCCTTCAGGAAGAAGGCTGAGTGAAAACGGCAACATGCCAAGACTTGTGTGATGAGGTTCACAGGGTTAGTTATAGCTCTTCTTTTCTGAAAACTGGGACCATTCTCTGTGTCACCCCACAGGAGCGAGGTCCCCGTCATGAATGGGCCAAAGTTGTGTCTATCTCAGTCTGTTTTTTCTAATATCAGAGATGGTGTTTCAGCCGGAGTCTGTGGCCAGAACTCCTTTCCAACAAATTCACAGAGCATCAGATAGAACTGTACCCAGGCCGGAGCAACATGTGACAATGGGCATTCCTTAAGTTATGCCCTCAGTGTTCAGAGAACTTCAGCTCGTCACCTGGCCTTTGACCTCTTGGAGAAGGGTTGCACCCTTCCCTGTGGCTTTGAGCGGATCGCCTGTGTGTTCTTGAGGCTGACGGAGACTAGTAACTTTGAAGGATCTAGGATATGAGTAGGGCCCCAGATCTTCTTCCCCTTCCCCCCCCCCTCCCGTCAGGGTTTCTCATTGTACCCCTGGCTGTCCTGGAACTCACTCTGTAGACCAGGCTGGTCTAGAACTCAGAAATCCGCCTGCCTCTGCCTCCCAAGTACTGGGATTACAGGCATGCGCCGCTGCCGCCGCCCGGCTACCTTTCAACTTTCTTATGCTGTTTTTTTCTATATTGTTTTGTTTTTTTCTGACTGTGGACATTAGGCTTGGTGGGAAGCATATGGTACCACAGGATAGGCTAGTAAGTTCTGAGTGAATTTTCTGTGAAAGGTGCTTCCTCTGGAAGTAACTGGGAAAAGCTGAGTGGCACTGAGGAGTAGGTCCACATACATGAGTAGGTTCTTATTTGAGAGCTTGGTACAGAAAAAAGGTCATAGCTGTGCGGTGGTGGTGCACACCTGTAATCTCAGCACTCTGGGAGGCAGAGGCAGGCGGATTTCTGAGTTTGAGGCCAGCCTGGTCTTCGGAGTCAGCTCCAGGACAGCCAGGGCTATACAGAGAAACCCTGTCTCAAAAAAACCAAATCCAAAAAAAAAAAAAAACCAAAAAAAGAAAAAAGGTCATGTCTAGTGATATTTTCTCTCTCTCTCTCTCTCTCTCTCTCTCTCTCTCTCTCTCTCTCTCTCTCTCTCTCTCTCTCGTTTTTTGAGGTGGGGTTTCTCTTTGTAGCCCTGGCTGTCCTGGAACTTGCTCTGTAGACCAGGCTAGCCTCAAAGACAGGAATTTTTGTTGTTGTTTTTTGTTTTTTGTTTTTTGTTTGTTTTTCGAGACAGTTTGTGTAGCCCTGGTTGTCCTGGAACTCACTCGGTAGACCAGGCTAGCCTCAAACTCAGAAATCCACCTGCCTCTGCCTCCCAAGACAGGAAATCTTTTATACAGCTATTCCACATTGTTCTTGCAGTGACTTGCAAAGGAGGACTAGCAGATGTCCCAGCTGACAAGCCAGGAGAGGGACAGCCCAGTGTCTTCTGCCTTTCAGCCTGGGCC
Source organism: Apodemus sylvaticus (assembly GCF_947179515.1). Classification (NCBI taxonomy): domain Eukaryota; kingdom Metazoa; phylum Chordata; class Mammalia; order Rodentia; family Muridae; genus Apodemus; species Apodemus sylvaticus. The sequence continues at coordinate 63,973,017 of NC_067472.1, read as the reverse complement.
GCAGGAACGCCATAGGCCTAAGGAACTTCATCTGAGGGTTATAATCGAATGGTGGCCAGCCAAGCAGAGGCCAGTGGGCCAGTGTTGGCCAAGAGTGACATGCCCACTTAGTGACAGGCAAATGGGTGACTCACCACTGGAGTCCTTGTGATGACTGGCTCTCGGGTGAACAGTGCTGCTCCATTTCAGCTCAGATGTCTATTTTGGTTCAGTTTTGTATTAGGACTCTTCAGGAATGCTTGGGGGAAAACATTGCTAGTCCTCAGGCATTAAAATCCTGCTTTGCAAATGGTTCTGGGAACTAGTCACTGTCTGTTATGAAGATATGTTTTATGTTTTGTATTTGCACATGGCTTTATGGCGTCTCACAGCTCAGATTCTACATGTGTGACAGTGCTTAGGTCACCAGGGAGGGTCCCTAGAGGCGCTCTGTAGCCAGGGAAGATTGGAGTTATTTGGCTCTGGTCTCTTTCAGAGGTGAGTTCCAATGTGCAGCCATGGATGACGACAACTTGGATGAGCTTGTGGCTCACAGCCCTGGGCCAGATGGACCCCCACCAGTTGGCTCCTCAGAACTAGCCAGTGATGCTGGTAAGAACCCCACCCCCACCCCACCCCACTGCTGGCACAGTGTCTGCAAAGGAATAGCACCTGGTACTTTCTCCAGGTTATTTAGCTTCTCTTGGGAGCTTAAATGTCAGCTTTCACTTTCAACCTTAAAAAAGTAAAATTGTTAGAGAAGTATAGTGCATTTGGCATTCGGTCTTTTTGCTTGATTTTTTTTTTTTTTGGATTGTCTTGTTTTTGAGATGGTGTGGTTCAGACTGTCCTTGAACTTTTTTTTTTTTTTTTTTTTTGGATTTGCTTTTTTTTTTTCAAGACAGGGTTTCTCTGTGTAGTCCTAGCTGTCCTGGACTCAGACCAGAGTGCTGGGATCACAGGTGTGTGCCACCACCCGCCCGGCTTGTCCTTGAACTTCTTGACTCCTGTGATCGGCCACACTCAGCCTCTCAAATTGCTGGTAGCCAAGAGTACAATCACATGTCATTGTATTTGGTCTTTTTTTGAGGAGGGAATATTAGGGATGGAACTTAGCCGAGCAGAGTTTAATCCCGGCACTTGGGAGGCAGAGGCAGGCGAATTTCTGAGTTCAAGGCCAGCCTGGTGGACTGGATGAGTTCCCGGACAGCCAAGGCTACACAGAGAAACCCTGTCTCAAAAAGAAAGAAAGAAAGAAAGAAAGGAAGGAAGGAAGGAAGGAAGAAAGAAAGAAAGAAAACAAAGAAAGAAAGAAAACAAAGAAAGAAAGAAAACAAAGAAAGAAAGAAAACAAAGAAAGAAAGAAAGAAAGAAAGAAAGAAAGAAAGAAAGAAAGAAAGAAAGAAGCAAAGGAAGGGATGGAACCTAAAGCTTTGCGCATGCTTAGTAAGACTCCACTGTTGGGCTCTAGTTTTTGAAACAGGGTCTTGCTGTGTAGCATAGGAGGACTTCTAACTGTAGTCCTCCTGACTAAACCTCCGGAATGAAGGGATTATGTGGTTTTTATTTATTTGTTTCTGGTTTTTACTGGGTTTCATGTATCCCTGGATGGCCTTTTAATTTGCTGTGCAGCTGAGGATGATCTTGAGCATCAGATCTTTTGCCTCCATCTCTCAAAATGCTGGGATTACAGATGTGCACCACTCTACCTAGTTTTGTGTGGTGCGGGGATACGAACCCAGGGCTTGAACATGCTAGGCATGTACACTCTACTAGCTGAGCTATATTTCAAGCCACTTTGTCTTATTTTTAATGCTAACCACATAAATACAGAGTAAGATGACTTGTTTTCCCCGTTTTGTCTCTCTAGCCACCCCTCCCCCTCCCCCATCCATCCCCACCGCCACCGTGGTAGCCTGGTGGTATACCTGTATTTTCCTAGAGCGGTTTTGGCTCTCTGCTTTGACACTGCCCTTTTGTGCCTGTGCTTTTGTGATCTAGAAGAAAGCAGCAATGGCCAAAGTGGAGACTCTGAAGATGATACAGGCAGTGAGCAGGATGATGACACAGATGGGGAAGAAACAGAGGGGCTGTCTGAAGAGGAAGACTTGGAAGATAGATCTGGTAAGACTGTAGGTGTTTGAGCCAGCCGCCTGGAATCTCTTAGTGTGACATCTGCCACAGGAGCAACAGCTGACTTCTGATGGAGGTTTTAGTTTCTAAAGTTAAGTTTAGTGATAGAATTCTGTGGGTATCTCTTCTGGGAAACTGTCTTGCATTGAGCAGCATATGCAGCGGGAGAATGTGGGGAGATGGGAGCTCTAAGAGGACAAGCAGGGAGGTCTTGGTAGCCTCTTTCATTTCACTAGGGCCAACTGCTAGCATCATCCTGGCCCAGCGGCAGGCATGTGGCCTGGACCTTTTTAGGACAAAGGGTGTCAGTCCCATCTGGTAGCTAGTTCTTTGCTTATTCAACAAACTCATTGTGGGGTGTTCTTAAGAGAGTCCCGGTTTCTATGCACTGGAGAAAGTTTATAACTTGAAATTCATGCAAAGAATAATGCTTGAATGACATACCTCTACTTTGGAAAACTTTGATGGCCATCCTGGCCTATGGGCAGGTAGTCTGTGAGGGGTCTGTGTGGTTGGCTTGGCCCCACCCACCTTTCTCACTTGTCTTAGGGTTTCTGTTGATGTGATAAAACCTGACCACGAGCAACATGGGGAGGAAAGAGTTTATTTCATTTTCCTACTTGTGGTTCATCATCTAAGGTAGAAAGGTCAGGAGCTCAAGACAGGAAGTGATGCAGAGGGCATGGAGGGGTGTTGTTTACTGGCTTGCTCCTTAGATTTCTTCAGTCTACTTTCTTACAATGCCTGGGACAACCAGCCAAGGGTGACACTGTCACCATTGAGCTGGGCCCTTCCACAGCATCAGTTATTCTCTCTTCCCAAGGGAATCTAGCTTGTGTTTTGTTTTTTTGTTTGTTTGGTTTGGTTTGGTTTGGTTTTTCCGAGACAGGGTTTCTCTGTATAGCCCTGCCTGTCCTGAAATTCACTCTGTAGACCAGGCTGGCCTCAAATTCAGAAATCCGCCTGCCTCTGCCTCCCCAAGTGCTGGGATTAAAGGCGTGTGTGCCACCACTGCCTGGCTACCTTGTTTAAATTGACATGAAATTAGCCAGTATACAAGCAAAGGGCTTAGTTGGACTGAGGCTTCTATTAACTTCAGGTTTCCTTTTTTTTTTTTTTTTTTTTGGATTTTGGTTTTTGGTTTTTCGAGACAGGGTTTCTCTGTGTAGTCTTGGCTGTCCTGGAACTCACTATGTAGATCAGGCTGGCCTCGAACTCAGAAATCCTCCTGTTTCTGCCTCCCAAATGCTGGGATTACAGGCGTGCACCACCCCGCCAGGCCCAGGTTTCCTTCTGGTGGTAGGCCTTTGGCTGTCAATGAGAGTGTTCTAGAGAGGTAACCCTTATAATTGGGACAGTAGTCATCATGAAGGAGTAGAACTGACTGTGAGTTAAGTAATCTTGTATTGATACCGACTGTTCAGTTTTCCAAAGCTAGCTAGCCTTAAATTTACTCCATAGTCAGACTCACATTCTTGGCAATCTAGGCTGGAGAGATGGCTCAGAGACTGAGAGCACTGTCTGCTTTTTCAGAAGTCCTGAGTTCAATTCCCAGCAACCACATGGTGGCTCATAACCATCTATAATGAAATCTAGTGCTCTCTTCTGGCTTGTGGCATACATACAGGCAGAATGCTGTATATATAATAAATACATAAATCTTTTAAAAAAAAAAATCCTGGCAATCCTTCTGTCTCAGCCTCCCAAACCACTAGGATTAGAAGCATGTTCCCACCATGCCTGGGTTTTCTTATCATTCTGAGTGTTGACTAGGGAATGCATCTGTCCTGGATTAATGGCACAGCCATGACTCTTTTGCCTGTTTCCAGCATTGAGGTTGGCTTGTCCTATTCTCAGCAGAGTTGAGCAGTTGCAGATGCTGGGGGCAGAGACTGTAGGGTAGCTCTGGCATCCCTTCCTGAAGTTTGGAGACTTGAGATGGCCAGAAACTGATTGTGAATCAGATTGAAGGTGAGACCCATTCAGCCAGGATTCTTGGTATTCCAGAACTCACTATCTAAGGTAGAGACCGGCTGAGTGCGGCAATCAGAGATAGATGCTCAGAGTGTGACATTGGGGGTAGGGGTGGACTTTAACAGCTGGAAGTAAGGAGCTCTTAGAGAGACACATCTAAGCCACAGCCTATTGGGCAGAAGCTAGCCATATACTAGTGGAGGTTGGCCTGGGGAGAGAGAGTTAGTGAGGAAGAGATGATGGAGAGATTCCGAGCTTCAGATGAGCATTGTGAAGGATCCAGCCCTAGACACGAGCGAGTAGCCAGCATCTCGTTAGCCATCTGGGATGCACAGTGGATACCACGGCGCCACCACCGCCCGGCAAGGCCTGGCATTCTTGGAAACTTTGCCTTTAGATGCACCTGATTTCTAGGCTAACCACCTACTGCTTTGTTGGTACTAGCACTTGTTAGCACCTCCCTTGAATATTGTCTCAGTTACTTTTCTGTTTCTGTGACCAAGGCAATTTATAGAAGAGTTTGAGGCTTCAGTTCAGAGGATTAGAGTCTGTGACCATGGAGGTGGGGAGCAGGGCAGTAGGAAGGCAGGCATGTCACTGGAGCAGTAGCTGAGAGCACACATCTGGAAATAGAACCATGAGACAGACGCACTGGGTAGTGGTCTTTTGAAACTTCAAAGTTCTTTCTCCTAGTGACATATTTTCCAAAGAGGCTACACATCCTGATCCTTCCCAAACAATTTCACCAACTGGGGAACAATATTCAATACAAGAGCTGTTGTCTTTCAGCCACAGTGTATATTTTTTAAAAAGATTTATTTATTTTATGTATATGAGTACATTGTAGTTGTCTTCAGACACACCAGAAGAAGGTGTCAGATCCCATTACAGATGGTTGTGAGCCACCATGTGGTTGCTGGGAGTTGAACTCAGGACCACTAGAAGAGCAGTCAGTGCTCTTAACCACTGAGCCATCCCCCCCCCCCCCCCCACAGCATATTTTAAGGACATTATTTGGCAAGCCAAATGAGAGTCCAGGGAGGGAAAGTGCTCAGGTCCTGAGCTGGTTCTACGCACTTTTTCTCTACCTTCAAGTCAGTTGGGGCTGTTCTCGGCATCCAATGCACTGCTCTGAACCCACTGTGGCAGTCAGGCAAAACAGGATGGCCAGGTCCCGACCTTCAGGTTGCAGGGGAAGAAGCGATCCATTTGGCTTCTCTGATTCTGCTGCCATGAGCCTTTACTCGAAGGGGAAAGCTAGTTATTTGTTATTCTGCTGTGGATGTCATGATCTTTCAAAATTTTGAGTATCTCTTCTATCAATTTTTTCTTATGGTATAGCAGATGACCACAAACTCAGGAGCTAGGAACAGTATGTTTATTGCTTGTTTCTATGGATCCACTAGGTCTCTTTATTTTTTGTTGTTGTTTTGCTTTGTTTCTTGTTATTTTGAGATAGAATTTCCCTGAGCTCGCTTTGTAGACCAAACTGTCTTTGAGCTCAGAGAGATAAGCCTGCCTCTTCCTCTCAAGTGCTGTGATCAAAGACATGTGCCACTACCACCACCTAGCTTCAACTGAGTAGGTCTCTTATTCAGGTATCACAAGTGGCTTCACAGTGTTACGCTGTGTTCCCCTTCTAAGCTTCAGTCTTCTTCCAAGCCCTCTTTGCCTGTTGACAGGTTCCTCATGGTTTGAGAGAATGAAGCTCCGTTTTCTAGCCGGTTGTTAACAGAGCATTCCTAGCTACTGTGTTATCCCCTCCTTTGGGAGTGCATGTTAGTAGCTGTTTGTGTCCTTCTACGCCAGCAAGATCCGCCTCTGTGCTTTGGAAGTGCTCACCTGTGTAGAGGCAGAAGGGTTGGGGAGTTCAGGGTCATATTCATCCACATAGCCAGCTTGGGCTACATGAGATCTTGTCTCAGAGAAATATTAACAATAGGAGCTGATAAGATTGCTAAGTGAATAAGGGCGTTTGCCACCGAGCCTGGCAGCTTGAGCTCAAGTCCTGAAATTCACATGGTAAGAGAAACAATTTCCATAACGGACCCTCATTCTATTCAATAAATAAATGGTTTTTTGTTTGTTTGGTTTGGTTTGGTTTTTGAAAATCTTTTAAAAGAAGTTCATGTGGTAGGATTGAGAAGCCAGGGATAGTTCCACTTTATGAGTTGGCAGCAGGGCTCTGGAGAAGGACAGCCTAGTACCTTCGTTAGTCCTACCCACAAAGAACTAAATTCTGAGCCCCAGTGAGGATCCGCTTTTCTGTCCCTGTGATAGGTGTTTAGTAGTTCATAGCAGGTTGTTTGCTAACTGCAGTGTTTGCTAAATGCATCTTCATGTTTTCCTCCTGATCTGGCCCTTGCTTCATAATGACTAAATTGATTAGATACCTAATCCAGTTCGGAATCTTCTGTGTGTCTTCCACAAGGAAGGAAGAGATGCCCAGGACCGAGGTCTTATCTAAGGGCAGATACTTGTTGTCACTGGGTTGAAAGACTTGTGCAGCTATGCAAGGGTTGTCCCAAGGGGGCATTCTTAGAGGTGTGGTCATTATTTTATGGAGTGTATCCTCTCTGCCCCCAGAGCTGAAAACTAAACCTAAGGCTTTGTACTTGCTAAGCAAGTGCTCTATCATGGAACTAAATACTCAAACCCCTGGTGGTTTAGTCATTAGCCCCATCTCTAAAGCCTGTGGAGGTACTTGATGCCTAACTTCTTGGATGGTCTTTTTCTTGGAGGCTCAGGTGTGAGGATCTAATCACTTACCCAAGTATCCCTGCCCCCTTAGCTCAGGGCAGCTATGAATGGAGAGGCTTCAGGGGAGGATCATAGCTCCTCAGAGTGTGTACTGTGTGAGTGTGCGCTTGCAGGTAGGTAAGGAGGCACGTCCCAGGAGGAGCTGGGATTCCGGCTAGAGGCCAGTGTCCTGAGTCTATCCTGGCTCTGCTTAAGGAAGGTCCTTGAGAAGCACTCATTTCAGTATGTACTAAAAGTTTAACATTTCTGTTTATCCAAGGTTCTGAAGATTCAGAAGATGGAGTAGAAATGGCTACGGCAGCAGTGAAGACCCAAGGGAAGCTTGACGCTGGCAGCGCACAAAATTCTGATGATGATGCAGAGAGCTGCCCCATTTGCCTCAATGCATTTAGAGACCAGGCTGTGGGCACCCCAGAGACCTGTGCCCATTATTTCTGCCTGGACTGCATCATCGAATGGTCCAGGGTGAGTTGGCTTTTCCTGGGCTACTCCCCCTGGTATGACTAGGGCTTCTTTGCAGCAAGACTGAACAGAGGGCTGAGTCCTGGGACCTTAGCACTGTGGGGAGGCTTACTGTGGGGATGTGTCTGTGCGAGAGAGGATGGCTCTGGCTTTTCTGAGGATCAGGACACAAATCCTGAGGCAACTTCACATAGTGTGAAACAACCTCTGAGGATTCTGAAACTGTCTAAGTGTGATTACTCAGTTATGATGGCAAGTAATGAAGAGACAAGCTTGCATCATGCTGCCTACCTTGCAGTGAACTTTCAGGAGAATGGCCTGATCCTTCACTCACTGGCAGAGTTTTATGTGCGTACAGGTAGATGGTGTGTGCCTGTCTTTACATGTAGCGGCTAAAGGATGCCAGGTATCCTGCTCTGTCGCTTTCTGCATTATTCCTTTGAGACAGATCTTTTACTGAAGCTACAGCTAGATAGGCAGCCAATAAGCCCAAGAAATTCTCTCATTCTCCACGGCATTAGCATTAAGAGATGCATGTATAATCTTGCCGAGGTTTTTATGTGGATGTTCAGATCTGAGCTTGGGTCCTTGTGCTTGCATAATAATTTTTTTTTTCCCTCGAGACAGGGTTTCTCTGTGTAGCCCTGGCTGTCCTGGAACTCACTTGGTAGACCAGGCTGGCCTCGAACTCAGAAATCCGCCTGCCTCTGCCTTCCAGAGTGCTGGGATTATAGGCGTGCGCCACCACCGCCTGGCTTAAATTTTCTTATCCATTTAGCCATCCCCATCTGTAAAAAAAAAGTCAAAATAAGAGTTCTCATTGCTGGCTTTTCTGTCTGTCCCCAATGATACTGGCAGTGTGTGACAGATCTCAGCAAGGGGTTTTTTTGGTTTGTTTGTTTGGTTGGTTGGTTGGTTGGTTGGTTTTTTTTGTTTTGTTTTGTTTTGTTTTGTTTGTTTTTTCGAGACGGGTTTCTCTGTGTAGCCCTGGCTGTCCTGGAACTCACTCTGTAGATCAGGCTGGCCTTGAACTCAGAAATCCGCCTGCTTCTGCCTCCCAAGTGCTGGGACTAAAGGTGTGCATCACCACTGCCTGGCAGATATCAGCAAGGTTATAGTAGTTGTGCCTCTGATATTCCCTTCCTTCTCCCCAAGTAGCTTAGACATGTCTCTGTAGCGTACTGTAAGTGGCATGGAGGTGCCACATGCCGTTCCTGTGTCCACAGTTCTGCCAGGTTAGCTTATGTGGTGTTGTGTCAAAACTTCTTTGTTTGGTCTTTTGTGAGTCTGGCCGATTAGATTCAGATTAAGTTATTTCATTTTTTAAGCTGAACAGCAAGAGGTTGAATGTGATGACACATGCCTGTAATCCCAGCATTTAGAAGGGAAATACAGGCAAGTCTGAGTTCAAGACCAGCCTGGTCTATATAATAAATTCCAGGCCAGCCAGGGCTATATAATTAGAACCTATCTTAATTAATTAGTTGAAGAGCAAGACAGTCTGTTTGCTGTGTATATAATGTTTATTGGTAAGGGAAGGCATTTGAAAATAAGCTTATTAGTAAAAAAAATAATAATACTCTTAACACATGATCAGTTTAGACGTTGAATTTCATGAGGTATTTAGATACTAGATTAATAAAGGTGGAAAATCTAGACTTAAAAAAATGAGTCAGGGAGATGGGTGGTAAAAATACATACCTTTAATCCCTGTACTTGGGAGTTTGAGCCAGCCTGGTCTACAGAGCCAGTTTTAGATGGCCAGAACTACACAGAGAAACCTCTTCAAAAAAGCCAAGAATGAGCCGGGTGGTGGTGGTGCATGCCTGTAATCCCAGCACTCCAGGAGGCAGAGGCAGGTGGATTTCTGAGTTCGAGGCCAGCCTGGTCTACAAAGTGAGTTCCAGGACAGCCAGAGCTATACAGAGAAACCCTGTCTTGAAAAAAAAACTAAGATCCAAAAAAAGAAAAACCCAAGAATGGGTAGATGGATAAATGAATAATAATCAGGGGCACTGGAGAGATAGCTCAGTAGTTAAGAATACTGGCTGATCTTTCAGAGGACCTGAGTTAGTTCCCAGTACCCACATGGCTGCTCACAAACCGTCTATAACTCCAGCTCCAGGGATCTGACACCCTCACACAAACATATATAGGTGAACACCAATGTACATAAAATAAAAATAAATCATAAAAGTTAAAAAAAATAAAATCAGAGTCAAGGAGATGGCTCAGCAGTAAAGGGTCTTGAATCAAGTGTGACAGCGTAAGTTTGATCTCTCGGCCACCTGATAGGATAGCACGACCTTCCACATGTCCTCTGCTCTGCCTCTCACTCATTTGGTTGGGCGGGCCAGCAGAGAGTGCACTTAGAAGCCAAGCTTGAGGACTTGAGTTCATCTAGAACCCATGGTGGTGTGAGGAGAGAAGACAGTAAAACACATTGGTTTCTGGTCTCTTTACTTGTGCTGTGGCACACATATCCTTTCCTGCCACCCATAAATAAATAAGTAAAAATAAATAAACTCAATGTTGCTGGGCATGTGACGAACAGCTGTAATTCCTAGCATTTAGGAAGATTGCCATGGATTTGAAGCTGACTTTGGTTACCTAGTACCTTAGGGTTTCTAGTCCTGCACAAACATCATGACCAAGAAGCAAGTTGGGGAGGAAAGGGTTTATTCAGCTTACATTTCTACATTGCTGTTTGTCACCAAAGGAAGTCAGGACTGGAACTCAAAGCAGGTCAGGAAGCAAGAGCTGATGCAAAAGTTATGGAGGGATGATTCTTACTGGCTTGCTTCCCCTGTTTTGCTCGCTTGCTTTCTTATAGAACCCAAGACTACCAGCCCAGGGATGGCACCACCCACAAGGGGCCCTCCTCCCTTGATCACTAATTGAGAAAATGCCCCACAGCTGGATCTCATGGAGGCACTTCCCCAACTGAAGCTCCTTTCTCTGTGATAACTCCAGCCTGTGTCAAGTTGACACACAAAACCAGGCAGTACACCTAGTAATTCTAGGCCTGTCTGGACTACAGAATGACACCCCGTCTCAGACACTTTCACCAAAAAGAGAGAGGGAGATTAATATTGAGTCAGACAAACCAGGGAAAATATAGTGCCTTGATTCTCATATAACTGTAGTGGCAGAACATGAAAGAGGTGGCAGACCTGGGTAGCCCTCAGTTTATACGTTTCTCAGAATTTTGTGGTGTACACAGTTATAGAGGGTATGTTTTATTGTATACACTATACTTCAGGAAAGGCAACTGGAGCTGAACAGACAAAACATCTTTGTAGCATGCATCACATGTAGCATACACACTGAAAAAAATGCTGAAAAGGTACTAGAGATATTCAAGATGCTGCGAGCAGTTCACAGACATCTAAGGAGATCTGGAACAGCAGCAGACAGGCTGAAATGCGTCTACTCAGTCTTTTCCTTCCCTTCTCTCCTTTTCCTTTTCACTAACGACGCCTGTATGGGAGCATGCATCCAGCATGTTGACCTCCCTCAGTACATGGTGACTTCAGGTCTTCTTCACCTAGTTCTAGCAACTTAGCATAGGACCTTAGCTAAGACCAAGGCTATCGATACAGATTTCAATGTAAAAGAAATCACTTTTTATTTTTCAGGACAGGGTTCTTCTGTGTGTATCCCTGGCTGTCCTGGAACTGTCTCTGTAGACCTGGCTGGCCTCGAACTCAAAAGAGATCCACTTGCCTCTGTGATTAAAAGTGTATACCACTACCCCCTGGCTAATGAAGATATCTTTTTTTAATTTGTTTTTTCAGATATACTCTGTAGATCAGGCTGGCCTCAAATTCACAATCACTCTGTCTTGGCCTCCCAAATGCTGGCATAGTGAGCAGGTGCTATCACATTCAGTTTAAATTGTTGATTGTAATAAGTAATTGATGAGTAATGAAGGAGATTATGCCGGATTCTGATCCAATCTTTATTTCTTACAGAATGCCAACTCCTGTCCTGTTGATCGAACAATATTTAAATGTATTTGTATTCGAGCCCAGTTTAATGGTAAAATCTTAAAGAAGGTAAGTGTAGATGTTGCCTATCCCTACGTGTATTTTTGTAGGAAAGATCATGATGCAAAATGGTGACTTGCTTTCCTTGTAAGGTGGTTGTCAGCTCAGTTAGACTTAAAGGGGGGTGACGCAGACATCCTTTTCACCCCGCACAAAGCCTAGGGCTAGGACTGTCCTCGTTTTCTGGGGCATTGAGTGTGGAGTCATGGAGATGTTAGGGGTTTCCTGAGCTGCTGTCCTCACCCCTTCTTGCCCAGAGTGTCTCTCTGGCCTGTCTCCCTGTGCACTGCAGTCTTGGCATGTGGCAGGTTGCAGTAGTGTGGGACAAAGGGCCATGCAAGCTGAAGTTTGGAAAGTTCTATTGGGTCTGGAATGAAAGGTGTTTTTGCTTATTATTTATTGTCCCCTGTCCCCCCCATCCCCCGTTCTCATCTCTATCCTTTCCTTCTTTCTTTACTCCCTCCTTTTTTCCTTCTGGCTTTCTTATCCGTCCCTCCCATTTCCTTCCGTCCCTCCCTCCTTCCTTCCCCTCACATTCCAGGCCTGTGCATGTTAGGCGAGCTGCACAGCCAGAGCTACAGCTTGAGCCCTGAGTATTGGTTTGAGAGAGGGACTCATCATATAGACCAGGCTGGCCCTGAACTCACAAAGACAAATCCGCCTGCCTCTTGCTTCCAGAATGCAGGAATTCAAGTGCTACCACTACCTTCATAGCCCTTGTGTTTTTGAAACAGATTCTTCCTGTACATCAAAAGCTCACTTTGCCGTGGTTGTGTACACCTTTAATCTCAGTACTGGGAGGTAGAAGTTGGTGGATCTCTCCGAGTTTGAGGATAGCCAAGAAAACATAGTGAGATCTTAAAAACAGCAACAGCTTGATTAAAGGTGGTGGTGCACACCTTTAGTCCTAGCGTTTGGGAGGCAGAGACATAGGCAGATCAAGCAGTCTACAGAGTTCCAGGACAGGGCTACACACAGAGAAACCCTGTCTTGAAAAACTGATTGATAGATAGATAGATAGATAGATAGATAGATAGATAGATAGCACCAATGAAACAACAAAGGAAGTTTCAGTTCTCTTGTTCTTCACCTGATCCTTTTGCTGGTGATTGAGCCCAGGACTTCTAACTTCTAACAGGTTGGGCAAGCACTCGCCACTGAGCTGCATGGCGGGAGTCTTGTTGAGCTTGTTCTCCTTCCTTCCTTTCTTTCTTTTTTTTCCGAGACAGGGTTTCTCTGTGTAGCCCTGGCTGTCCTGGAACTCACTCTGTAGACCAGTCCGGCCTCGAACTCAGAAATCCGCCTGCCTCTGCCTCCCAAGTGCTAGAATTAAAAGTGTGCGCCACCACTGCCCGGCAGAGTTTTTTCTCTAGAGCTGTTGTGGCTTCTGCTTCAAAGTGGCCATGTGCTCTCCCCCATATCTAGCATTCACAGCACTGGTGAATCTGTTCCATTAAGTATTCCGTACATCACACACAGGCCCATGCTCCTGATATGTATAAATTGTTTGTTGCTTGTTCGGTTGTTTTTTTTCTTTTTTTTTAAGAGACAGGGTCTCTGTAGCCCTGGCTGTTCTGAACTCAGTATAGACCAGATTGACTTCAAACTCACAGAGATCCACCTGCCTCTGTCTCTCAAGTGCTGTGATTAAAAGCCTGAACCACCTCTCCTGGCCCCTGGTACAGTTCTTGCTTTACTTTTCCTCTAGTTACCTGTCCTGCAGTGAAGACATGAAGATCACCATATGTCTTAGGGTTTCTGTTGCTGCAACGAAACACTATGACCAAAAAGCAAGTTGGGGAGCAAAAGGTTTATTTGACTTAAACTTATATATTGCTGTTCGTTATTAAAGGAAGTCAGGACAGGAACTGAAACAGGGTAGGAACCTGGAGGCAGGAGCTGGTGGGAATGCTATTGAGGCTGTTGAGGGTGCTTGCCCTTACGGCTCGTTCAGCCTGTTTGCCCTCTCGCTTGCTTCCTTCCCTCCCTCCCAACCTTCTTCCCTCCCTTCCTTCCTTCCCCTCTCTTTCCTTCCTTCCTTCCTTCCTTCCTTCCTTCCTTCCTTCCTTCCTTTCTGTTTTGTTGTTTACACATAGGGTTTCTCAGCCCCTGCTCTCTGGGAACTCAGATTTGTAGATTAGGCTGACCTCAGACTCAGAGAGCTCTGCCTCCAGAGTACTGGGCTAAACACGTGAGCCACCATGCCCAGCCTTCAGCCTGCTTATAGAACCCAAGACCACCAACAGAGAGATGATACCACCCACAATGGGCTGGGCCCTCACCATCAATCTCTTTCTTACAGCTGGTTCTTCTGGAGTCATTTTCCCAGTCTTTCAGATGACTCTAGCTTGTGTCAAGTTGACATAAGACTAGTCAGTATACCATATATTTGTTTATTCAGACTGTAGGTCCATAGAGCTGGTCTTAGGGTTTCTGTTTGTTGTGATAACATCATGACCAAAAGTAACTTGGAGCAAAAAGAGTTTATTTTGCTTCACTTTTTGGATCACAGTTCATCATCAAAGGAAGTCGGGGCAGTAACCTGGAGCTAGGAGCTGATGCAGAAGCCATGAAGGAGTGCTGCTTAGTGGCTTTCTCCCTGTGGCTTTCTCATCTTGCTTATAGCACCACAGGACCATCCACCCAAAGGTGATGCTGTCTACAGTGAGCTGACTAGAAAATGCCAATCGTGCTTACCCATAGACCAGTCTGATAGGGGTATTTTCTCAACTGAGATTTCCTCTTCTAAAACGATGCTAACTTATGTCTCAGTTGACATTTTAGCCAGCACACAGCCCAAGTACATCTTAGGTCAGTAAATTTACTTTAGATTAGATACGTGTCCTACTAACTGACCACTCAGATTTTGAGGGTATGTTCACTGACCAGTATTTCTGTCTTCAGATTCCAGTGGAAAACACTAGAGCTTGTGAGACTGAGGAGGAAGACCCGACCTTTTGTGAGGTGTGTGGCAGGAGTGACCGTGAAGACCGGCTCCTACTGTGTGATGGCTGCGATGCTGGGTAAGGGTGCTGGTGTCTGGTGTCTCCCTGGTGTCTGCAGGCTGTTTGTCAGGGTCAGAACTCCATTGTGGAGTAGGGCCCTGGGAAGCATAAACAGTGACACAGATTCCTCTCCTGGCTTGTTTCTCTACTTCCTCGAGGCCATGCAGTGGACTCTCCTAGGCTGGAGGGTGGACTCTCCTAGGCTGGAGGGTAGGCTGCCTGGGGGGTTGCTTTTGGAACTGCATCATCTTGGCTACCTGGATCTTATTATCATTATTGTTCTTGTTATTATTTTCACTATGCATGTGGTCTATAAGTGGGTATGTACATGTGAATACAAGTGAAGCCAGAGGCTTTGGATCACTCTGGAGCTGGCGTTACCCGTTACAGATGGGTGTTAGTTCCTGAAGTGGGAGCCTATGTCCTGCAAGAGCCATGTGGACCATCACTGTGGCTGGGAACCATCTCCAGCTCTCTCTCCTTTGGCTTTTTGATACAGTTGAAGTCACTTTATGCTTGTGACCCTGTCTTCTGGGACACTACTTGGGTCCTTTGCTCACTGATCTCTAAGGTGGAACTGGCTTCCCTAGCTTCTTGCTAGGTCTTTGGCTATTGGTTAGGAAGATTTTACTGCTATGAAATGGTGGCTGGTTACAGACATATTCTTGGGATGGTGAGGCTGGTAAATCTGGAATGTTTCCTAGGGCAGAAAAGAGCAGTTTCAAGGTGTGTATGAGAGGCTTTTTCCTATCCCAGCTAGAAGCTGGGAGCTGTTTTTCTGCGCTTGCCCTTTCTCTCTGTCACTGGGGTTCTTCCTTACTGCCGTTTGTGCCGGCTCCACTGGCTGGATGTGGTGTGCAGTTTGTACCCAGGGGGCTGACTTTCATCATCTCAACGCACAGGGATCACCTGTGCCCTCTAATGCCTGTGGAAATTCAGTCGGTACAGTGACTGCCAGCTTGTCTTGCAGGCTCCAGCAGATCCTCCTGCCTGCTGCTGCCCTTAGTGCTGAGAACTCGGTGGGCTTGGGATCTCTCATTCTAGGAAGGAACATTTGTTTGAATCCATATTTTGCCACATTGTCTCCTCACCGATTAAGTCCTACGAGTATCTAGGGTCTCTTCTTTCTCTCTTAATTTGTGGATTGATTTTGAGACAGGGTTTGACTGTATAGTCCTGCCTGGCCTAGAATTGGCTATGCAGACCAAGTTTGTCTGCGTCTGCCACCTGAATGCTACAATTAAAAGCAACTACAACTTTGGCTGGCTTGTTTCTCTGTGAGATGGGGATCCTCTCTGTTGCCTGTGTTAGCTTCTACCTGCTAGACTCAAGCAACCCTCCTGCCCCAGCTTCTGAGTGTTGAGATTACAGGTGTGCATCCCATAACTAGCTCTTTTAATTCTGTTTAGTTTGTTTCTGTTCTGTTTTGTTTTTTGACATAGGGACTTAAATTGTAAGCCAGGTTGACTTCAAACATGTAACAGTTCTCTATTGCATGTGTCAACTTCTAAGCCTTCATCTGTTAATGTGTAAATCAGGGTTTTGTTTCTAGTAGTAACTGACCAGGGATTTCTGGAGATTTCTCTATCTTCATGAAGTTTTGTTTTAATCAGGAATTCACTTGTAAGTTTCATATTGATTTATGTATTTCACTTAACAGATGCAACTGTGTAAGCATTTAGTCCTGATAGATCTAAGATATTAAAACTAATACATATTAGTGATTCTTGTACGTCTAAGCACCCAAATACTGTTGACCTTCAAATTTTTCTCTATCTTCATAGTTGTCTTTCAACTTTCAAGTCTAAAATTTCTCATTTATTTTGAAATGGAATCACAAGACTCTCTATAGATGTTGGTGGGGGCACATGTACACATTTATATTTTGTGAAATAAGTACAGGTTGTCTTTGAGTTTTAAGGAATTATGACTGAACATTAAAGGTCCATATTCTCAGGGAGACAAGAGAACATGAGAGAAGATCTTAGGATGGAATTTACTTGAGTTTCTTTATGGCTTTTCAAGTTTTGTGCTGGTATATGATATAACAGGGACCACGCTTCATGTGACATTCCAGTGAGGGTCACACACCTGATTGTAGAGGATTTTCAGTTCCCGCCACCGATGTAAGAGTTTATAACTACCCACAGCTTCCAGGAACTCATGTGGCATGCACTCGTGTACACAGTCATATGCTTTGTTTTGTGTTTTTTTTTTTTTTTTTTTTTTTTTTTTGGTGGTGGTGGTGGTGGTGGTGTGGGTGTTTTGTTTCGTGCATTTTTTTGGTTTTGTTTTTTATTTTTTATTTTATACTTTTTTGAGACAGGGTTTATGTAGCCCAGTTTACCCTGTAACTAGCTCTGTTAGACCAGGCTGGCCTTGAACTAACAGAGTTCTACCTGCCTCTGACTACCAAGTTCTGGAATTAAAGGTTCATGTTTGCCCAGCTCTAGGCTCATAATATAAATCAATCAATCAATCTCTCCCTCCCTTCCTCCCTCCCTCCCTCCTTCCTTCCCTCCCCTCTCTCTCTCTAAAGAAAGGTAGAAAGTGTCAGCACAGCTCTCCTCAAAGTTTATTCCTGAGAAGCTTGATGGGAAGAATTTAAAAATAAAACCTGAGACAGAGCACAGTAGCTCACACCTTTAATCCCAACACTATGAGTTCCTGGCTAGCCAAGGGCCATAGTGAGACCCTGACTCAAAACAAAACAAAGGGTGTGGACAGAGAAAAGCCTAGAATAAGTTAGGGACTGAGTGTGGGGTTTCTTGGGGTGCCCTCTTCAGGAACCTCTTGCTCATCTCTTTGACACTTTGCATGCCCTGTCCTTGGTGGTCTTGAAGGAGACTTACGGCATGGTATTATTGAAGCATGGCCAGTTGGCCTGAGATGGGATTGGATAGGACAATAAGATCTTTTTGCCAGCATGGGGCAGGACTTTTGCTAGGCAAGTGTTCTTTCCGAAGCTCCTTAGGACACTCTGAAAAGAAAGGTTGCTTAGTCACCTAAGGTCAGACACAGTGGGTCATAGAGGAGATTAGCATTTCTGTGGCTCACCTTGGGAGTCGGGATTAGAGGCAGGGACTATGTTTAGATTCAGGACCCCGAGGAAGTGATCAGCCGTTGGCAGGATACATTGCAGACTAGACATAGTTAGTCTTTGCAGTGTGGTTTCTTGTGAGATTTGAGGTCCAAGGCTAAGATTGGCACTGATCTGTTGTTCCCGTAGGTACCACATGGAATGTTTGGACCCTCCTCTCCAGGAGGTGCCTGTGGATGAATGGTTCTGCCCAGAGTGTGCGGTCCCTGGTGTTGACACCACTCATGGTAATGTGCTGTCCTTTCCTACAGAGCACTTGGGTTTTCCTATTGTCAGTTTTAGAGAAGGACCTTGGAGAAAATCTAGACTTGCTATGTGGGAAGAACTTTTCTCAGGGAGAGGGCTTTCTTTGAATTCTTTGGTTGGAGCTGGAGGAGTTTAACCTTTGGAGGCCATGGAAGGTTGTCAGTTGGGGCTTTCAGTTCTTAAGGCTAACTGGGAAAAGCTTGTGATCTGAAGTGTACATGACCCAGCAGCCACGGCTCTCTTCCAAGATGCAGTTCCTGTGAGCGATGAGGAGGTCTCCTTGCTACTGGCTGATGTAGTGCCTACTACCAGCAGGCTTCGGCCTCGAGTAGGCAGGACCCGGGCCATCGCTAGGACACGGCAGAGTGAGAGAGTGAGGGCAACTGTGAACCGGAACCGGATCTCCTCTGCCAGAAGAGTCCAGGTAAGTGGCTGGGTCTAAACAGGTGGTCTCAGGGCTTGGGAACTGAACTGAAGGGATATCACTGGCAGTAAAGGGCCCATAGCATTGTCACATGGCAGGCCTAGCATGCATGCAGTTAATCTGGCAAGAGAGTAGGTGAGTCTATTGAAGGTACTGTGTTTGACCTATGTGCCAGCAGGACCAGTGGGGCTGCCTTCTCTAACACTTTGATAGATGGGATGATGAAAAAGGCCGCCTACTGGCTCTTCACCCTTTCCAGGCACAAGGGATTATCTTCCTCATGCCTGGCTCCTGCTATTCAATGTTAGATGACTGTGGCCACTGCTCTGGGTACTCAAGGAGCTTAAAAGTTCCTTCATTTTCTTTGAAGTCATATTCCCGTGGTCAGTATAGTGACACCATGGTTCAAGTTCCAAATGGGTTGAAGGCCTGGGAACTGTCTTCGTCCTATGCCCTGTCTCCTTACCCTCCAGTTTTGCACTTGGGTCTCAGCTCATGCTTGCAGTCCCTCTTTGACTTTGTGCCCTGGATGCAAGATAGTGTTGGAGGCTGCCATCTCTCACTCACTCCTGTGTTTTCTGTCTGCTGGCTCATTCCCTAGTCCCTGCTAGGCCCTCATCCTCACACGCCGGCCTCACCTGGGCCGTGTGTGCTCCTGGCTTCCACCTACCCAATTCCTTCCTGATCGGACCTCCATTTGCTCTTTGATAGCTGCTGAGCCCTCCAGTCCATTCTTGCCCTGATCTTCCCTTCTAGAACTCTGTAAGGAACCACTCTCCTTGTGATTATACTGTCCACTGTTGGTAGAAGTAGAGGGAGACAGTTCCTGTGGCTTCTCTGGTCAGTTTGTGCCATATTCCCGGATCTGGAAGGGAGCCTGCACTGACGGGATCTGCTTACTCACATGGCCTAGCTCAGGGTTCCATCTGTGGAAAGGGTGGTCACCCACTGAGTGGTGCTGTCCCTTGTATGCAGCATGTGCCAAGGTACCTCATGTCTTCTCTGCTGGATGAAACTATTGAGGCTGTCGCCACTGGGCTGAGCACTGCTGTATACCAGCGTCCCTTGACACCTCGTATCCCTGCAAAACGGAAAAGGAAGGCAGGTAAGCTGGCATAATGGGCTTGCCTCCCACCATCAGCTCTGTTCTGGAGTCCAGATAAGTGGTCATTTCTGATTATTCCTGCAACGTTCTCAGCCAGTATAGTATACCTTTCCCATTTGTGGGGTCTGTACTGTCAAGCTCATCTAAACCTAGTTAGAGAATATTAGGGAGAAAGAAGCACATCTGGACTGTTTGGTACAGATGTGTTGTTATTCCCTGTTTGAGACAATATTCGCTGTTGATATGGCTGCTGCATTTCTTAAGTGTATGAATACCTGGAGCTAATATAAACTATAGCAAATCCTGTTGACACATTTCAGAGGGACCTAGAACCCTGACCACCTCTGCATCCTGAGCTTATCCGTCGACCCAACCCTCTCCTTCAGACCAGTGTTTGATGAGCCAAGTAGATGCAACTCAGTATGGATTTAGGGGCTCCTCTCTGCCCAGGGGGGGTCAGAAGTAATCTGTAACCTCCTAAAAATGTATCTTATTGGGCTGGAAAAATGGCTTATCAGATAAAGATGCTTGCCACCAAGCATGATAACCAGGTAGAATCCCTGGAATCCACTGATAGAACTAGCTGTACAAGTTGTTCTTGATAGGCTCTGTGTGCTGCTCACACACACAAATTAAAAATGTTCATTTACTTTATTGACAGCTGTGCAAAGTAAAGTGGATGCACCCACTGTAAGTGCGTGGCTACGGTGTGACAGCCAGCACTCACACTGAGTTTTCATCATTACCAGTCTGGTTTCCCACAAGATCCAATGGAAGTCTCTGGTCTTGCCTCATTTGCTGCCACAGAGTCTTGTCTTTTCTTTTTTTCTTTTTTTTTTTTTTTAATATTTATTTATTTATTATATGTAAGTACACTGTAGGTGTCAGATCTCTTTATGGATGGTTGTGAGCCACCATGTGGTTGCTGGGATTCGAACTCATGACCTTTAGAAGAGCAGTCAGTGCTCTTACCCGCTGAGCCATCTCTCCAGCCCCCTTTTTTTCTTTTTTTAAGATTTATTTATTTATTATATGTAAGTACACTGTTGCTGTCTTCAGACACATCAGAAGAGGGCATCAGACCTCATTATAGATGGTTGTGCACTACCATGTGGTTGCTGGGATTTGAACTCAGGACCTCTGGAAGAACAGTCAGTGCTCTTAAACCACTGAACCCTCTTACCAGCCACACACCCCCTTTTTTTTTTAAGATTTATTTACACTGTAGCTATCTTCAGACACACCAGAAGAGGGCATCAGATCCCATTACAGATGGTTGTGAGCCATCATGTGGTTGCTGGGAACTGAACTCAGGATCTCTGAAAGAGCAGTGAGTACTCTTAACCACTGAGCCATCTCACCAGCCCCCATAGAGTCTTTAGAACAAGTGTGATGTATATTTTTCTTTATCAAAGAGTCTGTTAATGTGCCAGTTTGTTGATTTCTTATGCGATGATCATTTGGGTTATTTCTGGATTGCATCTCCTAAGAAGTGACAGCCAGGTGTGGTAGCACACGCCTTTGGTCCCTGCATTAGGAAACAGGCAGGCAGATCTCTAGGAATTTGAGGATAACATGGTTGTCTTAGTCCTGGTTTCTTTTTTCTTTTTTTTCTTTTTGGGTTTTTTTTTGTTTGTTTGTTTGTTTTGTTTTGTTTGTTTACTTGGTTGGTTGGTTTTTTCTGAGACAGGGTTTCTCTGTGTAGCACTGGCTGTCCTGGAACTCACTTTGTAGACCAGGCTGGTCTCGAACTCAGAAATCTGCCTGCCTCTGCCTCCCAAGTGCTGGGATTAAAGGCATGTGCCACCACTGCCCGGCGTTAGTCCTGGTTTCTATCCCTGCACAAACATCATGACCAAGAAGCAAGTTGGGGAAGAAAGGGTTTATTCGGCTTACATTTGTGCAGTGCTATTCACCACCAAAGGAGGTCAGGACTGGAACTCAAGCAGGTCAGGAAGCAGGATCTGATGCAGAGGCCATGGAGGGATGTTTCTTACTGGCTTGCATCCCCTGCCTTGCTCAGCCTGTTCTCTTACAGAACCTAAGACTACCAGCCCAGGGATGGCACCACCCACAAGGGGACCTCCTGCCTTGATCACTAATTGAGAAAATGCCCCACAGCTGGATCTCATGGAGGCATTTCCTCACCTGAAGCTCCTTTCTCAGTGATAACTCCAGCTTATGTCAAGTTGACACACAAAACCAGCCAGGACACTGGTCTGCTACATACTTAGACCTTGTTTCAAACCTAAAAAAACAACTAAGATGAATAAAACTACAGAAAAATAAGTGAATTACCATCCCTGGTCCTTAACTTAGGAACTATTGACAATAGATGTCTTCTGGGGGAAAGAAAATCAGTTTTCTTTAAAGGCATGGCCTCTAGGAGATCAGCTGCTCCAGTGCATGGCTCCATATCAGGGCAGCAAAAACGAGATGTGGTGGTTTATTTAAAAAAAGAAGAAAACATGAGGTTGGGAGGGTTGGAAGATGAGGATTGGATCTGGGAGGAGTGGGTGTTAATTTTATCAAAACGTATGCATGTATGAAATTCTCAAAAAATAATACATTTAAAAAGAGTAAAGCTGCTGGAAACTGCAGTTCAGTTCATTTTGTGAGCAGATGTTTTCTTTTTCTTGGCAATATGGAGGAGGGAAGAGATTATCAGCTTGATCTTATGTTTAACTTTAGAAAAATTGTCAAATTTTCCAACTCAAAACACTCATGTGTGTACTCTGCATTCTCAGCAGCACTCATGGAAGTTGGTTTCTGCCTCACCAGAGGATATGTATGTGTTAGCCTTAAGGTGAACTAAAGTTCTCAGGTCTAGGTGCTGAGGCTTTGCACATGCTAGGGTTGTAGCGGGTTTGTGTGGTTGTGTGTATCTGTGGAATCCTCTCCAAGAAGCCCTTCCTTTCACCAAAAGCGGAGTTTAGAAGGCAGAGCTGAGATCTGTGTTCTGAGCAAGCACTTGGTAATTGTCTAGGTCATTGACATAGCCCCTCATAAGGTCTCACACCTGCAACTGAGGTTTAAGGTCAGGCTTTCACTTCTTATATCATACATCTGTGTTTCCTGCTCTTTGTCTCATAACCTGCTTCTCAGTGCTAGTTGTTAACTCATTTGCTTCATCAGTTGTATAGAAAATTGCTAACATCATGTAATCAGAGGTTGGAGTCTGTTTCATCCCCATTAGGACAGTCGGGCACCCACACCTCCTTAAAGACTTTTATACATACAAGTGTTTTACCTGTCTGTATGTTTGTGTATATGTGAGCTTGGTGCCTACAGAGGCCACAAGAGGATATTAGAGACAGAACTAGAGTTACAGACAGTTGTGAGCCCCATGTGGATTCTGGGAACCTAATCTGGGTCCTCTGCCAGAGCAGCCAGTGCTTTTCAGCACGGAGCCATCTCTCCAACCCCTCTCCCCGTTTTAAAAACAGATTTTTGTCTTTGTGACCCAGGCTAGCCTTGAATTCATATCATAGTCTACCTGCCTCAGGTTCCTGCAGGCTAGGTTACTTTATTTAGAATATGTGATATGTGCTTGTAATCCCAGTACTTTGAAGGTGGAAGTAGGAGGAACAGGAGCATAAGGTCATCCTTAGCTACATCATGAGTTTGAGTCTAGCCTAGGCTACAAATGAGAAACTGTCTCAAACTAAAAATGAGAATGCTTATTTGAATTAAGATCCAAGTCAGATTCGTGTTCGGCTGTATGTGTTAGCTCCCTTCTCTTTGCTCCTCCCTGGTATTTGGTGCATTGTAGAAAAGCAGCCTTCACTCCGCTGTTCTGTACAGATTGTGTGCTTAAGCTGAATGCCAGAACTTTTGATTACATTATTCTAAAGAGTACAGTTTAAATGTTATGAGTTGTTTTTCTTCTTAAATTTCCCACTTGGCATTTTCAGTTATGGTTGATCATGGATTACAGGAGCCATAAACAGGGCAGCCGAGGAGGGGGCACTGGGGTTTCTGCAGAAGACGCCTGCCTGAGGTTTGCTCTCACATGTAGCAGTGCAGTTTGCAGGGGCAACAGGAGCTCAAAAATAATGGAGCTGCTAATTACCTGGTTTCCCTTCACACCACACCATAACTTGGTAAACTCGGGCCTAGCTTATCCGAATCCTAGAAAGGAGAGCCATGGTAGTGCATTTGAGGGTGGCTTAGACCAAAGCACAGGTCCTTTAGCAGTTGGTTTCTATTTTAAAGAAATATCTCCAAGGGGTTCATAGTGTTTGTTTGCCTTCCAGTCTCTCTAGGGGAGCTCTGTTTTGACCATGAATGGTCCTCTTGGTTTTCACATGTTTTGTTTTGGGGTTTATGTAATTTATATAACAGTTCTAAAAATTCAATTACTCAGAGAGGTAGAACCCCATATTTTCATTGCTATTTGGATTATCCTCTTCCCCCAAGAACATATTACTTTAAAATGTTACAGGTTTATTTCTCTGGTTTAAAAAAAAAAAATCTAAGCCAGGCTGGACAGATAGATGGCTCAGCAGTTAAGAGCACTGACCTGTTCTTTCTGAGGTCCTGAGTTCAATTCCTAGCAATTACCTGGTAGCTCATAACCATCTGTAATGGGATCTGATGCCCTCTTCTGGTGTGTCTGGAGAGAGATGATACTCACATAACATAAAATGAATAAATAAACCCCTTTTAAAAAAATCCAAGCAAGGCAGTGCTTGTACTCAGACTGCAAGGCAAGTTGGCATGGACCTGTAATCCAGGTGTTCCCAGGTGAAGGCAGGAGGATCAGGAATCCAAGGTCATTTTCTCTACTACACAATGAGAGTACTTCAAAACAATGGTGGGTCATGTCTTAGCAGAAAGAGACTCTTGCTAATAAGCCTCATGCCCAGATTACAATTTCCAGACCACATGGTGGAAGGAAAGAGCCAATTCCTGCAAGTTGTCCTCTGACTTCTCCAACATATGGACACACACAAAAATAAATTAATTTTAAAAATTAAAATGAGAGTGTTGGAAAGGCTAAGTAAGGTTAAGAGCACTTGCTACTCTTGCAGAGGACCTGGGATTGGTTCCCTGAACCCACATGGCTGCTCATGACTGTTACTCCAGCACACTCTTCTGAAAGCCTGGATATTGTACTTCTTTTTTTTTTTTTTTCTTGTTTATGATTTTTTATTTTGGATATTGTACTTCTGTGTGCACATGTAGACCAAGTAGGAACACGCATGGAAAATAAAAGGAAATATTAAAAAAGATGTGTGTGTGTGTGTGTGTGTGTGTGTGTGTATATGTATGTATGTGAGAGAGAGGCATGTGCTCACATCAGTAATCCTTGAGAAGCTGAAGTAGAAGAATTTGCAAGAGATCCAGATGGGCTACAGTCTTAGACAATTAAGCAAAAATAAATAGGGGCTGGAAAAATGGCTGTGTGGTTAAGATCACTGACTGGTCTACCAGAGAACTCAGGTTCAATTTCCAGCACCCACATGACAGCTCACAACTGTCTGTAACTTCATTTCCATGTAGACCAGGCTGGCCTTGAACTCAGAAATCCACCTGCCTCTGCCTCCCAAGTGCTAGGATTAAAGGTGTGGCACTGCCGCGGCCAACACCACCACCACCACCACCTGGCTTCACATAAAATCTTGAAAGAAAGTAAAAAACTGGAAGTCCTTTTTTAAAAAAGTAAATAAAATTAAACAGCACTGGGTGGTGATGCCACAGACCTTCGATCCTAGCACTTGGGAGGCAGAGGTAGGTGGCTCTGAGTTTGAGGCTAGCCTGGTGTATGTAGAGGCATGTAGAACTTGTGCCACCGAGGTGGAAGGCGCAAGAGTTCAGGCTGTGTCCTATGCCATCACGGGTACAGAAGACCAGTCTCTTGTCTCAAGATCAGGGGCTGAAGAGATGGCTTGGTTGAAGAGAAGTTTGCTGCTGCTCCGAGAGGACCTGACCTGAGTTCAGTCCCCAGTACCCACCTTGGACAGCTCACAGCCAGGGCATCTGATGCCTACTTCTGTCCTACAAGGTCACCTGCATGCACCACACACATATAAAAATATAAAAAATAAACTGTGTGTGTGTTGTATGTAAAATTCAAGCCTGCACAGTCCTGAGGTGCCCAGACTCTCTCCCTAGCTTCCTGAGCTCTGCTCCAACCGAACTCAGAGGACTTGCTTACCCTAGTCAGAAAAGGTTCTACAGTTCTGAATCACACACATTCAATGTTGTCTTTTTAGGAAGACGAAAGAAAGTATTGGGAAGAAAGAAAACCCGGTCCAGGTCATCTGTGAAAAGTAAGAGTGGGAGTACAAGAGCCAAGAAACGGCAGCACCGTGTGAGGAAGACAAAGGGGAGGAAGCTAAAGGTGAGGGGATAGATAGAGTACCAGTATCCAGATTAGCCGGCCTGCTCCCGGTAGTGCTCTGCCGCAGGAAGTGTCAGCCCCGCTGTTTTTCTGCTCTCTGTAGTGCAGCTCAGAGGTGGGTAGGTATGCTTCTAGGTCCTTCGGAGTAGGGCATGTTAGAATTGTGTGTGATGAGCCTTGGAACAGAGACAGAGAGGGAGGCCCAGCAGGGCTCAGGGTGCGTCACCTTCGTATGGTCACTGGCGGGTTAAGTCAAAGGGCTCTCAGTCGTATGCTAGGAGCAGGTGAGGGTCTGTCTTAGGGAGCCTCCTGTGTGTGAGAAGACTGTCCAGGATACCCATAACAAGTGCTGTGTTCTCACTCAGCCCTGCTGCCATGAGACATATTTGGTACTTACAGACCTAGGATGCTGGGTGGGAGAGTGGGAGGAGAGACACACAAACTTGACCATGTGTTTTATATGCATATATACTTGTTACCCATTGCCTAGTAGTTTTTAGTGTATGTTTGTAATATAAAGATGTGTTTAAATACTTAGTAGTTAGAACACTTATTCTAGACAGAACATATTCTTGTGGCTGTGATTAAATTTATGAGCGAGTTAGGTAGATGATGACGTTCTTGGCTTTAGTGGTCATTAGCACTCACTTTGTGCCCTGAGGCCTAAGGGCCTGGCAATGTCAGTTCTTCCTTCCTAGTTTCTAGAAAGTTCTAGACCATTTTAGGTTCCATCCTGAGCTCACTTTCTCCCTCTGCAGTTACTGTGGTTCCTTTTTCCCCCTAGTGGACCATCCGGGGTCATGGCACATGGTGAATGTTTGGGGAGATGCACTACTTGTGGAGAGCCCGCAGCTGATTGTGATGGCTCTATTCCATGCTTACTCAGAATTTAGAGCAAGTGGCATGTGGTCCTTTGATTTTAGTATCTTGGGAATGATTACAATCAAGATAGTGTAAAAAGTCCACAACTGTTCCTCATGTGGCTGTTTAAGTGCAGTGTGCCAGTCATTAATTTATTTTTTTCCTGTTACTTTGGTTCAGAATGAAGTTACAGCTCGTTCGCGAATTGCACGCACACTAGGCCTCCGCAGGCCTGTCCGTGGCGCCAGCATTCCATCAGTGTGCAAACCAGTGGACCCCTGTCTTGGGCTGATGAGGGCAGATATTGGAGCAGCTTCTCTGTCACTGTTTGGCGATCCCTATGAGCTGGACCCTTTTGACAGGTAATTGCAATGGTGACTGTCCCAGTGCCCCAGCCTGTCCTCAGATTTGGTTAGGCTGCATGTGGCACCATGTCAGGGTCACAGGTCTGCTGTGTCAGTGTCCCCTTGGTATGTGTCCCTTCCAGCAATGAAGAACAGTCTGCAGATCCGCCTTCTCCTCTGAGTGCAAAGAGGAGAGTGCTGTCCCGCTCAGCTCTGCAGTCTCACCAGCCTGTGGCCAGACCTGTCGCCATGGGGCTCTCTAGGTATGTGACAGCAGGGGCGTCTGGAGCTGGTGAGAGCACTGGGCTAAACCGCTTATCCTTTCCATGTGACCCTTGGCAATGTGGCTGAGGAGCTACTCTGGTGTGGTGTACTTGAGTCGAGGTTGGCTCTCAGTGCTAAGTCAAAGCTAATGTCTCAGGGTTAATAGACATCTGCTAGCCATACTGGCCTTAGTTTCTAACAGGGAAAGGGTCCTTGGGTGAGGCAGCAGTCCTAGTCCACTGTGACCACCAGGTAGAGATAACCTCACTGCCAGCTCATGCCTAGCAGTAGAGTAGGGCAAACATATAGGTGATCTCCCCCCACACTTGATCCCCATGAAAGGGCTGATGGGTGGGAATCCCGAGGAACCAAGCTAGCAGAACCACTCTCTGGTCTGTTTACAGGAGGCAGCTCCCTGCTGTGGCCCCAGAGCCCAGTGTGGAGGAGGCCCCCGTTCCTGACCTGTTGGGGAGCATCCTGTCTGGCCAGAGCCTCCTGATGATGAGCAGTGCTGATGTTGTCATACACCGAGACGGCTCTCTCAGTGCCAAGAGGGCAGGTGAGCACCCATGGGCGCTGTCTTTCCTTATGGATGTGGAAATGTCAAACCATAGGCCTAGACATGATGGGTTGCAAAGGTTGTCAGACTTGACCCTGAATTGGGGGCAACACTGCTAAGAATGTAACCAGTACGAGTTCTGTCAGGGCCTTCCGAGGCCTGCTTAGTTAAGTGAGTGTGCCATGCCCAGGACAGTTCGGATGTTCAGTGAACAGTGCCTCCATGTGCAGCTTATTGTCTGGCACACTGGCTGGGACACAACTGAACTGTGGTCAGGTCAGAAAAGGGAAAGACTGCCGGGGGGCATTTATGGTACCCCAGGTAGGCAGTGGGATAGCTGACCTGTAACATTCCCATTGTGGAGGGATAATTAGTGACCACTCTGGAAACAGTAGTTTCAATGTCTATTAGGATCATACTTCAAGTCACTGAACTTGTTAGAGGAGGTGGGAAGGCTTGCTATCTGATTTTTGTTTTTTAGCTCCTGTTTCTCTTCAGCGAAATTCTGTGACTCAGTCCAGAGAAGAGTCCAGGCTCAGAGACAACCTGCAGCCTGGGGTGCCACCCTCAGAAAGTGTATCCAGTGGACTCCTGGGAGACAGACAACCAAACTCAGGGCCAAGCTGTGGGGACAGAACAGCTCTGCGCTGTCTCCCTGCCCGCATGGTACAGACACCTGTGAGGTCAGACTCACCCCTGACCCCTCGGTCAGGTTTGTCTGGGAACCTTTCAGATGAGAGCAGGCCCAGCTGGAAACATAGTAACAGCCCCAGACTCAATGGCTCCAACATACGGGTTGGTTCTGCCTCAACTAAGATGGTGACTCATCATAGCTTTCCACCTAAAAATGGAGTTCCTGGGCACCCTCAGAGAACAGGTCCCAGGAGACCTGATTTCTCCAAGCTACCCAGGATACCAAAGATCCGTAGGCCCGGCAGTGATGGCGTGCAGGACCCGGCCTCAGCCAGCGGCCAGACGGTCGAGCTCCCCAGCACGTGCATCAGCCGCCTGACCGGCAGGGAAGGCCCAGGGCAGCCAGTGCGAGGCCGAGTAGACAGGGAGCCCAGCAGCAGCGGTCCCCAGGAGACTGGCTCGCACACAAGTGGCTCTCGACCGCCTGCACCCAGCTCCCACAGCAGCCTAGCCGCTCTAGGGCCCTCAAGAGGAAAGGGCATTGGGTCTAGCTTTGAAAGCTTTAGGATCAACATCCCCGGGAACGCTGCCCATTGCAGCCAGCTGTCCAGCCCTGGATTCTGTAACACATTCCGGCCAGTGGACAGCAAGGTGCAGAGGAAGGAGAGCCCTTCACCCCTCTTCTCCATCAAGAAGCCGAAGCGACTCACAAGTGAAATCTACGATCCCTTTGACCCCACCGGCTCGGACTCTAGCCCTCCTAGCAGCAGCCCAGAAAGTCTTGGGCCAGGCCTCCTGCCCTCTGAGATCACAAGAACTATCTCCATCAATAGCCCAAAGGCCCCAGCCTTTCAGACTGTGCGCTGCGTTACCTCCTACAGGGTAGAAAGCATCTTTGGGACTGAGATGGAGTCCGAGGCCGAGCCCCAGGCCCCGGGTGAGCCTGTATCTGGCATGTCGGAGTTACTCAGTAAGGGCCCTACGGAGGGAGCCTCTGATTTTGAGCAAGAAGGACTAGGGGAAATAGAGCCTATGGCGATTCAGAGCTCCACAGCCCGAGCACAGAGGCCATCCCCATCAGACCCTTGGGATGAGGAAGAAGGGTCCTGTACACCCTTCTTTGGCTCTGAGGAACGGACAGTTACATGTGTGACTGTTGAGGAGCCAGGTGTCCCACCAAGCCCAGACGCTCCGCAGATAACCACCCACAGAATCGTGGAGTTCAGGGCCTCGTCCCGCTCCCGCTCCACCTCCAGCTCCCGAAGCAGGAAGAAAACGAAGAAGAAGAAGAAGGTTGTCAGAGAGCACCGGAGGACACGCTCCAGCACGCGCTCTGGCTCCAGGGACAGGACTTCACACTCAGTCTCCCCAGTTGCTGAGGAGCACGCCAGGAGGCACAGAGCCAAGACCAAGAGCCGGAGGTCTTCCAGTGACCGCGCCAGCAGCCAGGACAGAGCAAAGAGGAGGAAAGACAGAGACGACAGAGACAGGGAGCATAGGCGGGGTCCCTGGGGTCACAGCAGGACCTGGAGGAAGTCCAGGTCCCGCTCAGGGAGTCCTGGCAGTTCTTCCTGTGAGCGCCATGAGAGTAGGAGGCGGAAGAGACGGCATTCGGGGTCCAGGGCTCGTGGTAAGGACTGCTCACCACACAGCAGTCTGGAGAGGGACCGGAGACACAAACATCGGGAGAGGAGCCGGGAGCGGATGGACAAGAAGGAGAGTGTGACCCGGTCCCGGGAGAGGAGGAGGTGGCGGTCTCGGTCGCCCAGCTTGGAGCATAGGCCACGAAGGCCACATTCCCGTGAGAAGCGTCCCCATTCCCCAGAGAAGAAGGAGGCTGTGAGGGAGGTTTCCCCAGTCCCTGCTCCACAGGGGGAGCCAGGGCAGGATGGAGACCACTCCATCAAGCCTCCAGTCTCAGAAGTAAGTATCCTGCCAGAGGTGGTCAGTGTCCTGCCGGAGGTGGTCAGTGTCCTGCCGGCAGTGGTTGAGGCTGACCTGAAACCTCCAGGAGTCCCTCCTGTCCTGGCAGAGCCAGTCGCATGTGTGCCTGAGGACCTGGACTATGGGGATTCTGTGGAGGCAGGCCATGTCTTTGAGGATTTTTCAAATGAAGCCATCTTCATCCAGCTGGATGACATGAGCTCACCTCCTTCCCCTGAGAGTACCGACTCCTCCCCTGAGAGAGACTTCCCACCAAATCCCATACTGCCCCCAGCCAGCCTTCCACAAGACAGTACTTTACCTACCATCCAGAGGGAAGTGTTAGCGACTCACAGTGAAGGTATCTCAAAGCCTATACCCCAGGCATTGGCCCCGTCAGACCAGTGCCTGCTCAGGCAGGACACGGTAGAGACCACCGTTACCCCTCTGAGCACCCCAGCCGTGGTGCCGACAGGACAGGACAGTCCAATGCTGACTGGGAGAGGCTGTGAGGCAGTCAGGCCCAAGGATGCTGTGGCCCAGGCCCCGCTGCTGCGGTCCAGAACCCTGGTGAAGAGAGTCACCTGGAACCTGCAGGAAGCAGAGGACAGCACCCCAGTCCTGGACAAGGATCCAAGTGAGTTTGTCCTGTCCCTGACTGGGACCCTGGTGGTGGTTGTCCTTGTGGGTCAGGGGTATAGAGCAGGCATGAGGCAGCGGGGCAGCCTCCCTAAGAGCCTCTCCTGACAATCTGGGGCCCCTACCCAAGTCAAGCTTCTAACAGACACATCTGCAGCTCGGCCTTGGTTCCCACTGCTGGTTCTCTGAAAATGTTTTGGCCAGGATTGACTACAAGGCATCCACACTCCCTGTCTGTTGGGTCCTCAGGGACACCACTGCAGAGGCCCCAGAGGCCCCAGGAAGGAGTCTGGGATGCAGAGGACAGGGCTCTCATAGGATTTCAGCAGGCACCATTCTCCGAACTGCCCCCTCCCATCCACGTGCTCCAGGAGTCTGGGTTACCTGATGCAGATCCCTCTCAGGTGGGTGCTGGGCTAGAGGGGCATGGTCCTTGTGCTGGGCTAGAGGGGCATGGTCCTTATGCTGGGCTTTTGGGCTGCCCTGCCTAGGGCTTAGACCTCATGGTACTGCTTCCTTTCTATACAGCCCCCTGGTGCTCCCAGGGCAGAAGGGCTTCCAGCTGTTGGCACTCTACACTCAGCAGGGGGTATTCTTGCCCAGGTTTACAGCCCCAACATGCCACCACCCCTGGCTCAGCCCTCAAGCATCCTGCCCTATGCACTGGTCAGCCAGCCCTCAGTCCAGTTGATGCTGCAGGGGACCCTTCCCCTGGCAGGCTGTGGCACAGCACAGAGCCTGGCTCCAGTGCCTACTATGCCAGCTACAGCCTCAGAGCTAGCTGTTCCAAACACCAACAACTCAGAAGAAAGGACCGCTACTCCCAAAACAGCTGCTGAGAAGACCAAAAAGGAGGAGGTGAGTGTTGCCGCCTGACCTTCCACAGCCCTGGCTTACTTGGGCCTGATTTTAGGTCTAGTATCCAGGCCTATGGGCTCGGTCAGGGCAGTAAGAGAGCAGCCAGACCATTGCCTTTAGTGTTCTTTGGCAAATGGGTATCCCAGAACCGGCTTCTCACCTCAGGGCCCACAGGTCAGTTTGGGCTATCTTGCCAGAGGGTCACACATATCCTCCCTCCTAGTACATGAAGAAGCTGCACATGCAGGAACGGGCTGTGGAGGAGGTGAAGCTGGCCATTAAACCCTTCTACCAGAAGAGAGAGGTGACCAAGGAGGAGTACAAGGACATACTGCGCAAAGCCGTGCAGAAGGTAGGCTGCAAGCAGGCAAACACTTTGCCATCCCTGAGGTTGCAAGGGACACATTGTGACACAGAATAGCTAAAGCTGCTATTTCTAGTTTGCATTGAGTCCTGTAAGTGTGGAGTCAGCCAGCTGAACCAAGGCTGAAGCCTTAGGTGAGTCCTGTGTCCATCAGAGTGCCTCTCAGACAAATGCTCAGTAAAACTAAAATAATAGGGCTGGAGAGATGGCTCAGCGGTTAAGGGCACTGACTCCTCTTCCGAAGGTCCTGAGTTCAAATCCCAGCAACCACATGGTGGCTCACAACCATCTGTTATGAGGTTTGATGCCCTCTTCTGGTGTGTCTGAAGACAGCAATAGTGTACTTACATATAATAATAAATAAATCTTTGGGCTGGAGAGAGCAGGGCCGGAGCGAGCAGAGGTCCTGAGTTCAATTCCCAGCAGCCACATGATGGCTCAAAACCATCTGTACAGCTACAGTGTACTCATAGACATAAAATAAATCTTTTTAAAAAACCTAAAGTAATAGATGAGGAATTTCAGATGTCCTCAAACCACTCAACTTCTTTGGATCTTTGGAGGAACTAAGTCTCTGAGAGATGAGCAGATCTTTCTATAGGAACAAGTTCTAGTTTCCTTCTGACCTCTGACATAGGAAGATAAACCTCAGCAGCTCTGTGAAGTGTGATGACAGATGTGTGTGGAGGATGGGTATCCAAGTACCCTTAACAAGACCAAGGGCGCTGCTTGAGATGGCCAGAGCAAGGGACCTGGCTGAGTTGGTCTTTGTGACAGATTGAGAGAGCACTCAGAACAATGTGTTCTTTCTTCAGATCTGCCACAGCAAGAGTGGCGAAATCAACCCTGTTAAAGTGGCCAACCTGGTGAAGGCCTATGTGGACAAATACAGGCATATGCGCAGGCACAAGAAGGCTGAAGCTGGAGAGGAGCCACCCACTCAGGGTGCTGAGACCTGAGGCTAGCCGCTGTATGGGGAGGCATCCCCAGCACTCCTGCCTCTGAGGTTCTCATGATACCTGTCTGCACCTGTCTTGCTTACAATTGAAAACTGGACTTTTTTTATATGTATATTATAGATACACTGTTTCCATTGTGTTCTAATTTATCAAAAATGACTTATCTTTAGAAACTTTTCTATGGACTGGTGCTTAGAAGGTGAGGCATTTTTGGTTTCAGGAGCCTGATGGCTCAGTGGGAAGCATCTATATCTGCCACACAGCCAGCTGTCAGCATTCACTTGGGACAGTCTCTGCTTAGCAATTCTCTTCCTCTAGTTGCTTTGTGCTCCTGTCAGGAGACAGGACCCAGTGCTGTGGCTCTCAGAGGCTCAGGCACATGCATCCCAACTTTCCCAGTACACCTGATGCCGTGCGCGTGCTCCAGACTCTGTCTCAGAGCATTTGTACCCAGTAAGAGGCGTGGTAACCCAACCAGTTCTTTATTGTGCAGAGTGCTGCAAAAGAGACCTGGTGTGTAGGGAATGGGGGTCACATGACCTTCTTCCCAGGGACTCCACAGGGCCTCAGAGATAATGTACAGCACTGAGCAGACCTAGCCTGGGGCAGCACTGATTGGGAAGCATATTGGGAGTTGGGGTTCTGAATCAAGTCCACTGACCCAGGTCCATGAGGAAGTGCTCGATGTCATCGTAGAGACTATTGGTGCTAGACAAGCACAGGCCAAGACTGCTGCTGTCCAGGGAGGACACACCCTCACGCTGCACGCCTTCCAGGTGTGCCTTGCATAGCCATGGCTCTAGCTGTGGAAAGGACATCTGTTAGGGCTTTTACCCAGCAGCCCACACAGCTTCACCTGGCCAACCCAGGCTCTACCTTCACCAGGATCAGGCTCTTCTCCTTGGGCCTCCCTGCTGACAAGTCTTGCCCAAAGCCCAGGTAGATGGTGTAATGTGGTGATCCTTGCCGCCTCCTTGCACGGAACTCCTCCAGTTCTGTTAGGAGATAACTCTGATGAGCAGGTTTAGAAGGACTCCAGGCCCCAGAGGACAGCACCCCAGACAGACACCTCACTAACCTCTGAAGAAAGTGCTAAAGTCAAAGATGGGGGTATGGCAGTTGCGCTCCAGCAGCTGGGCTGGGGTGGAGGGGTTGGTGGAGCCCAGAGGGCTGCCCACCTCCCAGTACACCTTGCACTTGCCCATGCGCAGGGCCCACAGTGATGGGCCCCGAAGTTCCAACTGAAGGCCTGGAGACACGTGCTGTAGAAGAGTCTCTGTGTACTGCAGCTGCTTCTGATCTGGGAGCTCAGCAGGGCTGGGGAAAATCACCGGCTGGGGCTCTGAAGTCCTTACTGCTGAGCCCATAGGGCTATACAGGAACACGCATCTGGGGTGCCCCACCATTGCCTGGAGCACTGTGCGGCCCTTGTACATGATGGTCACATCCAGGAACCCAAGGTTGTGCTCTGTGTATAGACCAAGCTGTGAGTGGTAGGTATGGGTGGACCATTTTATCCCGTACCCCCTGCCCCGGACCCATTCACCGCCCGCTGAGGTACAGGTGTGAGGGGTCAGTCGAGCAGCGTTCTGCTGGGAGTGTAGGTATGTACTAGGGAAGAGCCGTGCTACCACACAGGTCCCCCGTCCTCACCAGTCATCAGAGCTGGGTGTTGAAGCCTGGGGCTGGGGGGGACAGCATCCACCTGCCGTGCTGCATGGGCTTCCTCAGAAACATGGTCTTGCTCCTGGCCTGAGGACAAATTGGAACTGCTGTCCATCCTACCCCAGCCTCCCACCCCTGTCATTTTAGCATCCTTATCTTTCCTCCTCCCAGCAAGGACTCTGTTGTCCTCCCTCTCATACAGCCTGGGGCAGAGGGGGGTTCTCTAGCTTAGCCCCAGCTCTGTGACAGTTGTGTCTCTCACCAGGTGCCTGTTGTGGGACAGAGTCTGCCCCAGACTCAGATTCCAGCATGTGGCTGTATTGCAGAACCTGAAGCAAGAGGTCCCCAGCACCTCTAGAAAGAGGGCTTGGGGTCCGGAGCCCAGCATTTCCTCTCGCCAGGAATGGTTCCAGGGACACACCCTGCAAGAGAAAGCATGGTGGTCGGCAGCTGCCAGTCCCCCCACACCTAGGAATAATGAACCAGACTGTACCTGTGCAGGAAGGGCATTGCTGAGGGTCACTTCTTCCCTGTTTTCCATGGCTGGGTCTACTGAAGGAGAGGGGGAGGGGAGATTTGGATCTGAGGCTGATGCGCAATTTGGTTATAATGCCTGAGCAGTTCCAAAAGTTCTCTATTTCTCATATCCTCTGTTCCCAAACCACCAGGTGCCTCAGTCAGCCCATGGCTCTGACTTAGAAGGAAGCAAGCTTACACACACACACACACACACACACACACACACACACCTTGGAAGGAGAGGAACAGAATCTACAACTAGTTTCAAAAACCACAAATCAAACCATTGAAGCCACCAAGATGACAGAGACCATGCCCCTCCCTGGCCCATCCCTGTCTGTGGTACTGCTCACCAGTAGACCCAAGCTCCAGGCTAAGTTCATACACTTTGTGTGGGTCAACAGGGTCCCCTGAATTGTCTTGGCGCAAGATAAAGCACCCTGTGCTGCAGAGTGCACATCGGAAATTGGTCTTCCAGCCTCTTCGCTCAGCGGCCTCAGCCTCTGGGGGTGGTAAGTTAACTCCACTAGGTGGCCACCTCCCTCGGGCCACAGCCCAGGCCTGAAGGAGAGGAGAGTAAGTATGGGTTGAGGCTGGATTCCTCAGGAGTTTTGGCAGATTATAAAGAAGGCAGAACTTGAACAAATACCACCTTGAAGATCTGTGCATCTTCTTCATCCAGATCCCTACGACCAAAATGCTTCCAGGGCACACGGAAGACTGTGCGAGCCTCATTCAGCCACTGCAGCCCCCTGTACTGGCCGCTACTGACCTCACCCAATAGCCAGTCTCTGAACAGCACTCGCTGGGTCCCCCTGCAGGCAGGGCAGCCACGCTAGGATCAGGGCTAATGCAGGGGATACAGGACCCAGTACAACCGGGGCAGGCGTGTTCTCACCTCACTTTAGCCATTGCTCCTTCTACACAGGCAGTCTGGGAGAATCAAGGCAGGTGCTACTAAATCTGATGACCTGTACTCACTGGAGCAGGCAGGTATTATGAATAAGGTCCCTTGGGTGTCTCTATGGTTTTAGGTTGTAGCCACAGACAGTGTGACCAAGTTTCATAAATGTGTTTTAAACGTTACGGGGGTTGGTAACAGGTGGGAATTTACGTTTCACAAGTGTGACCCAGGTATTAGGGTGTTGAGGGTCACAAATGAGGTCTGACAACTTGTAGCCACCTAGGTTCGGAACCTAAATGTAGATTCCTCGACCAAGGTGGCTGTAGATGTGACTACAGATGTAGCGGGAGCGCACACGTGATGTCACAGGTGTTAATCCAGAGTCCGGGCCTGGATAGGCTGTCACAGGCTGGACCCTGCAATGAGACGAGCAAAAGGGGCGGGGCCCAGGCAAGTAAACCGAAACTGCACCTCAGGAAAATGAAACCTAAACAGTCTAAACAGCGTGTGGTTCTGCCGGCTTCCCACTGTCTCAGTGCCTGCTGGTGCAGTCCTCACCTCCACCCGACCCTTTCTCAGATGCCAGCCCCTGCAGATCCAATTGCAAATCCTGCCGGGACGTCTGCCCTCCCGTTTCCCCGAGCCTCTCTTCACTGTCCTTCACCGATCGCTCACTACTCTGGTGGAGGGGACAAGAATTTTCCCTGTGGCACTAGTTCACCTCTCTCCCCGAGTAGCCCAAGAGTCCCACATACCTGGTACTGGAGCCGCCGGGACGGTTTTATCTCAGTGAGAAGGAGGCTGCCAGTGCTTTTATAGTGCTTCGGTCAGGGGCGGGGCGGAGCGCGGCAGGGCGTGGCCTATGGGTTACAGACGTCACTAGGGTGTCTCTAGTTTGTAGCACTCCGCTCTGAGTCTCCCACGCCCTTTGTAGATTCAGTGAGAGAGGCCGACCCTGCTTTGAACAGAACAGACAAGTCTTGGAGTGGTAGGCAGAGGTCTAACTGCCAGGCTCAGCCCCTGGTTAAGAGTGTGGGAAAGGTCTTCCCCAGTACCTCCTCAGGAAAGCATAGCAGATAAGGCAGGGTCACCCACAACAATCAGCAGGTTTTGTTTACTTATTGTTTTGTTTAGCTCGCAAAAGTCTTAGAAAGTGGAGTCTAAAGAGAGGCTATAGTACAATTTAGCTTAACACAATGGTACAAATAAGAATAAACCATCTGGGGAGAGGTTGAAGTAGAAGGATTGGGGCCAACCTGTATTATAGAGTAAGACCCTGGGAGTTGGAGAGGTGACTCAGTAGTTAAGAGCCCTGGCTGCTCTTCCAGAGGTCCTGAGTTCAAATCCCAGCAACCACATGGTGGCTCACAACCATCTGTAATGGGATCTGATGCCCTCTTCTGGTGTGTCTGAAGACAGCTACAATGTTCTCATATACATAAGTAAATTAATGATTAAAATAAAAAGGGGCTGGAGAGATGGCTCAGTGATTAGAGCACTGACTGCTCTTCCAGAGGACCTGAGTTCAAATCCCAGCAACCACATGGTGACTCACAACCCTCTGTAATGGCATCCGAGCCTTCTTCTTGTGTGTCTGAAGTCAGTTATAGTGTATAGTGTATAAAATAAATAAATCTTTTTAAAAAATAAAGGTATTCGAATACTGGAAGGAAATAAAAATTTTTGGAAAGGAATTCAGGGTCTCTTTTCATTAGAAACCATGCCATGTCTGCTTCAGGAAGAAGCCTAGATTGTGGTGTGTGCACGCTGTGTATAACTTCCATAGCCCTGGTTTCTCTCCACTCGCACTGACATGACCTGTAGATCCCTAGTTCTCAT
This sequence comes from Apodemus sylvaticus, assembly GCF_947179515.1. Classification (NCBI taxonomy): domain Eukaryota; kingdom Metazoa; phylum Chordata; class Mammalia; order Rodentia; family Muridae; genus Apodemus; species Apodemus sylvaticus. Next base: position 63,935,103 of record NC_067472.1, on the reverse strand, counting down.
GTCTAAACTTCCTGTGTGGGGCAGAGTGCCCTCGTTGCCAAAGCAGCCTTCCTTTTTTTATTTCCTCAGACAGGCTCTCTCTACATAAGTTTGCCTTCTCTGGAATTCACTATAGAGAACCTCAAACTTAGAGAGATCGGCCTGATTCTGCCTCCCAAATGCGGGCATTATGTGAGCCACCACTGCCAGCCAGACCTTTGAAATGGGCTGTGACCCTCAGGAAGTGCCCGAAGACCACCTCTCCCAAATGAATGTGCATGTGCAGGGGATGGTTCTGGCCCCTTCCCCACCCTCAAGCGGCATCTTGAGCAAGGAGCTGGAGATCTCAAGTGAGGACCCCCTCGTTCCCTTGGCTACAGTGGGAACTTTCCAGCACCTAGCCACCCGGAAGCCCCGCAGCTGGGCGCTCACACCCATGGCACTCGTTCCCACACAACCGCCTTTAAGACTCCCGGAATTCAAAAGTGCTACTTTAATTAACCGAGGAAAGGGGAGTGGCTGGGGTGGAGAGTCAGTCGGTGCTGAGCTAGAGGTGAATGTCAGCAGGGGCACCGCCAAAGCGGACACTCTTCTTGTGGCCAGGGTCGTCGTCGTCGCTGCCCTCACTTCCTGAGGCACTGGCGCTGTCCACGTCGGCGGTGGGCTCGTTGAGGACCACCACGTCAGCCTCCGCCCCGATGTCCTTGCCGAACCACACAGCCTTGTAGCCGCCCTCCCCCTCCGGCCGTCGCTCCTTGGTCAGGATCGACCTCACGGCTGAAGGACTGTCCCCAGCCTGGACTGTCTTAGGAGACCCGGAAGCTTTGAGCTGAGGGCTAGGAGGCGTGGAGCTGGGGGGTGTAGGACTGGAGGACATGGGGCTAGGAGGCCGCAGGGGCGGCTGGGCAGGCTCCGGGACCGGCTCTGGCTTCCGGGTGGGGGTGGGCGACCACTTGGCCTTGTGGTCTGGGACGAAGGTCAGGTTATCATAGCCACTCGGCTCTGGCTTCTAAGGGTGGAGTAAGGGTAAGGGCGTCAGCAGCAGTGACATGACTCCCTTCTGAACCACCTCCCACCGCTCCCCTCCTCCCTGCCCCCCACTTGGTATCAGAACACCCATCCTAGCGCACCTCTGTTTCCTTCCCTTGTAAAGCCCTGTTTGCTTCAGCTGTTCCCACTCATCCCTCCATGTCCCTTTTCTGTGACCCCTCAGCCCCGAGTTAGTTCCCTGGCTACTGTCCCAGGACCCAGCCAGAGGCCTTACCGAAGCCTTCCCACAGCAGCAAGCAAGCCGATGTCGGTAGTGCTTGTAGACGAGGATGAACAAGCAAATGACAGCCAGCAGCAGCAGCGCACCCAGCACCCCACCCAGCACTGCCATGTCCGTCGTGGAAAACCTCTGGTCATCACCAAGTTCGTCTGCTCCTGGTGTCCAAGAGACCATGGCCACTTACTGTTGGAGTACTCCAGGAACTCCCCTTCCCAACCTGGGCCGGGCAAGGTACCATAAAAACAAGGTACCATCTGGAGTTGAGGTTCTGAGAATGGGTGCTACTAACTCCACCAGAGAGCCTGGGGATACCAAGAAAGCATGACTACCAGCCTCTGAGACACCGGGATGTCCTGCAGGGCACGCTGGAAACAAACTGTTGTAGTGAACTCCGTCTTAATGTGGCTTCAACTACAATTTTGAATGCGTGTTGTACTTAGACCAGAACAGGGCTCTGTGACCCTTGTGGAAGTTGGCCTTGTAAAGCTGCCTCTGGTGATGTTTCCAATGGGACAGCTAGCCATGCCTGGTCCCTTGTAACCACATCATGTCCACTCAAGAGTTTAGTGGGTACAGCTTAGTGACCAGTACAAAAAGATCTTTCAGTGGGAACCTCGTGTGTGTGTGTGTGTGTGTGTGTGTGTGTGTGTGTGAAGTTTATTATGTAGTGTATGTATTTGTGTTGGTGCTGCAGGACATGGTGCACGTTGTGCTCAGAGGAAAACATGCAGAAGTCAGTTTCTGCATGTGTAGGACCCAGGGATCGAACTCAGGTTGTCAGGCAGGATGCTGAGCCATCTTGCCAGTCCCCATATTACTTTGTAAGTCGGGGTCTCCCACTGGCCTGCAGCTGACCTTGTGGCGACCCCCAGGGTCTCCTGCCTCTGGCTTCCCAACACTGAAGTTGTAAGGGCACATCCCCATGCTCAGCTGTTTAAGGTGGGCACTGGGGACCAAATTCAGGTCCTCATGCTGGAAGGCAAATACTTGACCAAGTGTGTCATCTCCCAGCCCTGGATTTTTTTTTTTTTTCATTTTAGCAGCATTGCCTCGGTATGTTGCCCAGGCTAGCCCTGAATTCCTATGCTTGAGTTATCCTCCTACCTAAGTGTCTCCAGTATCACAGGCATGTATCATTACAGGCAGCTCTAATTTTTAGACATATTCTCTCTCTCTCTCTCTCTCTCTCTCTCTCTCTCTCTCTCTCTCTCTCTCTCTCTCTCTCTCGGCTGAAAATCCTTCATAGAACAGGCTGGACTAGAGATTTGCCTTTCACTACCTCCCTAGTGTTGGGATTAAAGGATTTTGTAAGCACACTCTGACAGCCATAACATACTCATTTTTATCTTGTATCTTGCGTAGTGCTCTTACTTAACCTAAGAACCTAAATACTGATTGTTCTGGGAATTATGGGACTCATTGGCTCCAAAATCTGCTTCTGTATCCCTATACCTTCTTCAGTTTACCCCCATTATAACTTCTTGGGGCCATCTGTCTAGAGGCAGACACAGACTCCTTGGAGGTGGTCAGTGTGGCCAGGCCAGGCTAGCCTGGGTGGACCCTTTTCTAGAGCACATCCTAGAACCCCTGTCTGACTTAAGGGTGACAGTGACTCCAGGGCAATGTGTTGGACTACCTGAGATGGGCCCAGTGGCTGTCGGCTGAGAGGTTCCTGGCTTGGGGGTCTGGGTTGAGCTGCCACTAGGTGTGGCTGGCTGAGAAGAGGTGCTGGCCCCTGGAATGGGGGCCATTGGCTGAGAGGTTCCTGGCTTGGGGGTCTGGGTTGAGTCCCCACCAGGAATGGCTGTCTCAGGAGAGGTGCTGATTCCACCAGTAGGAGACACCCCAGGTACAGATGAGACAGAGGTGGGTGGGCTTAGAGTTGTGCCTGCAGGAGGGACTGGGCCAGCACTTCCCCCAGAGCTGGTTGTGGCAGGTCCTTGAGAGGTCCCAGAGGTCGAGGGGGCTTCCAAAGTGCTGTTACTTGAAGGCCCAGTTGTTCCTCCAGCTTCTGGGGGTGTGGGGGACTCTGGTGGTGGCATGTACAGAACTTGGGTTTGCCTCTGTCCCCAGATATGCCTGTCCCAGAGGAGGAGCCACCCTGCTGGGGGGGGGGACCGTTGGGAGACTCACCTGTGGAGGGTGGCTCCCGCTCTGACACCTGGATCTCAACAACAGCGGTGGCTGTGTCCTTAGTCACAGTATTGCTAGCTCCTACCTGGGTCAGGAAAGGGGTTTGTTCCTCTTGGGTCCCTCTTTACCCCATACCTTTGGTCCCCTTATCCCCACTCCACCTCTATACGGATGGTTTTCTCTTCTTCCATAGGCACAGTGGTCAGTATGATATTCTGATTCATCAGGAATTCTGAGGAGTTGGTGACTTGGTACATGACAGCCGAGTTGAGGTCCTGGATGAGACTGTAATGAGACCTAGGCCTGGTGCCCTACTGTCCACCCCAAGCAGTCTACAGAGAGAGAGGAGGCCGTAGGGTCCATAGGTGAACAGGGAGGGACTACATACCGGAAAGCCTGGGTACTGAGCCTGGATCCTCAGGAACTCTGAAGGGAAGGTCTTGTCTCTCACTGCTGTGCCAGCCTCAGAACCCAGCACCACTGTGCCGAAGTACAGGCTCTGAGAGAACTGGAGTGGGCTCTCAGAGTCATTGCGAGCCTCCACAATGGCCTGGGTCACTGAGTATTGAGCCTTGTCAGCCTGCTCAGCCTGAGGAGTTAGGAAAACAGGAGTGGGTATAGGGATTTAAGGGAGCTGGGCCTACCACTGGGGATACAGCGGGGGCACAGGAGAGCCATCTATCATCTGGTACTGGTACCCACCCTGACCACCAGGGTGAACATCATGGGGCTGGGGATACTTTTGGCCATCGTGAGGTTGCCATCGGCCGCGTTGATGATAAATGTGTCATCCGTGTTTCCTGGGAGAATTTGGGTGGAGTTGGTGTCTGGTCCCTCTGTTGTGGGGTCCAGGTACTGTGGGGCTAGGCCCTCACTCACCTGTCATAATACTGTAGATGATAGGCTGGTTAATGGCCTGATCGCCATCCACAGCATAGATGGGACCAGGACTCAAGGTGAGGGGGGATGGCTGTGGGCATAAAGACATCTTGAGGTTTAAGAGCCCCAGTTCTTACTCTCTAGTTGTCCCTCAAGATCTGAAACATGAGTTGGAGCCTGGGGGGAAGGGTGGTGCCTGCTTGGGACAGAGCTGCAGCCACAGCAGGACTCAGTGGCAACTAGAACTTACGAAGGAAGGCTTGCAGCCTCGGTGCATGCCTCTCTGCACAGTGGAGTCTGTGGTGGCCTTGGCGGGCCACCCTGCCCAGTGGCACCGCTGGCCTCAGAGGAGACCGTCAGCTGGACAAGGACTTAGCAGTCCCTTGTTAGCATCAGCCCAGCCCCTGAAGTCCTCACATCCCAGCTGACATCATAGGATTCACACTCCTCATTGTTTTTTGCCCCACCCCCACCTGCCTGGAAAGGATAGTTAATGATTGATTGATTGATGGTTGATTGATTGCTCATTCATGTTTGTTTCACAAACCACAGAATTATCTGCAAGCCTCTCCAGGAGCACAGAACCACAGCTGGATCCCAACCCTGAACGTTTTTCTGACCTGGCTCTAGGTTCAAGTCTGACCCTGGGCCTCCTTTAGTCCCCATTACCAGTTTGTATCCCGTGGGGACAACCGCATGGTACTTGGCCTGGATGCAGACATAGCCATCTGTAAAGGAGCACGGCAGGAACCAAGGGGGCCGCAGGTCAGCTGGCAGCACGCTCACGATGAGGGTGGCAGTGGCCGTGTGGCTAACAGTTGCATTCTCCTCCCAAGTATCCTGTAGCAACAGCCAGTCCCTGATAGGTCAGGCCCAGCTCGGACGGGACCTAGAACACCCGGACTCAGGAAGATGTGATCTGCTTACCCGTGCCAGCAGCCTAAAGGTCATGTTCTGATTCTTGTAGTAATCCAGGGTCTGGTCCAACTTCAGAGCAGGGGTGCTTGGGCCCACCAGGGAGAAGAACGTGTTGGCGTTCTGTGGAGGGAAAGGAGGTGGGACTCTGGAAGGTGGAGAAACTGACACCCAGAGGCCTCAGAAAGCGTGGTGGGTGGCAATAATGAGTGGGGGTGGGGAGCACCTACGGGGGTCACTTCCTGCAGAGTGTAGACTAGGGTGTCATCTTTGTCAGCATCTGTAGCCTTCAGCTCTGTCTCAGGGATAACGATTGTATTCACTCTGGTGTCCTGGGGATGGAGAGGAAGAGGTTGGTCCAACCATGCTGTGACTTCTGTATATAGATCTCCCTGATGTTGTCCCCCAGACACCCTGTGTCCCCCTGCCTTCTCCATACTCAAGATGGCACCAGTTCAGACAGGACTCACCTCCGATACATTATATTCCTTGTTTGTAAAGGGGAATCTCGGCTCATTGTCATTGACATCCAAGACAGCCACAATCACCCTGATCTGTGTCACCTGCAGCAAAGTCACCAAAGTCAGCCCCTGGCTGAGGAGCAAGGCTCTGATGCCCCATCATTCATTCCTTCCTCTTCTTATCTGCTCATTCATTCATTCATTCACTGTTTCCCTTTCATTCCACAAATACTGGCGACATCAACAATGTGGTAGCCTGTGAGCCTCTTTTCTAGGAGGAACGCAGACTGTAAAAACAAGTTTTAGAGGGCAGCCACATGTGTGTGGTGGGTGTGCTGAAGAGAAACAATGACAATCTTGGGGGCACAACCAGCAACACATCAAAGGGAGAAAAACAGCATTTCATGGCTTCAAAAGCAGGTCTCTAAGACAACAGTGGAGAAAGGGGCCTTCAGGTTAAAATCAAACAGCTCTATCCCACGAGAGAGCCCTTCCTGAGACCCAGGGAGCCTTGAACACAGCCAGGTGCGGGAGGACAGAGGGAGGGAAACGCTGTTCTTCTCAGGTATGACAGTTGTCAAGGTCACGGCTCTTCATGTCTTTCTGTTTCTGTGTGTGTGTGTGTGTGTGTGTGTGTGTGTGTGTGTGTGAAGTATATTTGTGCATTGAAGGTGGATCCCAGGGCTTCAATCATACTAGACAGGTACCCTACCACTAAACTATACCTAAAAAATAAGTTTTGTTTTGCTTTGTTTTTAATTATTATTATCTATTAGAGACATGGGCCAAGATGTGTGTGTGTGTAGCACATCATGGTGCCAGGTGGGAGTGCAGGGTGTGAGAGTTGCTTGTGGTGGAGCAGAAAGTGTGCGGGGCCTGCTGTTTCTTCGAGCTTCCTTAGTAGAAGGCTGGTGGTGCGTGCTGAGGGACACCGTGTGGGATGGGGTAGGGGACGGCATGAAGCAGGAGGGGCGCTTAGGCAGCAAAGCAAATGTGCACACCAGGCCAGTGTCTCCATGCCCTAGCCTCGCCCACCCAGCTGGGCATTCAGCTTTGGCTTCCAATAAGAAAATGTGGAAGTGTCTGTGTGAGGCCGCACAGGGTTGTAGTTCCGACTCTCTAGGGACTCACTGTGTGGGGAAGGAATAGAGAGGGCCAAGGGCAAGAACAGCAAATGGAAGTGCAGGACGCGTCAGGAAGGAGAACTGTTGACCAAGGCCCCCCGGTCAACTAGGAGTAGGAAGAGTGGGTCTGATTCCAGCTGAGACACAGTCAACAGTGCCAACAGTGTACCTTGGATGGGGTGACATCAAAAATGGCCTAAGTGGCTGACAGGTGAAGGTGTCTCCCAGGTGAGGGGTCGGGGTGAGGAGCAGACTTAGGGTCTCAGAGTATTGACTTAGTACAGGACTCTAAGTTAGCTGGATTTGAGTCTGGAGCTCAGGGCAGAGTCTAGGCTGAAAGAAATGTGGGCGTGGCCAGGAGAGAGCTGATGTTCAGACTTCCTGGGGTAAGGTCATGGAGGAGTGGTCTTGGGGTACTCTGACAGAAAGTGGGGGTGGTCAGGTACTGGGGTTAACTTACCACAGTGTCTCCTCTCTTACACTCTACAACTGCCACCAGCAATGGGTTTTCCTGAGGATGAAGCCAGGGGCCCCATGAGTCACTTGTCACATAAGGAGCTAGCTGCCCTAGGATAGGAGAGTCTGACTAGGAGAGCAGGGGCCGTTCCAGCGTCCCAGTCATCTGTGGAACATCCTAGGTGTAGGAGACATCTGGCAACTTTGTCCCCTTACGGCCCTCCCCCTCAGTACCAACTAATCAACCAGCCACAGGGCCTGAAGAGCTCCTCACTACCAGGGGGAAATAGACCCCTCAGCCCCTCCTGCCCTGAATCTTCCCCAAGTTAGGGGAGCGGATGCCCATGTCTGTCCCCAGGAAGGCTCATTCTCTCCAGCCTACAAGCCCGTACCTCATAATCTGGAGTCACGTTGAGAAACAGGAGATTATTCTCGATCTTAAAGGCGTTAGGGGTGGACAAGTGTCCCAAGTCCACAACTTGGTCTTCTGGGACAGAAATGACTGCCAGTGGCCCAGAAACATTGATGTTCTCCTCAAATGTAAAGGTGGTCTGGTTCACAGAGCAGACTAGAACGTTGCAAAGGAGAAGTTGGTTCCTCCCACCCTGGCTCTGCCACCCGCCCGCCCTGCACTCGCCCAGCACATACCCTGGGCCTGGGCCTGGGCCAAGGTCCCCGGAGGTTGGCCAAATAGCACTGCAAACAATAGCCACAGCAGGGGAGGCCACAGGAGGGCCAGAGCCCCCATGGTGGCAGCTGTCACCTGGAAGAAGGGTCCAGCCTGCTTGGTTCCAGGGCTGGTACAATTCCTGCCTGGGCGACCTTCGCCCCTGCCAGGCACCGCCTCATTTTATGACCCTTTACAGATGGCCTCTATCAAGGGGGCTCCCGCTGGCCGGCACTAACAGGGGACATGAGGTCATATTTCAGCCTGGACTTCCAGGAAGTTAGCTGTGGACTCAACCCACAGGCACTAAGTATAAGAGACTTGAGAGCAACCAGGAGTGGAGAATAGGCGTGGGGAACCAGGGCAAGGCTCTGAGGTCATAGATCTAAAGAGGCTGAGTCAGGGCTGGGGGCTGGGCGGAACCAGGGGTCTGGGGAGCTGGGGCAGGGCTCGGAAGCTAGGAGCAAGAACAGGGATGTGGGCTGAGCCACTGGACTTGGGTCCACTGTAGCCCACATCACGCTGACCCTCATCTTGTCTCTTCATCTTCAATGTTCTTTAGCTGTATTCTGTTGCCTACCTTCCCTCTTCCACTCGCATAGGAAAAGACTATGTCCCCGGCATGCTCTCGCTGTCTGAGAAACACAGCAGTTCCCCAGGATAGGGCCTGGCGGAGCCTTGGTGGGTGAGAGAATGCAAATAGAACCTTTCAGTCACAGCTAGGAGCTGGGCTTGGAGACCCTGTATCTGATGGAAGACAGGAATCCTGGTGAGGACACAGCCCCCTCCATCAGACTGGCTTCCTCCATCAGACTGGCTTCCTCCATCAGGCTGGCTTCCTCCATCTTTCTTGCTTCCTCTCCTCTCCCCTTCAAGCTCTCAGAGATGGGAAGAAGCCACTAGGTGGGGTCAGGAGGGTGGTAGGGGGTGTTCTGTTGAAAGGGCCTGCATATCCCTCAGCACTCTGGCTTTGCAGGGCTGCTTGAGATGCCTGAAAACCTTCCTGAGGCTCCAGGCCTCTGTAAGACCAAGCACTGTCTTACAACCCTTCAGCGGTCCCACAGCTGCCTGCTGGGAGATGACATTGCTGTCCAGACCTCAGGGCTGGGCCATGACCACACAGCCATGTTGAGCCAGGACGTACTCAGGTCCTCCCACTCATAAGTAACCCCTCTGGGTTACCTGCCTGGGCCTCCTCCTCACCACTTCATTTACTGCAGGGCTGGACCAGGCTAGGGAATCCCTGATCCCTGGAAATTTTGCTAAATGATCCACAGGGCAGGGTGGAACTCTAGGGAATTGTTGGGAAAAGAGGGGTTCAGCTGATGCCAGCGATAAGAAATGTCCTAGCTGGCTTCCCAGGTTCAAAGGGCAACTGGGTGTGGTCCTAGCCACTGAAAGAGAAGGATGGATCTGTCCACGCCTGCCAGGCTCACGGAGCAGAGGCTGCCTCGATTTTTATCAGACATCACACACCATGAGCTAAAAGACTAGAGTCTAAATTCCTTCTTTATTGATGCCAAGGGCAACCAATCCCTACTGTGGCCAGGGTCCTGGAGACCCCCCTTTCTTCCTCATCTGGGCTGCCTAGTTGTTTCAGTCCACTCTGAACGGTCGACAGCAGGCCTTGGTCCAGGAGGCAGCCAGAGAGACAGGGACCCATCCAGGGACAGCCTAGGCAGAAGCCTGTGGAGGGAGATAGCTGGTGAGGGGGCGAGTGACTGACTATCAGAGGGCAGGCACCCACGTGGTTAGGGTACTTTAGGAATCCAGCTGAGGGTGGAGCTCACCAATCCTGTAGGGCCTGAGTATTCGACCACAGCAAGCAGAGCTGGTCGTCTAAGGGCTTGGACCGGGCCGGGCTGTTCTCTGGGATATTTTCTGTGTCCTGCTCGCTGCTCCCCACCCCCAAGCCCAAAGTAGAATTAGTGGTGTACTGGGATGTGGCAGGCCTGTCCCATACCAGCAAGTCTGGAAAATTCTACCTAGCGCTGGCTCACCTGCGCTTCCCCACCAGACCCTGCAGCAGGCGCTGCAGCCTGGCACTGTCCTGTAAGCGGCTGAGCTCGCTGGTGAACGTCCCGTCTGAGTGTCTTGGGGTCCTGGGGAGGGGTGGAGCCATAAGAGTCAGAAATGGAGGTGTGGGCGGGGCCAGGATGAAACGGATTTCCCCACCCCGCTCACCTGGGAGGTGCAGGGAGCGCGGTGGAACTGGAGGGCAGCAGCAGCAGCAGCAGCAGCAGTAGCGGCGGCGTGGGCAGCGGAGGCTCCATGGTCGGGCTCTGGGTGTGACAAATGCTGCAACGTCAGCCCGAGCCCCGCGCCACCGCTTTATAGCTGCCCGGACCGCAGGCGGGGGGCTCCAGCACCGCCCCGGCTCCGCGCGGCCGGCCGCGCCCCATCGATTGCAGGAAGGTCAGGGCCGCCCCCCCAGCTGTCGTCCGGCCACCTCCTGTCCCTACCGCCGTGTTGGCGCCCCTCAACTGGCTGGGCAGGGGGGGGGGGGGAGTAGGGGGTAGTGCTACCAAGTAGCTAAATGGACATCTCCATCTGGGTGGGACCAGGGATAGGGAATAGTTCAGGACGGGCAGAGGGAACCGCACTGTGAGGCCTCAGCTCATATTGGAGCCTAGTCTAGACCAAGACTCTGCCGCACTCTGGTCTGAGAGGAGCTGTGGGTGTCTTGAGGAGCCTAGGTGGGGCAGGCAGACGACTGAGGGGAAAGGGAGACCAGTGTCCTAGCGCTCCTGAAGAAGCCAGGGCAGGGTGGACAAATGCACAGAACCACCTTAGGGGCAGCCCGGCACCCAAAACAAAATCGGAATCCTCTCGGGCCCTGTGGTTGCATTTTTTTAGATGGGAGAAAACAGTTTATTCGTTCGTATCGGTAGCAGAAAACGGAGATGGGTTAGAATAAGAGAAAAGCAGGTGGGCAGAGGCTATAAGGAAGCGAGGGAGGAGCTATGGATGGGGATTGACATAGGCTTGTAGAATATCTTCATACCTGGAGTCCGGACCTTAGTGGTAGTAGCATGCACCAAGACCTGAATTCAATCCAGCACCAAAACCCAAATCAAAAAGATAATTCTTAAAAATCAAATTACAAGCCGGGTGGTGGTGGCGCACGCCTGTAATCCTAGCACTCTGGGAGGCAGAGGCAGGCAGATTTCTGAGTTCGAGGCCAGCCTGGTCTACAGAGTGAGTTCCAGGACAGCCAGGGCTACACAGAGAAACCCTGTCTCCAAAAAAAAAAAAAAAAAAAAAAAAAAAAAAAAAATCAAATTACAAACCTAGAGAACTGTTAGGCGCTAGCTCTTGGATTAAAAATCACATTTTAAAAAAAGATTTATTTTATTTATATGAGTACACCGTAGTTGTCCTCAGACACACCAGAAGAGGTCATCGGATCCCATTACAGATGGTTGTGAGCCACCATGTGGTTGCTGGAATTTGAACTCAGGAACTCAGGAAGAGCAGTTAGTGCTCTAACCACTGGGCCATCTCTCCAGCCCCCCACACATGGTTTTTATTACTGGGGATTGTTTGTTTTTGTTTGTTTGGGGGAGACAGAATATTTAGCTCAGACTGCCTTTGGTCTCACTACATAGCCCAAGCTGGACCGGAACCCTCAACGACCTTGCCTTATTCTCTCACAAGCAGAATCGCAAGCCTGAGCTGCCAAAACCGGCTCTACTTGATTTTGGGGGGAAAGGTTTGGCAGCTTGGGAGTGCTTTGCATTTTTGAGACAAGGTCTCATGTACCCCAGGCTGGCCTGGGATTTGAAACACAGCTTGGGGTAACCCTGAACTTCACATCTTCTTGTCAGTACCTCTGGGGTACTGGTGTTACGGGTGTGCCTAGAGTGATGTGGAGCTAGGAATGGCACTTGGGGCGTCACAGGTGTTGTGCTGGTGCTCTGTCAGTGAGCTTCCCGCTCCCAACCCTGTCCGGGAGGTTTAAAAACAACGAGAAGACATGTTTTAGAGCAGTTTTCAGTTTACAGAGAAACTGAACCGAAAGCATGAGAATCAGTTCCCTCCCGTCCACACATGCCCTGGGAAACTCTCTCTTTCTCCCCCTCTCGCTTTCTGTTCTGGAACTCATTCTGTAGAGCAGAACTCACAGAAATCCACCTGTGGCTGCCTCCCAAGTGCTTGCACCACCACACCAGGCTTGAACCACTGTCAACACAGCAGTACCATAAAGCCCTGCAGTTGTCACCAGGGGCCACTCTGTTGGTTTGGGCAGTGTAAACTGGCATGGATCCAGTTCCATGACCAAAAGCAGTAGGGTCACAGCCCTGCTGAACTTTATCCCTTCTGCCTGCAGACTCCTGATCTCTTCGCTGAGCGGCTGCTGCTGCCTTTTTTTGCTTTGCTGTCAGTGTTGGAAGCATAGCTTGCATCCTTTCACAATGGCTTCTAAATTTCAGAAATTACATCTTCCTGTGTGTGGTTGGGTTGGTGGGTGGGCAAATGGAAGTCAGAGGGTAGCCCGTAGGGCGTGGCTTTCTCCTTCCTTGTGGGTTCCAGGGATCAAACTCAGGTGGGCAGGCTTGGCAGCACGGGCCCTTAACCACTGAGCCATCTTGCCAGTCGCACACTGGCTTCTTTCATTGGACAATCATCATTTACATGTGCTTTGAATCTTTTCATGGCTCAGTAGCTCAGTTCTTTCTAGGGCTTAGCAACGTTCCACGGCTTGCGTGGACCAGTGTGTTTATCCTTTCACCCAGGTAGGACATTTGCCTTGTTTCCAAGTTCAGGCAACTATAAATAAAGCTGCTATAAAATGCGTGTTCCTGTGCATGCATGCGTGCATGTGTGTGTGTGTGTGAGAGAGAGAGACAGAGAGGGGGGGGTGTCTCAGTGTGTGTTAGAGCCACAGACACAGCTCAGTGGTAGAGTGATTGCCTAGTATGCATGAGGCGCAGGTTCAGTCCTCCAGACTCCAGGGGGCAGGGGGAGACATATGTCAGCCCTGACCAACGGAACCACAGAAGTGACACTAAAATCAAATCCCTGAGTAAATAGGCAGAAGGAAGAAAGCAGGTGGTTAGTGAGCAGTGACCTTCAAGAGCGGTAGTAGGCAGGAGGTAGTCCTCTGCCAGCCGGGCATCCTGATATGCACAGGGCCTCATCAGGAAGATAGATGGTCAGGCCGGGGGGAGGTACTAGGGCCATGGCAGCTGCCCTGCAGAGGCCACTATACACTGAGGTCAGAGGAGGGTGGCATAGATGGTTGAGGTTGTATTTGGAAAGGGCTTAAGAAAGACTCTGAGGGGGCTGGAGAGATGGCTCAGCAGTTAAGAGCACTGAGTGCTCTTTCACGGATCCTGAGTTCAATTCCTAGCAACTACAAGGTAGCTCAGAACCATCTTTAATGGGATCTGATGCCCTCTTCTGTTGTATCTGAAGACAGGGGCAGTGTATTCATATATATATATATATATATATATATATATATATATATATATATATATATATATATATATATATATATGAATTTATATATTGGCCCTAGGTCTGGTTTTAAATTGAGCCTCAGCCTCCTTCAGGTCTTGCTTGAGAATGCCCCGCCCAGCCCACACCGAACCAGAGTACATCCTGAGCCATGTTGTTGGAGATACAAAAGTTCAGCCATGCTGGGGACAGTCAGTGCGAACTATCTGAGTGGTCCAGAGCCCTCACGCTGGCCGGCAGTGTCCAGCAATGTCCAGGGGTCACAGGAACTTGAAGCAGAAGTCACAGGTGTCACATACAGGTGTTGAAAAACATGCTTATTGCCCAAAAACTAGGGGTTCAAGTGGATTCTTTCTTTTTTAAAGATTTATTTATTTATTTCATGTATGTGGGTAGACTGTTGCTGTCTTCAGACACACCAGAAGATGGCTTCATCACAGATGGTTGTGAGCCACCATGTAGTTGCTGGGAATTGAACTCAGGACCTCTGGAAAGGCAGTCAGTGCTCTTAACCACTGAGCCATCTCTCCCACTCTCAAGTGGATTCTCTTACCAAATTTAGCTTCCAGCCTCTCATACAGATAAAGACAGGCATCTCTCATGTGAGCTTACGAAGCCTCACAGTTCCTAGTCACCAATTCAGTGCCTTTCCTGAGGCCAGCAGTCACAGGGATGCTTTCTGTCTGCCTTTTACTCACTGCTCACTTCAAAACATCATGGAGTTTGGGGGTGGGAGGGAGAGGGGCCAAGCCCTGGCACCGGAAATGTACCAATCCTATAGGACCACAGAACTTGCACCCCTAGCTATCAGGAAGGTCACACCTATGTCCTCCATATCCATGCATTTCCCCCAATGCTTACACAGTGTGCAGAGGTCATATGCACAAGGATACCTTACAAGGCTGGCCAGAGCCTGTTTGCCTGTGGCTAACTGTTGTAAAGGGCATATTGCTCTTTAGGGACAAGCTCATGACACTGGTCTCATTCTTAATCACCATGATGGTGACCAAATAAGGTAGACAGGCAGCTGCGGAGCTTTTGTCCTCCTCTGTCTGCTTACCTTAGACGTGGTGACAAAGGTGATGACTGTCCATTTTTCCCAGGTGCTTCTGAGGCAGATAGATCAAGTCATGTGAACCCAGAGCAAGTAATGAAGTGGGGCCCCTGACACAGGGCTGTGAGCTCAGCAGTGTTCGCTTTGGTTTTGTTGGAAACGTTTCACCAATTTAGATTACTAAGTTGTTTGATTCAGGTCTGCCGATATGAAGGTGACTTGTTTAGTGAGACTCTGGTTTCTTTAAAAACCCAGTTATGTTATATGACTATGCTTTTGTTTTAATCCCAGGTGTCTGATATGGGGCTGCTTCGCACTGTACACAGCAGCTGACTATGATTTGTCTCATGCTCTGGCAGGGGCGTGGTTATGCCAGCTGAAGATAGTTTGCTTTTGGAATTCTGGGAACTCTTAAGAGTGTATTAAGATACCAGAGCCCCGAGAGAGGTGGAGGTTGCTGCTCCAGGTTCCTGTTGCTGTGGTTTGTCAAGTGGTCATGAGCAAAGAGAAGAGAAGAAGAAATTGTATATCCTGACAAGGAAGATTGGGCTTGCCCCAAGCAACTCTGACCAGGCCTGCGCTGCCACAGTGCCAAGCATTGGGCATAGGCCTGGGGGATTAACAGAAAACACACACACGGGTCATTCTGTAAGGAGAATGCCAAAGCTTTACTGAGAGACCAGCAATATATATACTAGAGTCCAGGGAAGGGAACAGGAAAAAACAATTATAGCCATAGGTCAGGCACCTGGGAAGTCCCTACCACACCGGTAGGAAGGCAGGAATCAAGCTAAGCTGCAGGATGTTTTGCTCAGGAAACCAGTGCAAACAGCTCAGCTGGGGCGTTGAGCCAAGCTCGCTGGTTCCCAACAGAACTCAATGCCCCTAATCAGCAGGAAGAAGTCTAAGGTCTGTGCCCCTTTTCCGCTCTAACCTTTCTCTCCCACCCAGTATTGAGGGTTAGAAGAGATAAGGGTGGTAGATATAAGAACCCAATAAAGGACCCAGAAAGTACAGTACTTTGGGAAAGCCAAAGTACATCTTTGGCTTCCCATCTATCAGTTTTACAAGGAGTCTTCCAAACTGCATTTATAATGTCCTTGGTCTTCTTACCTGCTTCGTAATGATGGCTGGGACTCGGCAGGTTGCGAGCATGACCTATCTCAGTCTGGATGAATTACAACTCCAGGAGGTTGTGGTGTTATAAGCTGTGTGTGTGTGTGTGTGCAGGTATGTATGACATGCAAGTATACATGCATGTTTTACATGTATGTGAACACATGTGTGAGTGTGAATACATGTGGGTGCCTATACACATAGAGATCCAAGGATGGTGTCAGGAATGGCTCTCCATGACACTTCCACCTCGTACACTGAGGCAGGGTTTTTTGGTGAGTCCCAGAGCTTGCCCTGTGCCTAGTCTCATGAGCCAGCTTGCTCTGGCAACTTCTGTCTCTACTTTACATGGCTGGAATCACAGCCAATCTCCATGTATCTATGGTGTGTGCAGCACCACTTTAAGAACTTAGCCATCTCCCCCACCGCTTCCATCTCAGGCCTCTCCCCAGTCCCCACCTGTCCCCTGCCTCCTCGATTATTTCCATAATTTATTTTGCTATTCTAATGAATAAGAAAATGTTTTGAATGCTGGAGAGTTGGCTCAGTGGTTAAGAGCATTGGCTGCTCTTCCAGAGGTCCTAGCAACCACGTGGTGGCTCACAACCATTTACAATGTGTTCTGATGTCCTCTTCTGGCATGGAGGTATACATGAGATAGAACACTCATATACATAAAATAAATCTCTTAAAATAATGTTTCTAATTGTCCCTCGCATCCTCCGTGTTGGGGATGGAACCCAGGGCTAAGGCATTGGACAGACTAGACAACGTCTCTACCAGCGAGTTGCATTCCCAGATCTTAGTATTTTCAGAGAGGTCTCCCTGAGCAGCCTAGACTACCCTCCAACTTGCAATTCTCCTGCCTTAGCTTCTTGAGTACTGGATTTACAGGTATATGCCACTGCACCTGGTTTAGAATGGTAGATTTTTGCAAAATGCTTTTTCTGATTCAGTTGAGATGGTCATGGGTCAGTTTATGACATGTTCAAGAAATAAAATAGGAGTTGAGCTCCTGCGAGGTGTATTTTTGTTCTGTTAGTGTGGTGTGCTGTATGGGTTGTGTCTCAGCTCTGGGACTCTTGCACACTTGGGATAATTCCTCCCGGGTCATGGTACACAATCTTTAAAAAACTGCAGTGGGGCTGGAGAGTTGGCTCAGTGGTTAAGGGCACTGACTGCTCTTCCAGAGGTCCTGAATTCAATTCCCAGCAACCACATGGTGGCTCACAACCATCTGTAATGGGATCTGATGCCTTCTTTTGTTGTGTCTGAAGACAGCTACAGTGTACTCACATATATAAAGTAAATGTATTCACATATATAAAATATTTAAAAAAAAGACTGCAGTGGGATTTTGCTGTCTTTTCTCTGAGAGGTTTTTAAAAGACATGTTCATTTATATTTTATGTGTTTCGCTTGTATGTGTGTATGTGTGTGTGTGTGTGTGTGTGTGAACCATATGTGTTCAGGTGCCTTCTGAGACTAGAAGAGGGTGTTGGATCCCCTGAAACTGGAGTTACAGACAGCTGTGAGCTGCCATGTGAGTGCTGGGAGCAAAGGCCCCGCCCTCTGGAAGAGCAGCCAGTGGTTTGCTGCTGAGCCATCTCCAGCCTTGCTGAGAATTTCCACATTTGCATTTAAAAGGAGATTTTAAATTATTTTTATCTATCTATGTATTTTATGTATATGAGAACCTGCATGCACCCTGTGTGCCTGTACACCTTTGTGCCAGAAAAGGGAACTGGATCCTCTTACAGATGGTTGTGGTTGCTGGGAACTGAGCTTAGGACCTCTGGAAGAAGAACCAATGGTCTTAACAGCTAAACCATCTATCTCTCCAGACCCTTAATAGGGTATTTTAAAAAAGAGTTTTCTTTCTTGTGATGTTATTGCTGTTGGGTTTTGAAAATTCTTTATATCTTTTACATAGAACTCATATTGAAAATTTTAAATGTACAAGATGCTTGCTGGATGTATAACATGCTAATATCACCTTCCAACCTGAGGCTAGGAGTCTAGGAGTTTTCTTTTCTTTTCTCTTCTCTTCTTTTCTTTTCTTTTCTTTTCTTTTCTTTTCCTTTCCTTTCCTTTCCTTTCCCTTTCTTTCTTCCTTTCTTCCTTTCTTTCTTCCTTCCTTCCTTCCTTCCTTCCTTCCTTCCTTCCTTCCTTCCTTTCTTTCTTTCTTTCTTTCTTTCTTTCTTTCTTTCTTTCTTTCTTTCTTTCTTTCTTTCTTTCTTTCTTTCTTTCTTTTTTTTCTCAAGACAGGGTTTCTCTGTGTAGCCCTGGCTGTCCTGGAACTCACTCTGTAGACCAGGCTGGTCTCGAAATCAGAAATCTGCCTGCCTCTGCCTCCCAAGTGCTGGGATTAAAGGCATGCGCCACCACTGCCCGGCTAGGAGTTTTCAATGTTGACAAAATTCAGGTTGCTTGTTTTGTCATTTGTCTAATCCCAGGTCACAAAGATTTTCTCCCCCCTTTTTTTTCTACAGTTTTCCCCCCAAAAGCAGGGTTTCTCTGTGTAGTCCTGGCTGTCCTGGCATCTGCTCTGTAGACCAGGCTGGCTTTGAACTCCTAGAGATCTGCCTGCCTCTGCCTCCGTAATGCCGGGATTAAATGGGTGGTGGGCAGGCACCACCATCGCCTCTTAAGGGTTTTAGCTTTGAGTTTTACATTTAAATCTCATTTCAGTCTAGGAATGTAGCTGAGTACATTGAGTAAAAAGCTGAGTGCTTGCCTAACGTACTCAAAGCCCCGGGTTCAATCTCCGGCACCACAGTACAGACAACTGTAACCCAGGACTCGGGAAGTAGAGGCAGGAAGGTCACAAGTTCAAGGTCATCCTCTCCTACATGATTGAATTTGAGGTCAGCCTGGCCTGGGGAGATAGCTTAATCAGGAAAGTGCTTGTCAGGACTTTATGTGAAACTGAGTTCAACTGCAAGAATCCACAGACAAAACAACAGAACCCAGCAGCACATATCTGCTGCCCAGCCTGTCTAGCCTATCCAGTAAACTCCAGATTCAGGAAAACACCCTTCCTCAAAAAATAAGGTGAAGAGCAATTAGGGAGACCTCCATGTGTGTGTGCACACACACCCATACACACACATCCAATTAATTTGAATTTTTTTTTTTTTTTTGGTTTTTTGAGACAGGGTTTCTCTGTGTAGCCCTGGCTGTCTTGGAACTCACTCTGTAGACCAGGCTGGCCTCAAACTCAGAAATCTGCCTGCCTCTGCCTCCCAAGTGCTGGGATTAAAGGCGTGCACCACCACTGCCCTGCTTAATTTGAAATTTTTTACTGTTTTTGTTTGTACTGTTACCTTCGGACTAGCTATATATCTAAGAACAGCCTTGAATTCCTAATCCTCCTGGACACCCCGTCCCCATGCTGGGGTCACAAGTGTGCACTAACACTCAACCCACATTTCAGGCTTTGTTTTAAAAACAGGGTCTCACCTTGTGGTCCAGACTAGACTTAAACTCATATTAGTTCTCCTGCCTCAGTGTCCCCAGTTCTCTGTCAGTCATCCCCTATCGAACAAGTGTTGGGTCTGGGGATCACTGCACAAACCAGTCAGGCACTGATCTCAGCGTGGCTTATTGAAGGCCACACCCCAAAGCTGGCCAATCAATCAGGCCTTGACGTTGAGTTAAGATCCTATAGGGCTTTTAAGCCTAAAATCCACAAACATCTGTGCCAAGTTATTTTACCAATCAGGATTTAGGGAAGGGGGATTTCCTTAGAAATGTGTTTGTGTTGTACACTTACCCTGTTCCCATTGGCTGGGGTATTCAGCTATGGCAGGGGACCTGGCTTACCTAACATTCATGTCCTAACTGGCCAGCCAGGGTGTTATTACCCCATACACGGCTCTTTCTGACAAGCAGGATGTCAGGTCCCAGGGAGGTCTTGGGAACTTACTAGACTCCTATCCAAAATGGAAGTCTAATTCCAAATAGCTTCTTATACTGTTGCAAGAGTCTCTCTTATGACGGGGTCTATCCCAGGGACAGTTTATAAAGGCAAGAAACCTTAAAAGCTCATACATAGGTGCAGGAAGTGCTGCTGGGTGGTTGGTTCTGGTCCAAACTTACTGTGGCTAACCATAGAAAGCAGTTCTAATTGATTCTGTTGTGATTGGTTTCCAAGAACACCAAAGCACAGGACATTCTAGTAAGCGCAGTAACAGCACATGAGAAAGTTTCCTTAGGACATTAGTAGATACATACACAATCGTACAAAATGGCTGGGCGGTGGTGGCACATGCCTGTAATAGCAGCACTTGGGAGGCAGAGGCAGGCAGATTTCTGAGTTGGAGGTCAGCCTAGTCTATACAGCCTAGTCTATAGAGTGAGTTCCAGGACAGCCAGGGCTATACAGAGAAACCCTGTCTCGAAAAAACCAAATTAAAAAAAATGTTATTATTATTGGTGTGTGTGGGTGTGTGTATGCAGAGGGGGGAGGGCAACGACACACACACACACACACACACACACACACACACACACTAGTGCACACACGAATGTGAAGGTGCAAGTGGTACAAGCTTGTGCAGAATCTAGAGGCAACTTTTCTATCATAGTTTCTGGGGTTCTAACTCATGTGCTGTGTTGGGTCACTGTTCCAAGAGAAGGTTTCAGCAGGGAGGAAAGTCTACCTGTTCCCTATATCAACCTGCTAAGGATGGGTGAGAGGGATTTAGGTACCTTAGTCAGGGCATCTTCGGGTGCCTATCAGCATGAGCATCAGTATATGTTCTTAGAGGGATGGTCCAATTCCCCTTAAATATTTTGTATTTAATGCCCCCTTTTCCTGGAAGTACCTCCTGTGGCATGCCAGGAGGTGAGGAGACAGGATGGTCATTAGTCAGGGAGTGATTTAATCCACTGTTCTGAAAATTCTGGAAAGTTGGTGAAATTACATGGGTATTTTCACTTAAAAAAAAAACAACAACACAGAAATACAAGAAAATGTTTTCATTTTAATCCCAGGTGTAGGATATGGGGGCGCTTTGGACTGTCTGCAGCAACTGACTATGATTTGCCTCGTGCTCTAACAGAGGCATGGTTTTGCCAGCTGCAGATAGTTTCTGCAATTGTGTGATGTTTGGAATTCTGGGAACTTTTCAGAGGTTATATACATGATAAGGCCCTGAGGGGCAGGGTGGTTGATTGATGGTCAGGGGTAGGGTAGATGCTGTTTGTTGGTAGTCATGCTCAAAGAAGAAACAAAGTGCTCTCTCTTTCTCAGGGGTGTAATTAGGGGGAGGGGAGATAAAGGGTTGAAAAGAGAACCCATAAAGTAGCCAAGACCAGCTTGAGTTAAAGATAGTCCTTTAGTCACAGGACTCCAGGAAATCTCAGCATTATTAAGCCCATGTACAAAAACTCTTTCATCAGCATAGTCCCCAAGTACTTCTACTGCAAGGGCTCCCAATCTTCCAGGGACTGTCCTTGCTGCTGTCTCTTTTCCTGTCCTGATTCTACAGTGTCATCTCAGCCATTCCAGGGACTCTAGGTTCCTGTAGTCCAGTGCTGGTACCCAGTGAGAAGTGTGGTCTCCAGATGTGGCTTGGGGAAAGAGCTCTCATGTGAGAGTTCTCTCAGCTCAGAGTCCTTGTCAGGTATCCCTGGTAGTCGGTGGTCCATATGGTCTCAAAGGCAAGGAAGCCAAGGGTCAAGTGAGTCCTAAAAGATAGGAAGTGGGGTAACCACTCAGCTGCCCACAGAGGATGGCTAAAGGTTAAGGCTGAGGCACACGTGGTGGGCCACTCTCTTTAATTCCTGCACGCTGGAGGCAAAAGCGAGGCTGAAGGATCTGAGTTCAATGCCAGCAAGCTCTACAGAACAAGTTCCAGGACATTCAGAACCACACAGGGAAACCCTGCCTTGAAAAGTCAACAACAACAACAATAAAAATAATAATAAATAAAAAGTTAAGACTAGGCCTTGGAGGTGCCAAGTATCAGTTTCACCATGGTCGCTTACGCACTGACTGATGGAGGCTTGGGAAGAGAGATGTTAAGAACTGTAGGGCCAGCCCCAGCCTGGATCCCAAGAGTTACTGCATATCTGCCTGTGTGTGGACGTTACATGGAGAGTGAGCTTGATGTGCCAGATTGTTCAGTACTGCTGAGCCCAGAACCCTTAGAGAAAGAGGCGAGGAGCCCTTAGCCCGTTCCAGAACCAGAGTTGATGGTTTCCCACATAGGAAGGACCCCATTGCAGGACTACAGATAGGTTCTGCCTCACGCTCCAAAGTATCTTGGAGAGCGGCTTTTGAGAGGTAATTTAGGGGCCGGCCTCCTGGCCGGGTTGGCTGGCTCTGACGAATTTGGTCCAGAGAACCTGCTTTTCCACCAAGGTTTCTGGAAGCACAAACTAGCCCCGATCATGGAAAACACCAGCCGCTGCTCGGCCTTTTTATGCCCGTCACTTTGCTCATTTCTCTTGAATTGAAGCGTTTCTCCCTCTGCCAATTTCCTAGAGTGCAGAAATTTAAGCTGAGGCGGGGCGGGGCTGGACGCGCTAGGGGCGGGATTCCGGATAGCCCCTGCCAGCAAATCCCCAGGCTCAGCGCCTCACCGACCCGGTTCAGCTGGGGCACCATGGGGAACAGCAGCGCTACTGACGATGGTGGGCTGTTGGCTGGGCGTGGGCCAGAGTCCCTGGGGGCTGGCGGCGGGCTTGGGGGCGCGGGCTTGGCTGCGCTGGTGGGGGGCGTGCTGCTCATCGGCATGGTGTTGGCCGGGAACTCGCTCGTGTGCGTGAGCGTGGCCTCCGAGCGCACCTTGCAGACACCCACCAACTACTTCATCGTGAGCCTGGCGGCTGCCGACCTCCTCCTCGCCGTGCTGGTGCTGCCTCTTTTTGTCTACTCCGAGGTGAGCCTCGGTGCGCTCTTTCCCTAGCTCCACCGCTCCCAGCCCCCAGACCCATCGCGATTTCGCTCTTGGACCCTCAGCAACTTTGAGCTAGGTTGTTTGCAGGGACGCCAGGTCTCCTCGCCCTTTACTACCCACTCTCTCCTGCTCTTCAGAATCTTTCGCCTACTTTTCCTCTGTCTGTCACCCTACCATCCTCTGGATCCTCCCTACTCTGCCTGAGAGAGAGGACTCTGTCTGTGTGAGAGAGGATTCGTGTCCCTAAAACCAAGGATTGCAGAAAATTGTCCTTCCTATTTAAGCCCTGGATCCCACTGCAGAAAAACTACACATACCCAGCACTCGCCAAAATACAGTTAGGCGAATGTGAAGACACACATCATTGCCGATGACCTTTTGGAAACACACACACACATACACACACACACACACACACACACACACACCACACACACACACCAGCCTGTGCCAGCTCACCCTTCAGAAGAAGCCCAAAGCCTGCAACCTCCTAGCTGACAGGAGCTTGGAACAGTGAAGGGTGCAGACAGAGAGGCCTGGGCAGGACAGGATACTGAAACTGAGGGGGCACTAAAAGGGAGTGGGTTCAGGACCTTTTGGAGAGTCCTGGAACAGAGACACCGCAGACCAGGTCTGCCTCTTAGGTGCGTCTGCTGTGGCTATTGCCATTCTTATCTGCCTGAGGTTTGGTCAGAGAAAAGCTGTTAAGGAGAGGGATGGGGGGGACATAGTAGCCTGGACTGGGGGAGGGCGGGGTGGGCTGCATGGGATTCTAAGGAAGACCCTGATTTTGGAGCTAGAGCAGAGCCCAGTGGCCACACTTGACCCCAGGTCCTCCCCAAGGCACAGACGTCACTGGGATGATTCTTAAGCTCCTAATCAGTGTGAAGGGATTTGGGGATGGGTGGCTTGAGACGGCTGCATGCTCCTTTTTGCCCTTGAAAAAGAATCCTCCATGCTGCAGATTCACAGAGAGCCCTGTGAGGTGTTTGTGCTTTTAGGACACATTTGTCCTCGGGACAATTGTCATGTGTCCAGCAAGTGAAGAGACCTATCCAAAGCCCCATAGCAGTGACAGTTCATGCAGGCAGGATAACTCGAGTCTTGGAGGTGGGTAGGATTTGTGTTTAGGGGGCAGAGGGTCAGGTCTAAGAATTTAGGGGCTCTTCTCCCCCAGATGGTATCGATCCTCCTGGGTCTTACCCAAGCTTCTCACCTAAATAAAGAAGACCTAAGTCAAGAGCCAGGTCTGTTTGGCCGCTCTGTCTCCAACACATGTCTCGGGCTCACGTCGGCCTTCTGTGCCCCCTCCCCTCTAATACACAGCCCTCAATTCCCCTCAACAAGAGTCGCGGTCAGAAAGTCCGGTGGCTGAAAGGTCAGGTCTTGAGTTTCATTTCTGCAACCTCTGTGCGCCCAGGTCCAGGGTGGCGTGTGGCTGCTGAGCCCCCGCCTTTGTGACACTCTCATGGCCATGGACGTCCTGCTGTGCACCGCCTCCATCTTCAACCTGTGCGCCATCAGCGTGGACAGGTGGGTACCCCGGACGACCCCTCTCCCATTCCCACTTCCCCATCAGCCGCCCCGCTCGGCGGCCTCACCACTCCTGTGCTCCTCTAGGTTCGTGGCCGTGACCGTGCCACTGCGCTACAACCAGCAGGGTCAGTGCCAGCTGCTGCTCATCGCCGCCACTTGGCTGCTGTCTGCCGCGGTGGCTGCGCCCGTGGTGTGCGGCCTCAATGATGTGCCTGGCCGCGATCCAGCCGTGTGCTGCCTGGAGGACCGCGACTACGTGGTCTACTCGTCCGTTTGCTCCTTCTTCCTGCCCTGTCCGCTCATGTTACTGCTTTACTGGGCTACTTTCCGCGGCCTGCGGCGCTGGGAGGTTGCCCGGCACACCAAACTTCACAGCCGCGCGCCGCGCCGACCCAGTGGCCCCGGCCCGCCGGTGTCGAGCTCGACTCAGGGTCCCTTCTTCCCAGACTGTCCACCTCCCTCACCCAGCCTCCGGACGAGCCCCAGCGACTCCAGCAGGCCGGAGTCAGACCTCTGTCAGAGACCCTGCAACCCTGGGTGTCTGCTTCCCGATGCAGCGCTCCCGCAACCGTCTGCGCCATCTTCCCGCAGGAGAGTCGCCAAGATCACGGGAAGGGAACGCAAGGCAATGAGAGTCCTGCCAGTGGTAGTCGGTGGGTTCCTGCCCTGGGACAAGAGCAGATAGAGGGAGGGATCCCGGGAGCCGAAGCGGGGAGGGGTGGGGGTGGGGGGAGGGTCCAGGTTGGAAGGGTGAAGGGGGGCGCGTCCTGGGTGAGGGACCTCGTGTGCAGGTGTGCAGGCTCACACCACCCACCCCCAGGGGCCTTCCTGATGTGTTGGACGCCTTTCTTCGTGGTGCACATCACGCGGGCGCTGTGTCCGGCTTGTTTCGTGTCCCCACGCCTGGTCAGTGCTGTCACCTGGCTAGGCTATGTCAACAGTGCCCTCAACCCCATCATCTACACCGTCTTCAACGCTGAGTTTCGAAGTGTCTTCCGCAAGACTCTCCGTCTCCGCTGTTGAAAGGACGTCTGAGGTCAAGGAGTTCCGGGCCTGTGTGTGGAGAGCGCTGGCGCGCATTCTTTCAGTTTGATTAAACGAAATCTTTTCTAACTGTTTATGAAGGCTGGGGGCGGGGTGGGTAAAGCAAGGAAAAGAGGAAAGTCTTGTGTCTGGATGATGGGCCCCAGCTAACTTGTGCCTTTGAGGATGCTGCTGGCTCAGCTCCAGGAGGCTTCTGAAGTCTCTGCCCCAGAAGAGTAGGGAAACTACATCTGCCTGAGCTTCCCCTCACCATGGAAAGGTGTCCGAGAAGAGGAGCCTCAGGGATTCCCTGAGGCTGCTGGGTCCGCAGGATCCTATCCAGGCCAACTTTTGCTCCCCGGCCATCTTTACCCCATGTATGCCCAGCGTCTGGGTATCTGTGACCAGCTGTCAGGGTTCAAAGCTGGACTGAGGGGTCTAAGCAGCCAACATGTTGGAGCTCCTTGGCCAAGGCCCAGTCCTACAAGAAGAGGTGACTCCTGGTAGGGACTGCCTACCCTAACACTTTTCCCTCCCCCATCCTGTCATGGGAGAGACAGGAAGAGTCAGGACTGCTGCGGGCAGGAGTACAGGTGGGCTATGGGAGGGTGGTTGTAGATTGGGGTCCCACATCAAAGGCATCTGGCACAAAGTGACACACTCTGTTCTCAATATTGAAGAACAATGAGCCCTGAGTTCTACAGCAGTGAGTACCCGGCCATGTGTTTTATGCTAGTCCTGGTTGAAAGGGCGATTCCCCTGCACTGAGGGTGCTATGCTCTCACAGGGCTCTAGATGCTCATGCCCCTGCTGTGTCATCTGTTGACCTCTGAGGACACTCCCAGGGGGCCAATGGGGTCTTGGGTTCATGTCTGTCCATAGTCTAATATTAGTAGAATTGGGGCTCCCTTAAGTTTTGCTCCTGAAGACCCTAGGATACCAAATGTGCCTGGCCTTCGCTGACTTCCACTGAACTGGAAAGCTCTACAGATACAAAGGTGAGGTTGAAACTCATGTGAGAGGGACAGACGTCTCTGGAAGCTTGACACAGCTTGGGGAACTGAGCCCTAAGGACCCATGCCCCTAGAGCCTTTGAGTTTCTTCCTTAGAGGAAAGGAAACAATAAATTGGATCAATTCCCAGTGGCATGTGTCGCTCATCCATTGCTCTTGGGTGGCCACCACCCCAAAACCCATCTTGGTGTTCTGGGGGCCCTCGCACGGGTGCCACTCCTTGCGGGTAGATGGCATGGACACCTCCTGCAGGCTGTCCCATGGGGGCACAGGCTGGGCATTTACTTCCTCAATGATCTTGAGGAAGATCACACATTTGGTCTTTTTTCTGCCATTGTCAGTATGTAAAGTGAGCTGTCCCGGGTAACCTCAGCTAACTGCGTGGCTGGGTGGCTGGTTAGAGCTGAGGGCTAGCGATTCAGCCACCAGAAAATGCTTCTGGGAACACTGGCAGGGCTCCTGCCCAAAGGGTTAGAGGCCCCAGGCTTGATTCCAGCAAAACGCAACAGGATAGCTGTGGAGACCTTCCTTATTCAGTAGAAAGGCCTCAGGTGCCTGACTCCGTTAAACTGTGGTGAGGAAGCCGGGACCCCATGGTCTTCTTACTCACATGTATGCCCCTCCCTCAGCTACCCTTGTGATTCACCTTGGGGAAACCTCAGGGCTGGGTGCAGAATGTTCTGGCTGAAGGAAGAACCCTTCTCAGCCCAGTGTGGGGATAGCAATGATTCTTACACATACCAAAGTGTGAAGCTGGAGGATACTGTCATCTCCCAGGGTGTTTTAGAAGTTGGTGTCAGACTGGTGAGTCTGTTTGTTCATCCTAAGCTTGAATGTGAGGCTTCCCTGCACTACGTCGGGGATACACAGGGTCTCCAAAACCCACTTCCACTAGAGAAATAGAGGTTGAAAACTCCTCAGGGGTTGCAGGCTGGCCTGCACTAAGTGCTGGCCACATCAGTGAAGACAGGTCAACAAGAGGATTGCTGGAGGCCTCTACCCCACAGTAGAACAATGCCAGTGTATCTATACCACACTCACGCAATCAGGATGTAGCAGAAACCTGCTGGTCATTTGAATATAAAATGGGTTTGGCAACATCCAGGTATGGGGTGGGAGCTTTATTTACATCTTTATTAACAGATAAAACAGGTATGTACACGTGGCACAGGGAACCCCATGGGTAGTGGGACACTCATGACCCAGGGATAAGAGAGCACCGTGAAAGGCCGAGGGCCCTGGGCTGTGGCAGTGCCCTCTTCTGAGAGCTGCCAGTGTTCCTTGGCCTCTGGCAGGCGTTTGTTTCCAAGGGCACAGTCTGTTAATAACTTGTCCGGCAAGTTTCCCATGGCCCCTCGTCTCAGCAGCCCCCACAGTCATCAGAGGGCCTACGCCTGCGATGGCTTCACAGTGGAGCTCAGGGAGAGGCCTAGCTCAAACAGCAACTTTTTCTATCACACTTTCCTCAACGTGAACGTCATCAGCCTGGACAGTGACAGACGCTGACTGGCCACATACATGCTGATGGTCTTTCCAGTCCTGGAAGAAAAGATAGCCGTGTTAGCAGGAAGGACAACGGGGGCCCACGGTGGTACAGAGCAGTATATCACCTGTGGATGGGCTTGGGGTGGGAGGCTTAGGTGAGCCCTGGATTTCACACTAAGGGGGCTGTTTGTGGGCTGATAAGTCAGGGAATCTTCCCCTCAGGGCCGGTGCGTCACCCTCTGAGGCTACAGAGATCAGATAACAAAAGGCATGCAAGTGACCAGACTGAATATGTTCGTGTGTCCCTGGAGGACATGTATCATGTAGCCCTGGCTGTCCTGGAACTAACTATACCAGGCTGGCCTCGAACTCAGAGATTCTCATGCCTCTGCCTCCTGAGGGCTGGGATTAGAGGTGTGCGCCCACCACCATACTCAGCTGTTGTTAGAATTACAGGCTCAGAGTCTCATGCCTGTAATCCCAGCATGCGGGAAACTGAAACAGGACAGTCGCCATGAGTTTGAGAACAGCCTAGGCTAACACTAAACACAATTAAATTTATATGTGATACTCACAACTGTGAGGATGATCCTACCTGCATGTAGAGGCACACATGCACACAGACATGTACACAGACATGCCCAGGAGAGCAGAAACAAGCACATCCTGAGGTGAGTGGTAACCTCAAGACAGGCCTGCCTTATTTTCATAATAAACAACTGCCCCAGCGAGGTGGTGGTGGCACATGTCTTTAATCCCATGACTCTGGAAGGAGAGGCAGGATCTCTAAGTTTGAGGCTAGCCTGGTTTACAGAGTGAGTTCCAGGACAGCCAGGATTATATGGGGAAACCCTGTCTTGAAAACACACACACACACACACACACAAAATTGCCCCAAATTATAAAATCCATGTCACTGTAGCAGTGTGGGTCAGCAAACCAGATAAGCACTAGACCCTGTCAGCCATATGCATGGCTAGGTTCTTCTCTTATAACTAGTATGAACTGGTGTGGGGCCTTGGAGCTGTGGACCCTGGACAGGTCCCTTAGGGAATTCCAGACGAGGAAGCCAAGGCCCATGCCAGTGCCCGCCCAACCAACAAGCAGGCCTCCGTCCAGGTCTTTGAATAAAATGCAAATATCCAAGATTGATTCTTGAAACCTCAAATTCTGGGGTTGGAGAGATGTCTCAGACTAAAGAGCACTGGCTACTCTTTCTTCCAGAGGTCCTGAGTTCAATTCCCAACACCCACATGGTAGCTTATAACCATCTATAATGGTATCTCATGCCCTCTTCTGGTGTACAGACGTACATGCAGACAAAGCACTCATATAGAAACAAACAAGTCTCCTCCTCCCCACCCCCCCAAGACAGGGTTTCTCTGTATAGCCCTGGCTGTCCTGGAACTCACTCTGTAGACCAGGCTGGCCTCGAACTCAGAAATCTGCCTGCCCCTGCCTCCCAAGTGCTGGGATTAAAGGCGTGCGCTACCACTGCCCGGTAAGAAACAAGTCTTAAAAAAAAGAAAAAATAAACAACTCAAATTCTGCATCAAAAACAAAGCACAAACAAATACAAACTGTTCTATCTTTAACTTCATTGTTTGAAAAGCCAGAATTAAAAAATCAGTCTTGGTAGCAGAAAAATGACTCAGTGGTTAAGAGCTCTGGCAGAGAACCTAGACTCAGTTCCCAGACCCACCTGGGGGCTCACAACTGCCTGTAACTCCAGTTCCAGGGGTTCAAGACTCTCCTCTGACCTCTGTGGGCACCCCTACCCCACTTCCCCCAGTGACACTCCAGCACTCAGGAGGTAGAGGCAGGCTGATATGTGAGTCTGAGGCCAGCTTGGTCTACAGTGAGTTCAAGGCCAGCCAGCACTACCTAGTGAAGAGTTGGAGAGATGGTTGGGGGCGGGAGGGGGAGTCAAGTGTGCTCTTGTTGTGACATCACGAGGACCAGAGTTTGGATTTATGTAACAGGCCAGGCATTCAGTATATGCCGTGACCCCAGCTTCAAGAGAAGCAGAGACAGGATGAAGATAGCTGGGCCTGCAGGCTTCCAGTTTACAAGGAAGAGTTCGGGGAGAGACTGTCTCAAAGGAGTGGGTAGACGCCCTCTGCGGGTCTCTTTGTTGCTGGTCTTTTTGAGACAGGGTCTCTAGGTAGCTTTGGCTAGCCTGGGATTTGCTATGTAGACCAGGCTGGTCTTGAACTCATAGAGATCGGCTTCCTAAGTGCTGGAATCAAAGGTGTGTGCCACCATAGTGGGCACCAACATCATATACTTTTAAAACAATGATTCTTTTTTAAAAATGCATTAAGAAAAAGTCTCTGTGTGACTGAAAATGCCCCTGGCTCATAGAAGCAAGCAGTGATGTCTGGCTTGCTTCAAAATATTCAACCCTGGCCACACGAGCAGGTGCATCGCTTAACAAGTCTTTCTCTGAGAGGCCAACCGATATGGACACTTCAGATTCTCCACAGCAGTGAGGCAGGAAGGCCTGGCACAATGGTGGGAAGCAGACGTCACCATTCTAGAGTCCTTGGCAGAGGCAGGTCGTGCTGTGTGAGTACGCATGCGGCTGAGTGAGCAGGCTGTTCCTAACCCTCCCCGCTGACAGCCTCAGGGGCACCGCCATGTCTGCACAATCTGTGGATGGAGACACATCCTCTCCTCTATATGCCAATCCATATCATCAAAACCTTAAAGTTTACATCCCCTTTTCAAATGCTGTTAGTCAGGGATGGTGGTGAAAGCCTCTAACCTTAGCACTTGGAGGGCGGTGGCAAGGACTCACCAGTTAAAGGACAGCCTGGGATGTGTAGTAAACCCTGTATCCAAAAAAGGCCAGCAGTTAAGAGCACTGACGGCTCTCCCAAGGGTCCTGATTTCAATTCCCAGCAAGGTCGCAGCTGGACGGTGGTGGGGCATGCCTTTAATCCCAGCACTTGGGAGGCAGAGGCAGGCGGATTTCTGAGTTTGAGGCCAGCCTGATCTACAGAGTGAGTTCCAGGACAGCCAGGGCTACACAGAGAAACCCTGTCTGGGGGGGGTGGGGGGGGGAGAAAAGATCACTTGCTGTCTAGCCTGATGATCTGAGTTCAGTCTCTGGGACCCATATGTGGAAGGGGAGGACTGCCTCCTTCAGGTTGTCATAGGATATCCACGTGTGTACCTTGGCATGTGTGCCCCACTGGCATGCTAAATAAGTAAGTAAATACATAAATAAATAAACAATGTAATTAAAAGCAAGCAAAAAAAAAGGGGGGGGGGCTTGGTAGCTCACTGGTAGAGTACTTGCTTGGCCTAAGTTCAAACCCCAGTACAATAACAAAACAACAAACGGTGTGCTGAAGGAGTGAGCTGCAATAGGCCATGTGCTGGGTGATTTCTTCAATAGGAAATGTCTAAAACAAGCAGATGCCCTTAAGGAAGGTTGATTATCCTCACCAGGGCCCAGGGAAAAATGAGGGTGGCAGGGGTGGGTGGGGGCTCCTGGGATTCTTTGAGGGATGTTTCAAACCGCACTGGATTGTTGTACCCCTCTAAAGTTAAATGTACTGCCTATCTGAATACAAAGCAGGTGAATTTTATGGTAATGTAAATCAGAACCAACTAATACACATGCTCACGAGGGGTTTGAAGGAAATGAATACTGTGCAAGTTAAAAGCAAAAACACTGTGAGTGTCATCTAGCTCAAAAGGGGAACAGAGAGAGCCACCTCTTCAGGTGACCAGCTAACACTGGTGAGGAAGTTAGTTCACAAATTACATGTTTAAAGTGGCCTCTGGCTTCTGCTTCTTCAGATCCTAGCTACTGTTCCTTTGAAGCCCACAATAAGAACGATTTATTATTTTTACTTATGTGCATGGGTGTTTTGCTTGCATGAATGTCTGTGTACCACATTTGTACCTAACGCTCATGGAGGGCAGAAGAGGGCATCTGTCAGCTATCATGTGGGTGCTGAGAACTGAACCCAGGTCTTCTGCAAGAAAAAGCAGTGTTCTTAACCACTGGAGCCATCTCTCCAGTCCTCTACACTCATTATATAGCAATTCAAATGAAGAAATAGCACATGCCTTTATCCCAGCACTTGGGAGGCAGAGGCAGGAGGATCTGAGTTTGAAGCCAGCTTGGTCTCTACAGAGTGAGTACCAGGTTAGCCAGGGCCATACAGAGAAATGCTATCCCCTCAATCAAAACCAAACCAAACCAAACCAAACCAAACCAAACCAAACCAAACCAAACCAAAAAAGCAAACAAACAAACCAAAACCAAAAGAAAGCTCTCCAGTTTGTGCTTACTGAAGCAGGACATCAGAGGATGGCTGAGTTAGCATAGTGGCTCCAAAAAATGGAATCTCACACCAAGATTATCCCTAGAATCAAAGCTCCCAGAACAGGAAGTGAAGGGTGAGACAGAAGTCTGCACTGTGACAAGGTCTCACTGAGATTCCTGTGCCTGCACTTCAGGAAGCTTCAGATTGAGTTCCCCGTGCTCTATGAGCTCACCACCAGTGGCCCTCACTCATGTCCCAGCATCCCCAAGTACCAGTAGAACAACTTGGCTGAACTTTTCTCAGTGCCAAAGTTTGTTAGTGGAGTTGAGAAGATGAACTTCTAGCCAGGCATGGTAGCCATGTCTTTAATCCTAGCACTCAGGAAGAAGAAACAGGTGGGACTCTGTGAGTTTGAGACCAGCCTGATCTACAAAATGAGTCCCAGGACAGCCAGGCTACAGAGAGAAACCCTGTCTCCCTTTAAGCCACCTCCCAAAGAGAAGATAAACTTGTGATTTTGCTCTCCAAATCTCTGGCCCCTTGGAGACAAGTGCAGCTCTGGAAATGTCCAGAGAACACAGCCGTCCACCTCTCTAAACCCTGGAGGCAATGGCTCCTGAGGATGCAGGGCAGGTAGGACTGCCAGGTCCCATCAGGGTGGGACATCATTTTCCTTGTGACAGGTGAAGCTCTCTGAAGTCCCCACAGACCATGAGCTGCCCTTTGTGCCTTGTTAGCTAGCCAGGGTCTAGCAAGCCCCCAGGCCAGCAGATGCAGCTTGAACCTCAAGTGGCTACTGAGCTAGCTCTACAAAGGAACTCTTAAGGCTCCTACATCTTTAAAACTTGAGCTAGACAAAAAAGAAGCAATCAAATCAGTAGGGCACAAGGAACAGAAATGACTCCATGGAGTGTTGGGAGGCCACAGCAGCTGCCACAACCCAGACCCGGCTTCATGGCACTTCCTAGGGGAACCATGGGCTGAAGACTTTGGAAAAAGTAAATGGTGAGGTTACTAACAGTTCCAGAGTGCTCTTGGGAAGGGTAAAATTGTTAATGCTGTTCTAAGTGTTCCACTTACAGCCTACTAGACTCTAGGACAGTATAACTGCAGCCGAACACCATGAACTCATTTAAACTTATTTAAAACATCATGAAGCTTTTGTTTTTGCCCCCCCCCCCCATTACTTGATTATGTAGTTCTTTTGTTGTTGTTGTTGTTGTTTTGAGACAGGGTTTCTCTGTGTAGCCCTGATTGTCCTGGAACTCACTCTCTGGACCAGGCTGGCCTTGAATTTAGAAATCTGCCTGCCTCTGCCTCCCAAGTGCTGGGATTAAAGGCGTGCGCCACCACTGCCCAGCGGATCTCTGAGTTTGAGGCCAGCCTGGTCTACAGAGCAAATTCTAAGACAGTCAGGACTACACAGAGAAACCTTGTCTCAAAAAACAAAAGAGAAAAGAAAAAAAATGAAAAACCCCTCTTTGCTGTTCTAAGAGCCAATGATTACTAGAAACAATGACACTGGATGCCCATTCTTGCAACGTTCTGTGAGACCTGCTGGGCTAGGACACGGTGAGAGGCCCTCAGAACACGGACTCCTTACCGGTGGACTTCACCTAGTGCAGGCCTCACCATGAGCACACAAGTGCTCGTGTGCTTTCACCTCACAAATGTAGCTGCAAGCCTGCAGAAGGGGAAGAGAGAACCCAGACCCAGCAAGGGGTGCGGGCGGGTGGGGTGGGGTGGGTAAGAGAGACTGCTGAGCATTCTGAGGGGCTTTTGCCCTTCTGCAGAGGACCCAGCAGGCAGCACTAAGCAAACACTACCCAGACCATAACCCTGAAGCCAGCGTTCTGGCCTGCAGGTGCTTGGAGTGAGTCCACCTGTCTAGGCACCTGTCCAGGTCACTAGGTCGGGGAAAGGCTGAGGTGACGCAGGCATGTGAGCAGGCACACTACCTTGCGCTGGCAGAACGTGGAGCAGTAGTTAACCTTGTGGCAGCCGGTACACTCACTCATGGCCTCCCGGCCGCAGTTGACACATGACTGCTGCAAGAAGGACAAACAAGTGTCAGCGTCACAGCAGGCGCTAGGCTCCGTGGCAGTCACCCACAACCAACAGAAACACTAGGGACAGTACAACTGTGGACTGTGTCCATCCCAGGGTTGATCAGCTGTACAGATCTGGCTTCCCTTTATGTGAGTTTACTCTGTACAATGAAACACAGTATCAGCCATGAGGGCATAGGAAGCCCAAGTCGGGAAAAGTTCTCAACCCTTGAGCACACCTCCTGAGTGCTTGAGGTCCCAGCCTGCAGACGGGCGGGGACAGCACTGTGAACTCCGAGATGCCTTAAGCATTATCAGATCTGCTGTGGAGTCTGGGTCCAGTATCCCCAGTGGCCTTGGCATCCCGATGCTGCTCTTCAGAGTCGCTTCATTGAAAGAACACTAACTGTTCAATGTTTCGTGCACTTCTTTAAGCCACATTAGTGGAAGATGGTTAATAAACTGAAGCGCTGGACACAACCTCTCAGTGACTTATTTTGGGGAAATAATGAATTATGTATGGCATTCATTCGACAACTGTAAGCTTGCTATTAACAAACACGTTCTAGGATGGAGAGAACCAGAAAAGCTGAGACTGGGCTACAGAGTTGGGATGGGCATCTGTTAAGGTCACACAGGCCAAAGGGACCCATGCTGGTAGGCAGCGGGCAGCTAGCTGCTGTGACCAATATACACAATATACGCATGTGACTACTGGGCTCACAAGCTACCCAGTCCACTCTACCACTGTTTTTGCAGGTATGCTGGAAACCCAAGCTACTTGTAGGCTCTTGTTCTGAATTTTAGGTTCCCTCTGTGGTCTTCACCGTGATCACCATCTTCCTATCTGTGAAACATCAACTACCTCTGTCCCTTTAGAAAGCGTTAACTGCAGTTGGATCCTGGGAACTGAATTAGCCTGGTCTCCAGCACTGGACCAAGCCTCTAGACTGCCTTCACCTTAAATGACAAAATACTGTAAAAAAGTCCGTAACCACGTAGACAGAATTGGTAGACCAGAGTTGGGAAGGCACTATGGGAAGAGTGGGGGTCCAGACACACAGTAACTAGGAAGACAGCACTGGCTATAACCAGAGATCTTAAAACATCACTGGGTTCACCCTGCTAGAAATATGTGACCAGACAGAGATCAATAGGGCTGGAGACAAATTGGTTGGTTAACCCCGACTCCTGTCCAGGAGAGGACAGGAATCAGGAATCCACCTGTCTCTTTGACTCCTGTCCAGGAGAGCTCCCAGGTGAATTTGCTCAGTGACCAGGTCTGCAGAGGGAGGGACAGCAGACAATGGCAGGCATCCTTGTCCAGGCTGCAAGGATTGCCACTGAACACAGGATGTGGCAAGATAGGATGTGTTCTTCCTGCTGAAGCCTTCTGTCAGTTCCACTGTGAGAAGCCAGTCTGAGCATGTCCAACAGATGACTTGCCAGACTTCAGAGCTGTTGAAGAGGGGAGCAGCCTGGCTTATGCAGCTGAGGAAATCTAACCTTCCCTTCTTGTGCTGGGATAGCTTGTGTGCCCCAGACAGCCCTGAGCACAAAATGGCAGCAATAATGAAACTGGGATGGGCATCTGTTAAGGTCACACAGGCCAAAGGGACCCATGCTGGTAGGCAGCGGGCAGCTAGCTGCTGTGACCAATATACACAATATACGCATGTGACTACTGGGCTCACAAGCTACCCAGTCCACTCTACCACTGTTTTTGCAGGTATGCTGGAAACCCAAGCTACTTGTAGGCTCTTGTTCTGAATTTTAGGTTCCCTCTGTGGTCTTCACCGTGATCACCATCTTCCTATCTGTGAAACATCAACTACCTCTGTCCCTTTAGAAAGCGTTAACTGCAGTTGGATCCTGGGAACTGAATTAGCCTGGTCTCCAGCACTGGACCAAGCCTCTAGACTGCCTTCACCTTAAATGACAAAATACTGTAAAAAAGTCCGTAACCACGTAGACAGAATTGGTAGACCAGAGTTGGGAAGGCACTATGGGAAGAGTGGGGGTCCAGACACACAGTAACTAGGAAGACAGCACTGGCTATAACCAGAGATCTTAAAACATCACTGGGTTCACCCTGCTAGAAATATGTGACCAGACAGAGATCAATAGGGCTGGAGACAAATTGGTTGGTTAACCCCGACTCCTGTCCAGGAGAGGACAGGAATCAGGAATCCACCTGTCTCTTTGACTCCTGTCCAGGAGAGCTCCCAGGTGAATTTGCTCAGTGACCAGGTCTGCAGAGGGAGGGACAGCAGACAATGGCAGGCATCCTTGTCCAGGCTGCAAGGATTGCCACTGAACACAGGATGTGGCAAGATAGGATGTGTTCTTCCTGCTGAAGCCTTCTGTCAGTTCCACTGTGAGAAGCCAGTCTGAGCATGTCCAACAGATGACTTGCCAGACTTCAGAGCTGTTGAAGAGGGGAGCAGCCTGGCTTATGCAGCTGAGGAAATCTAACCTTCCCTTCTTGTGCTGGGATAGCTTGTGTGCCCCAGACAGCCCTGAGCACAAAATGGCAGCAATAATGAAACTCACTGTGGAGCTGGCATTTGTGTTCAGAGGCGGGACAAGAGGGCTATGATTGACACACTCCTGGAGGACAGCCTGTGGTGGTCACAGGGACCCTCTGTACTAATGCTTCAGTTTTTCTGAAAAAATGGAAGAAGGCCCCAAGATTAGTTTCTTTTTTCAGAGACAATATTACACCATGCCAGCATGTCACACCAATGACAACCATTGGTGCTGTCAAAGCACCTCAAAAAGATTCCCTGAATTCCTAGAAACCTACAGAGAGTCTTGGAACCACACAGTGGCTTTCCATGGATGAGCCTCAACAGAAGAGGCTCACCACTCTGATCTCCAGGAACGAGGCCACAGGACTTCCTCTGGGCATGTGGTCTGAAGAGCCAGGGGTGAGCCCAGAGTCTCTAGAAAACCACACCTCAGCCCAAAGGCAGGCAGTCCTCGGCTCTGCCCCAGAAAGAATGGGTCCGCAGACCCTGCGCCCCACAGGGAGGGCCGATGAACTGCCCACAGGCACAGTACACAGGCTGGCTTCAATGTCACCTTACGTGGCAGGAACATGAACACGACCAGCTACACCACCGATTGCTTTCAGCGTCCCTCATTTCTAAAGTATACAAATTGAATGCCACAGGTAACTGAGCAAAGTCCCACAAAAGAGCCAAACAAGAAGATGAAGATTACCCGATACAGTGCTCACTAATCCCAAAGCACTCAATAATGTATTTGTCATCAGTTCTGCAAATGTTAAGTCCTAACTTGAACTTGGGACTGGCTAATGTTCAATGCCTGTCCCTAGATAACTAGTTGTAGCTAGCCTGGAATTCACTTTGTATACCAGGCTTGCCTCGCCCTCAGGAATCCACTGGTCTCTTTGCTCCTGACTTCTTTGAAGGTTTTCATATTTTGACTATATTTACTTATGTGTGCATGTTTGCACATATATGACATGGTACACGTGGAGGTCAGAGAATGACTTGTAGGGGAACGACTTGCATGCTCCCATTCCAGCATGTTCCTAGTATCCAACTCAGGTCATCAGGCCTGGCAGCAAATGCCTTTGCATACTGCACCATCTCACTGGCCCTCCTCCTCACCTTTAAGGAATGAATAATTTAGATCTGTTTTCAGTGTGAGATGCACCTAGAGGTCACGGGAGAATGGCAGATAAGCAGGAGGCGCTAGGCCACCCTTCATAGCTGCCAGCTGATTATCTAGGTATTCTCAGTTCATCCTGGGGTTCAAAGGTCACAGGGAGTCTGCTATGTGACTGGGTCCAGGGATCAAAAAGGAGGACCTACTGAATCACAGGGCCTGTATTAGATAAGGTTTGTATCCTGAACCAACAGGATGGACGGTAGAATTCAGAGAGGGAGCCACACTACACATTAGGTGAAGGACCCAGCCAATGAGAAGTTTCATACCAGAGAAATGCATCAGGGACTAGAAGAAAGAGCATTTTGCAGCAAATCTGCACAGCAGCTATTTTTGCCTTTTGTCCAGGCTGAGGCCTGGCTCTGCTTGTTTCAGTCTTGCTATCCTGGGTCTCCTATAATTTTATTATGAAGTAAGGATCTTTGTCTCTCACACCTTGACCCCAAGATCATATGACTGAGGACATGCCGGAGGATGGCCCGGAGAAAGCAAAGCCCCTTTCCTCCAGTAAGAGTCTCTGAGACTTTCAAGTGTCCTCAGATCTTCAGGCAGCTCTGCCTCTGCTTGGGTCCTCTCAGACACGTGCGTTCACAGAACCCCAGCAGGTCTGCCCCGTCCGGCCTTTCTGTTTCTGAAGGACCCCACCCGCTAGGGCAAGGGAAGCAAAGATCCTACCAAGTGAAGACCCCAATCCTGCCCCTCTTACAGCAGTTTATATCCATCTCAGCACGTCTAAGGTGTGTGCTCCTTCTGTGTGTATGCTTGTTGGGGACACTGCAGGTGAAATGGGTAGAAGACAGACGTAGCTCCTGCTACAGCATCATTTTTCTAGTCTATTAAAAGCATATAAGGGTATATGTGGTAGGGGGACTGGAGAGATGGCTCAGCAGTTAAGAGCACTGATTGTTCTTCCAGAGGACCTAAGTTCAATTCCCAGTAACCACATGGTGGCTCTCAATTATCTGTAATGAGATCGGATGCCCTCTTCTGGTGTATCTGAAGACAGTGACACAGTATACTCATAAAAATAATAAATAAATCTTAAAAAAAAAATCCTAAGCTGTTAAAAAAAAAAAAAAAGGGATGACAGCCACGTGCTGTGCTGTGTGTTGCGTGCTCTGTGCTGCATGCTGTGTGCCATGTGCCTAGTCATCCCTTAGGATACTAGCCACAAAAAGGGAGTCTTGAGTGTCCTCCCTCAGAACCACCGATAGAGCGTGTTCTGAGGAGCTGGGCTCAGTGATACAAATGGACTAGGTGTGAGTGTCTCCTCCACAGGCAACTGAAAAAGACAAAACCATCAGATCCAGACTTGTCACAAAGCAGGACTTCCAGGAGGCACAGGCCGAAGTAGGGGATCAACAGTATCTCACTGAGGTTTGAGAGATGGCTCAGTGGGTAAGAGCACAGACTGCTCTTTTGAAGGTCCTGAGTTCAAATCCCAGCAACCAGATGGTGGCTCACAATCATCCTTAAAGATATCTGATGCCCTCTTCTGGTGCATCTGAAGACAGCTACAGTGTACTTACATATAATAATAAATAAATCTTTTTTATTTTTATTTATTTTTTATTTTTTGGATTTTTTTTTTTCCAAGACAGGGTTTCTCTGTATAGCCCTGGCTGTACTGGAACTCACTCTGTAGACCAGGCTGGCCTCGAACTCAGAAATTCGCCTGCCTCTGCCTCCCAGAGTGCTGGGATTACAGGTGTGTGCCACCACCCAGCATAAATAAATCTTTTAAAAAAAAAAGTGGGGCTGGAGAGATGGCTCAGTAGTTATGACCACTGATTGCTCTTCCAGAGGTCCTGAGTTCAATTCACAGCAACCATGTGGTGGATCACAACCATCTGTAATGAGATCTGAAGCCTTCTTCGGTGTCTGAAAACAGTTACAGTGTGTTACAGTGTACTCATATAAATAAATAAGTCTTAAAAAATATTTCTTTAAAAAAAAAAGTATTTATTTGGAGGCCAAGAGCAAGTGAAACCACTGTGGATTTCTTGCTCAGCTGCCTAATAAACACCAAACTGAAACCTTGGAAAGGGCCGTGCTGGCTGTGGGGAGAAAGCCATGAATTCTATGGTAGTCTGTCTGGCTTCAGCTTGCTTTGTAGCCCAGGCTACCATGAACTCATTCCCTGTTGGGAACAGGAGTGTGTGCACCACACCTAACCTTTTGTCTGTGCCTTTGTATCCCCTGATCAGATGTGTTCCTGTGAATGAATTAACTAACTCCTGTGAAATAACTGTCTTTCTGCTCAGCCCCTAGGGACAGCTCCTTCTTGAGTCTATGAGGTCAGTATCTCCAAGGTGTTCCCCTCAAGCAGCTTCTGGGGGACTCAGGGATGAGCAGTGGCACCTCTGGTCAGCAGTCAGGAGGAGGACAGTGGAGGGTCATGCTCCTGCTTTGGGACTGTCTCACTCAAGTGAATTAAGTTCATTCTGGAGAAGGCAAGAACAGCTCTTCCTTGTCAAAGTCTGAGCAGATGAGCCCTGCCTGGACCTGGATCTTTGACCTGCTCAGCAAGCAGGCAAAGGCTCGTGGATGCAGTGGTTAGCAGAAGAGCCTGCGGCTGCTCAGCCAGCTCGCTTTCTGTTGGACACAGTGTCCTTGACAGGCAAGGGCATCTGCTTTTCTGCCCTGTTTAGTCTCCGCACGTGTAATCTCTCTCTTTCTCCCTCTCCCTCCTTCCCTCCCTCCCTCCCTCTCCCTCTCTCTCTCACACACATACACACACACATATATACACACAACCTCATTGTTAAAAGTGAACATATATAGACACAAAATCCTGTAACAAATTGCTTCAGCTAGGCTAAATTTGATCTCCTTTAAAATTCCAAATAAACTGTGAAAGCTGGCAGACTCAGGAGCCCTCCAGCCATGCCAAGTTAACTCCTGCACTACCTCCTGGAAGCACCTCAGTGAGGCTGCTCAGCTGGCCCTAGCACACACCCCCACCCAGGTGGAAAGGGTCCCAACACGATCTTCCCACTCTAACACAAGCATTGCTTGCCACTACCTCTTATGTGATCAAGCAGGCCTGATTGCAAATCAAACTGTGATGGCAAGGGATTGTGTTCTCAGAGCACAGGCTCAGAGAACACAAACTTAGCAATGCTGGTTGGTGTGTTTAGGTTCCAGTCGGTGTGTTTAGATGTTCGTGTTTCAGCCAATCTCAAGAAAATCCACTCGTTTTCTACAGGTAAAAAGAAGACACCTGAGCTGTTGACCACGATTCCCACCCCCTCCCATGTTGTACATTCAGGGACCCATGTATAGAGCCTTCAGTCCTCATCTAATGAGGTGCCAGTAGGGCCAGTCCTCAAAAGATCTGAGTTCTAGTTTAGAACCCTCCACTGCCCAAGTGCTCAGGGACTAACTGCTGTGGCCGGCACGT
Source organism: Apodemus sylvaticus (assembly GCF_947179515.1). Lineage (NCBI taxonomy): Eukaryota > Metazoa > Chordata > Mammalia > Rodentia > Muridae > Apodemus > Apodemus sylvaticus. Next base: position 63,894,191 of record NC_067472.1, on the reverse strand, counting down.
TTATCAAAGCCATCACTATGTATGCTGGGCTGTGTACCAGGAGGTGCCAGGGTTCTTTACTTCCCTCTGGTCTGTTCCCGGGAACCAGCCACGTGACTCTGGTCACACACCAGCAGTCAAGGCCTGTTGCTCACATCACCAGATTCAGTTGGCCACCATGGCCAACTGACAGTTAGTGGGTACTTTCTGTTAGTTTATTTGTACTTACTTATTGTTTATTTGCTTGTTTCTTTAAGAGAGGGTCTCATTACATAGCTCTGGCCTTCCTGGAATTCACTATGTAGACCAGGCTGGCCTGGAACTCACAGAGCTCCACCTACCTCTGCCTCCCGAGTGCTGGGATTAAAAGCATGCTCCACTACACCCAGCTTGTCAATATATTTAAAAAGTTCTATAATTCTGAGTATGACTGTTTTCCTTGCATGTATGTATGAGCACCAATGTATGTAGTGCCCGTGGAACTCTTCAGACTGAGGGAAAGCCTGAAGAGTTAAATAGTGTCAACTTACTGTGACCTGATGATGTTGCAGAATACTGAAACAACGGAGGAAGGAAGCCATGATCAAGCATCGCTCATCCAAACAGAGCACACAGTGCAACACAAAATAACACTAAGGAACGTAAGCAGGACAAGGTGACACAGTCCTGAAAACCAATACCGAGTAGACTGAGGCAGGAGGATTATAAGATGGCCAGTTAGAGCTAAACAGGAAGATCCTACCTCAAAAAACAAACCAGGCTCGGTGGCTTAAGCCTATAATCCTCATACTTGGAGGTTAGAGGGAGGAGTATCTCAAGTTTAAGGCCAGTCTCATTTACATAGAGAGTTGAAGGCTAGCCGGGTGGTGGTGGCACACGCCTGTAATCTCAGCACTCTGGGAGGCAGAGGCAGGCAGATTTCTGAGTTTGAGGCCAGCCTGGTCTACAGAGTGAGTTCCAGGACAGCCAGGGCTATACAGAGAAACCCTGTCTCGAAAAAACCAAATCCAAAAAAAAAAAAAAAAAAAAAAACCAAGAAAGTTGAAGGCTAGCCTGGATTACATGAGACCTTGTCTCAAAACACCCAGGTGGATGTGGTGATGTACACTTTTAATCTCAGCATCAAACACATTCAGTATGCAGGCAGAGGCAGGTGGATCTGGGCGTTCCAAGGGAGCCAGTACTATACAGAGAGACTGTCTCAAACACAAAACAAACAAAAAAATCCAGATAAAATAAACAAACATAGCTAAAGTCCCACAGAAAACAGTCACCAGGACCACCCTAGAATGAAGCCAACTGCCACAAGAATCTCAGAAAATCCTCAACTACCTGAGAATCCCATATATTTCTAAGTAATCTAGATTAAGTGTGAAAGCAGACCCCCATCAAGCCAGCAACTGCTTCTCAGCAGATTTCTGGTGGGGAAAGGAAATCTTCTCCACAATGCTGCTGGAATAATTGAAGGAAATCGACCCTCAAGATCCACAAGTGTTGTGTTGAATGAACGAAACAAGAAAGGAAGGGGACACTGGGGGGCCTCTGCACTGCTGCGCAACGCCACTGCTTGGTACTAACCTCTGACAACAGAAAGAGGTAGGAATGCCAGACGATGACACTGGGAGCCACTGGGGTAGCTGCCCTCACTAGTGTGGCTGGTGATGTTTGCCAAAGCCATAATAGGATATAGGCATTTTATTGTGGTTGAATTGAATTTTGCTTTGATTAAAAAACAGTCCAAAGCACACAGAAAATGTTAGTAATCATTTATCTTTGGAAGCATTGGGCCCTGGTGTGGAGAAGCTACAGGAAAACATGGTGGTCACAAGGTCACAACATCCTCCATGATCCACAGGAGGCAGGGCACTGCAACAGCAAATGGAAAACAATGTGTGTTTATGTATCAGATCCACACCAAGTAACACTTTCCAAAGTTAAAATGTGAGACATGTTTTACTACATAAAAACAGCCTAAATGGAGAAACATCTATGAAAACTATGCGTTCAAAAATAATGGTTGGTATATATAAAAATGTCTTCCCTAATGAAATATGCCAATCTTATACAAAATGTTTCTTTACTGTCTGCTCCCCTCATTTGTATTATTTTCCAGATCTCCCTTCTCAGGGCCAGTGGACCAATGATCTTCGTCAGCCAGCACAGGAATCATAGGCTATCCCAGGGTGACAGGTACAGGTCTGAGCTCACATTACCTCTTTCCTCTCTGCATCAACCTGCATTCTCGCCTGGGTCACAGCAGCTTCCCTGCAAGAGCTCGCCTGCTTGGCTTGTTCAAACAGCGTCTTCAGCTGCTGCGCTGTGTTGAGTAGGGAATTGACCATCTCCTCCAGGTACAGCCAGCTCCGATGTTCTGACATCTCCAGCCCACTGACCACAGTGGGAGAGACGGCTTTGGTGGGAGTGGAGGGTGGCACAGCCAAGGCGGGCAGCGAAGTCAGGACTAGAATGTAGAATGTGGGATAAACAAGAGATTAGTGACTTCCAAGCTTCGTTACAGCCTCAGGTGTGAGGAGATGCACTGGAGATGAACAATGCCCCCACTCTTGCTCACGTTCCCATATACTGTTAATCAAAAATCTTCCCTGAGGGCTGATCACTTCTAAAATAAGGCCTACAGTAGAAGCTCACAGACAGACAAGAAGAAATAGCAAGCAAGTCACTCACCCAGAGAAGGGGTAACCATGAAATACAGAAGCAAACAGCCACAGGACAAGCACACTGAGGGCAAGGAACAGAGACATTCAGCCAGCTCCACACACAGGAAAACCAAGGCTTGTCTGGAAAGGCTTTCTGGGGTCTGTAGTCAATATGGAGGTAACTCAGGACAATGAGAGACATGATTCTCACGGCTGCAGAAGAAAGCCACCAAGACAGACAGTGGGGGACCAGAACACACTGTGATTTTAGATTCAGTAGACACTGTGAACTCCCTCTGCAGGTGGGCCTAGAATAGAGGTGCATGGGGGCAGGGTGCAAAGCACTTTCTACTTTAGTCTACTGAGAAGTCTGGGAATAGATGCACCATGAACACCCAGAGTGACAGGGCTTCTGTGGGATGCTGTTTCTACTGCACAAAGCCTCTTTCCAATTCCCCTGTGAACTGGATAAGGCACCCAGTCATCACAAAAGCCAGTACTCAACAGTTCCAACCTCTATGATATAGGCCAGATATACCAGTGGCTTCTGAAAGGAGAGGGGAATGTAAAACTTGGCATGAGGGCCAATAAGGTTGCTCACTGAGTAAAGCACTTGCAGCACAAGCATAAAAATCTGAGTTCGAATCCCAGGCACTCAGGTAAAATCTAGATGTGATAGTACACATCTGCAACCCCAGCATGCCTCTGAGCTTTGAGGTGAGATTGAGGAGATAGGAGAGACCACCCAGGCTCTGGACGACAGCTAGCCTGGTATTGGCAGTGGAGAAAACGAGAGGCCTGTGTCAACAAGGAGGAGGTGAAGACTGATAGCCGGGTCAGTCTCTGACCTCCACGTGCACATGCAGTACTACACCAGGGCATCAGAAGGCCACACTCACACACACAATGTACATAGAAACACACATGCTGGGTATGGCAGTGCATGCCTTTAACCCCAGCACTCAAAAGACAGAGGAAGGAGATCTCTGTGAGCTCAAAGACAGCCAATATATTGAGTTCCAGCCAGAGTTATATAGTGGGGCCCCCATATCAAAACAACAACAAAGGAACACTACACTACACGCGCACACACACACACACACACACACACACACACACACACAGAGAGAGAGAGGGGGGGGGAGAGAGACTAATGAAAAACTTGGGATGAACCTCAAATTAAGGCAGAAAGAAAGTCCCTGAAGTGAGGGGCAAGTCAACACAGAGGCCACCTATGCAGCTCCTGTTGCCTCATACAGGGCTGGCTCTAAGTGTGGGAGTATGAACAGAAATCAGGAAAGCAGCCATTAGAACTGACTGAAACAAGAAGCCCTATATCCAGCCTAGTGGGAAGTGGGAAGAGGCACCATAGACCTTTGTGGTCTCAGGAACCTCTCATGAGAGTTCCTTACCTTCACTCAGTTGTCAGGATTACCCTCAGCAAGGAGGAGACAGGGCTCAGAAGGAGGACACAGGATCCCAGGCACCCCTGTCACAGGTCTGCACCATCACTGACAACAACCCATTCCACAGGAGCCAACATCATAGTACCAGGGTAAGGGGCAAGCTACACGACAACTGTTGGTAGGTGAAACAGTATTCAGGGGACAGTGTCCGGGAAGCAAGTGCTGGCTCACCCTGCCACTGGGGACTACCATTTCCTGGCTCACGGGTGACTAGTAAATGCTGACTTAATTCCTGAGTTTTATACCATCTTTTTGTGTGTGTGTAGGAAATAAAATAAAACACTGAATCATGTTGGGTAATGCCTGCAACTACTCTTAAATAGTTTGGAGGGGGGAGGAAGTTCTTTGTATTGTATTTACAACTTTTTTGAATATTTGAAATCTATTTTTAAAAACGTATTTTAATGTTATTAAGTGTCTGTGGTCTCCTGCAAGCTGAGTACTAAGATGTGCCGTAGAGAACACATCCTCCTAGGGCAGGATAGGACCCAGGCTGCAGCAGAGACGGAGAGGAGGCTGACATGGGCTGGAAGAAGTGGGCTGAGCTGAGTCTGTGGGACGGAAGAGGTCAGGAGGATAAAAGGGAAGATAATGACAAAGGTGAGGGAAGACTTTATCTTATTTGTTTTTAGCTCTTGGAGTCAAATTCTCAATGCTGAGAAACTGGATAAGTATAAAACCAAATGCCCATCAGCAGGGGAAGGTGCAGGTAATATTCTATCCATAATATGTACCTTTAAAAAGTATCTGACACAGAAATTTGCTCAAGATGTGCCACTAAGTGAAAACCCAAAGTCAAGGTGCCCACAGAGAGGGTCATCTCAACTGTGGGGACACAGATACTGGCACAGACCCTTACACAGACACAGCCTGATCCACTTCCATGGCTCGTCAAGGCAAGGAGATAGTCTGCTCACACATTTCTGTTGGGGTGCACCTGACAATACCAACAATAGGTCATTTCAGTTTCTATGGAAGCAGCCTGATACAAACAAAAGAAATCTTACATATGAGTGAAAAGAATAGTTGTGTGTAGTAAAACTATTTGCAAACACAGGCAGAAGGCTGGACCTTGTCAGCCCTAAGCCAGCACTACAAGAGAAAAAACAAACACATCAGTACAAGCCCTATTTCATTCACAAGAAGCAATTCCGAGGCTGGGGTACTGGGTCAGAGGTAGAGAACACTCGCCTAGCTTGTATGAGATGCTATTGAGTTCCATCCCTAGCACTACAGAAAATAAAAGTCAAACAAAAGCATATTTGTTGAGGACTGTAGCTTGCATGCACATAAATTTTATACTCACCAATTTTGGGATGTGATGTTGGCAATGCAGCTTCTGGAAACGGGGCAATCTGACAACTGTCCTGATAGCCAGGGTAGTGAGGTTCAGGGTGGCCAACCCTGCAGGGAGGCTGCACACCTGCCTCTTGCACTGCAAGAAAGAGGCAGACAGCCTCAGCGCAGCAGACTTAATTCCAAGTCCCTACAGTGGCACACTCAATCCAGAGACCCCACCCTTGGTAGCTGCTGACTGACCTAAGTATATATTTTGAATTGATGGCACACTGGAATTCAGGTGGTTGAGGAAATACAATTTATCACAAAAGATATCAAGTGCTTTGTTAGCATGACTCTTAAGGTGACACATGACTAAGATTGTTTCTAGTGGCTGGTGTTAGTCTAAAGCAACATCAGCAAATGCTACCTATCTCCAGCTCTGTATGTTGGTCACAGTGCTTTGTCTCCAATACCCAGCAGGCTCCTATCAAGATAAAGTCCTGCTCAAGGTCTCTGTGAGGAGTCAGGCAACAGACCGTCATAGGGATTGGGGTGCATCAGGCAGCTCCTGAGACAACTTACCTGTGGCTCCTGCAAAGACATCGCCTTGGGCTGGGCTCTCAGAGATGACAGCAGTGGCCTCTACAGTGGATGCTCGGTCAAAGGTTAGTGCTCCAGAGGTAGTGATCTGTCCTGAGGGTGTCACAGTGACTGGAAAGGCAAAAAGGCATTTTATTCATGGCCACATCAGGCACTGGGCTAGAAGCACCTTTGCAAAGGTGCAGGCTTCAGAGATCCCAGGAGCAGACCCAGGGACATACCCCACATGTGGTATGACATCAGGAAGTCAGTGACCTTGGCTCCTAGGGGAAAGAGCCAGAGAGGGCGGGACTCAGGCCTCTATCCACACTGCCAAGTCTGACTGTGGGGACAGGGAACTGTGCGCTCCAGCCAGAAAATACAATGTGAATGAACTTTAAAATACTTTGCAGTTTGAATCAAAGGAAAACACTTTTCGTTGTCAGACTGTTTCAGCAATGAGGATCCCTGAGTTGGGTTAAGGTAGAAAGACAGGATGACCACTCAGCAAAGCACTGCTGTGCTGTGCGAGCACTCACAGGTGGTGGCCGCTGTGGCAGGAAGCAGCGTGATGTTCTTGGGGGAATCCTTCTTCACTGGCGTCGTAGGCAGCTCATTCTCTTTCTTGCGCCTTTTATAAGGGACGAAGAGCCTGACAGGGCCACTCTGGGGGAGAGGGGTAAGATTGCTGAGCAAGCCACATCTGAAGGACACCACCTGCTTCCCACTCCTCATCAAATTAGTGACTTATACTACTACGGAGAGCAGAAGCCCACAGGAGCCCTCAGAATGGCAGAGAAGACATTTTCTGAAGAAATCCACGAACAGCACTGCTGTCAGGCAAGCACACATCCTCGACATCTGGAGCTTCAGAGTCTTAGAAGAAAGGAAGTGGGCCCAAGGAAAGGAGAACAAGGAAAACCACAGCCTGAAATGAAAATCAGCAGCAGCGGGGGTCATGCAGAGCCATCTGTAGCACAAGGAAGCAGCACCAGGCAGCAGCAGGGTGCGGGCCTATAATCTCAACAACCAAGGCAGAGGCAAGATGACTGCCTCAGGGCGTGTTCAAGTCTGGGTTACAATCTGAGACCCTACCTCAAAAAGAAAAAGCTTAGGGGCTGGGCCCAGTGGCACAGGCCTTTAATCCCAGCACTCGGGAAGCAGAGGCAGGTGGATTTCTGTGAGTTCAAGACCAGCCTCATCTATAGAGTGAGATCCTGTCCTGAAAAGAAAGCAAATAGCTCAGTGGTGGATGATGACAGCACTTGGCACTAAACCTGCCAAGACCTGAGCTTGATCCCTGTCTCCCTCCCACCTCAACCATTAACCAAAAAAATTCCCTATAGACATGCTCATAAAATATCTGATATAAATAATTCCTCAATTGAGATTCCCTCTTCAAGGTTTGTAACATGCCTCCACCTGGTGAGTGCCGCACAGGTGTGCAAAACTTGTGTGTTGTGTGCTGGGGGAGGGGTTTGAACCCAGTGGCTTTGTGCATGCTGGGCAACCATTCTTCCAGCTGAGCTGTAGCCCTAGCCCTCCCCTCCTTATGTGGCTCTTTAGCATCTGGACATGCACCTCTCCTGGCTACAGCTGCTGTGCTTCTGGGCCATGCTTCTTTCTCAGCTCCCTGTCTTAGTTTAGCTGAGAACCAGACCTCACAGTCGACACACTGTGGTGGGAGTGGGTATGGGCACCCACTAACCCTGGCTTTTTGCTCTGTTTCTTGGGGTTCACATTGTCTCCTGCAGGGTGTAATGGCCTCTGAGAGTTCAACCTGGGTGTACAGTTACTTCAGGTAAAAGTAGGCCTCTGGCTAGCTGGTTCTGTCCTTGGCTTCTCTATTAAGCAGTGCCAACTTGTAGTGCTACAGTAGGGCTCTAGAGTTCTTAACAGATTCCTGGCATGTAAATTGCCAGTATCTTAGCAGGTTAACCTATGGCTCTTCAAGGCAAACCTCAGGAGCCAGCTCTTAAGCTGAGTAGGCTTTTCTTAGTTGTTGCTTTTTTAAAAAGATTTATTTATTGTCTGTATATGAGTACACTGCAGCTCTTCAGACACCAGGAAAGGGTATCAGATCCCATTAGAGATGGTTGAGCTACCATGTGGCTGCTGGGAATTGAACTCAGAACCTCTGGAAGAGCAGTCAGTGCTCTTAACCACTGAGTCATCTCTCCAGCCCCAGGCTGCTGCTTTTCTTAATTCTCCCTAGCTAACGCAAGGCAGCATCTTGCTCTGGTGTGGCTACCAACATCCCTAGAGTCTCTAAAACAAAGTCACTTCATTAGAGGAGTCATAGTTCACTCTATCAAAACAGCAGCCACACGGTGTGAGCAGGGATTAAGGTGAAACTCATCGCTGTTGGAAAGTGGTTCTTCTCAGTAGAAGAAACCAAGCAATAGGTTCAGCTTGATCCAGAGGGGCTGAGGTAAGGAGTCTTCACTTAGCACTTTGGGAAGTTACTATAACCTACAGCTATCAGGTGGCCAAGGCGATAGTCCACCGCTATTAGGAAACCTGTCCCTCGAGGGGAGCTGAGTGAGACGGACTAACCTGGAGTGGAGCCTCTCTCACCCTGAGCTGGAGGCGGGTCCCTGCCTCACCTCTGGCAGCTGTTGTCTCCTTTGCACTTGGACCTCTTCTTGGGTGTTTACTGACCTGTGGGGTCCCTCGGGACAATCTCCAGAGACCTGAAGTATTTGTCTTTCAGTTGTCACCACTCACTTCTTTGGGAAGTAGACTAATGTACTTCACAGCCCCTTGAGCAGTGGTTCTCAACCTTCCTACTGCCTCGACCCCTTAATACAGTTCCTCATGTACAGTTCCTCGCTCCCGTAAAATTATTTTGCTACTACTCAATAATTCTAATTTTGCAATTGTCATGAGTCGTAATGTAAATATCTGAGATGTAGGATATCTGATATGCAATTCCTGTGTAAGGCTAGTTGTTCAACCCCCAAGAGGTTGTGACCCACAGGTTGAGATTGCTGCCCTAGTGGAAGCCAAAGCGTAAACAAACCAACAAAGCCCAGATATTGAGCAGTATTTAACTTTGGTTCCATGTCTTAGAAACTCTGGGTCTAACCCTGTCCCAAAGATAGCCCCAGGTGTTTTCTTCTAAAATGTCACAGCATGTCCTCTCACTGTTAGATCTTTGCAACAATTTGAATTCACTTTTATCTACAGTGTAGTTTGGGTCGAAGTTCATTCCTTGTCCAGAAACATCTAATGGTTCAGCAGTACATGTTGGAAGGTTGGGGTTGGCAGCTGGACTCTGTTCAGTTCTCAAGAGGTCCCTGATCCTCTCTGCTGATACACTGTAGATTACCACAACAATAGAGAACCTGTACAAGCTCAGTGTGATCTTGGCAATTTCAGATGTCTTTTTCTATTTTTATCTGAAATACAGTCTCATAATGTAATCCTGGCTGGCCTGAAACTCACTATGTAGACTGGACTGACCCCTAATCTATAGAAATCCACCTGCCTTTGCTTCCTGAGACCTGAGATTAAAGGTGTGTGCTACTACACCTAACTTTCTTTTTTTGATGTTTTTTGTTTTTGCTTTATTTTGTTTTGTTTTGTTTTTTGAGACAGGATTTCTCTGTGTAGTCCTGGCTGTCCTGGAACTCATTCTGCACACCAGGCTGGCCTTGAACTCCCAAGTGCTGGGATTAAAGGCGTGTGCCACCACTGCCCAGCAAGACTTCTTTTTCAAAACTGCCTTGGCTATTTTATCCCCTTCACCCTTTCATATAAACTTTAGAATCAGTCTCTCTGATTCAGGATCTGAGGATCCTGTTGAGATTCTGACTACACTGGGCCTATCAGTTTGGGGGGTTATTGCCCTCACTCTGCTGAACCTCCCAGCCGTGAGGCAGTATGACTTGACTATCCAAGTTTCTGATGAGTGCACTTTCTAGTTTTCAAAACACAAAGCCCACCATATTTTATACGATTTATACCTAGAGACTTATGCTTTGCAGCAGTATCAACGGTTCTGTGTTGTGTCCTGAACCACTTGAAGGACCAATCCCTGCTTGCTACTCTGCAATACCTTAGGCTCTCTGACATCTCGTGTGTGTGTGTGTGTGTGTGTGTGTGTGTGTGTGTGTGTGTGTGTGTGTGTGTGTGTTGTCTGTTTGTTTGGTTGATTGGATTTTGTTGGTTTTTTTTTTTCAAGACAGGATTTTTCTGTGTAGTACTGACTATCCTGGAACTTGCTCTGTAGACCAGGATGGCCTCGAACTCACAGAGATCCACCTGCCTCTGCCTCTGGAGTGCTGGATTAAAGGTATGAGCCACCACTGGCCCCCATTTTTGTTTTGGGTTTTTTAAAAATGTTGTTTAAAATTATATTATTTTCATTAAAGTTTTTATAGTAGAATTATATTAAAATTAAATAAATTTGGTGATGGAAAAGCCTTTAATCTCACTTTAATCTCAGCACTTGGGAAGCAGAGGCAGGCAGATCTCTGAGTTCAAGGCCAGCCTGGTCTAAATACTGGGTTCCAGAATAGCCAGGGATGCACAGTGAGAGTCTATCTCCAAAACGAGCAAATAGAAAATTTAAGTATACTTGGTATTTACAATCAAGAACATAGAATGTCTCCAATTATAATTTCTTTCTACCCCACACTCACATGCATGTGGACAGCACTAATTGAACTCACTATGAAAGAAAAAATAAGAGGAAATGAAGGTGAAAGGGGAACATGCTGTGGAGGGTGCAGGGAAGCGGGAAGGGGAATCGGAAGTGTGTGATCAAGACACATGGTACACACATATGAAACTATCAACTAGTCTAAAAATAGTAAGACATGGTTTCTCTGTATAGCCTTGGCTGTCCTGGAATTTGCTCTATGGACCAGGCTGGCCTTGAACTCATAGAGATCTGCCTACCTCTCACTCCCAAGTGCTAGGATTAAAAGAATGTCTTAAAAATTTCTCTCAGAAGCTGCACAGGCAGTTCAGAGGTTTGGAGCACAGCTGCTCTCTGCAGAGGACCCGTGGTTTATTCCCACACTCACAGAGCGGAGTCCAGCACCCTACAGCGGCTCACACCGTCCACCTTACGGTGGCTCACAACAGTTCAGTTCAACAAGATCTGGCGCCCTTTTCTACTCACAAACATAAACAAAACAAGTACTTTTTAAAATTCTCTCATTTTTAAAAATAGGATCTCATTAAAAAGACTTGGCTAGCCTAAGATTTGTTATGTAACCCAAGCAGGTTTCCAACTTGTAGCAATTCACCTAACTCCATGTGGTGATTTGAATGAAAATGGCCCCCATAGGCCCACAGAGAGTAGCACTATTAGGAGGTGTGGCCTTGTTGAAGAAAGTGTGTCACCCGCAGTGGGCTTTGAGGTTTCAGATGCTTAAGCCAAGCCCAGTGTCACTCTCCCTGCTGCCTGCCCATCTCAGCTTCCACTTCAGCACCAAGTCTGGCTGCAAGCTGCCAAGTTTCCCACCATGACAGTAATGGAAGAAACCTTCGAACGGCAAGCCAGCCCAACGTAAATGTTTTTCCTTTTTAAGAGTTGCCATGGTCATGGTGCCTCTTGGCAGCAAAAGGAACCCTAAATAAGAGACACCCCATCTCCTAAGTGCTGGGATCCAGCCATATCCCACCACGCCTGCCTTAAACTTTTATTTTTATCAACTCGTAACTTACCAGACTATTAATGAAATTAAACCAAGGAGATCATAACTAGGCAGCTTCTACATTATACGTTTAAGACATTTAAAAATAATTTGTATTACTAAGGAGAGTGGAAATAAAAGTAATATGCTCATGCTAGCATCTCATGTTCTAAAACTACATAGTAATACTTAGCAAAATAAATTAAGATCATGCTTCTTGAATCAGTTATGAATTTAAAATAAGGATCTATTTCAAGGACATTATAAGATCTATCGATGATAAGGTAGGAGCTTTTGTTCCTTGAATCTGAATCTGGTCCTTCACATGCTGACTAAGTGCTCTATTGGCCCCCCTCTTTTGTTTTTTTTTGTTTTTTTGTTTTTCGAGACAGGGTTTCTCTGTGTAGCCCTGGCCGTCCTGGAACTCTCTCTGTAGACCAGGCTGGCCTCGAACTCAGAAATCCGCCTGCCTCTGCCTCCCAAGTGCTGGGACTACAGGCGTGCGCCACCACCGCCCGGCGGCCCCCTCTTTTTATTTTATTTTCTTTCCTTTATTTTTTCCTCAAGACAGGGTTTCACTGTGTAGCCCTGGCTGTCCTGGAACTCATAGAGGCTGACCAGGCTGACCTTGAACTCATAGAGATCCACCTGCCTCTGCCTCTGGAGTGCTGGGACTAAAGGCATACGCCACCACCATCTCCTTAACTTTTCTTTTTTTTTTTTTTTTTTTTTTTTAAGTTTGTTTTTTTTTTTTTAGTTTTTTCTAGACAGGGTTTCTCTGTGTAGCCCCGGCTGTCCTAGAACTCACTCTGTAGACCAGACTGACCTTGAACTCAGAAATCCACCTACCTCTGCCTCCCAGAGTGCTGGGATTACAGGCGTGTACCACCACTGCCCAGCATCTTTAAGTTTTTCATTTCAAGAGTTTTACTAAGTTGCCCAGGCTGGCTTAGAACTCACTCTAAGTCAGGAACATCTTGAACATCCAAGCTTCTTGCTTTAGCCTTCCTAGCAGCTGGAATGATAACTTATGCTCCAGGCCTGGCTGTGTAATTACAACACAATGCTGAAAGAGGTGTCATGTGCATGCTTACCGTACCCACTTTAAAGGAGGCATCACTGTGGGTTCACCTGGCTCGGTATAGCTCTCCCATTTCAGTGTCCTGGATTTCCCTACAGCCACCTTCTACCCAGTGAAGGCAGCAGACTTCAGAGACAACAGAACTTTAGAAAAGGAGGGACAAAGCCTCTGCAGGCAGGAGGCGCAACACCTAATGACTTACTAGAGTCATGTCATCACAGCAGGCAGCACAGGTACAGGAGGCAGCATGAGGATTCAAAATACCATCCTGCAAACAGAGAAGAAGCTACAGATACTATATAGGTACAAATATAGAATTATATAGATACATTATACAGGCAGAAATATAGACATAAGATAAGAATCTAAGCATAAAACACAATCACTTCTGGAAAGTTCTTGTCTGTACAATGTTCCATTGCCAGCAGACTTAAGTTTCTTCCTAGGGATGAGACTCCACACTGAGCAGCCAGTCAGGAGCTGACCTGGAGCAAAAATCAAGGCTTTTTCCTAGAAAGTGGGTGTAGTGGTTACGAACATGCATTACTCTTAGAGAGGACCAAGGTTCAATTCTAAGTACCCATATGGCAGCTCATACTGTCTATAATTCCAGTCCCAGGGAATCTGACATCACAGGTACCATGCACATAGTATACATACCCATGTGCAGACAAAACACTCATAAAATAATACACCTAAAGCAAAAATTTCCTTCCTAACAATGAAATTGGAGAAAGTCAAGGCAGGTGTGGCTGGGCCCTGCCACTGCCTCTCAACCTCTCTTCCCATATGATGAGGCGTCCCTCTTCTGTGCCTACTGTTACCCATCTGCCCCCCACAGTAATTCTCTGAGTCAATGCCAGCACACACCCAGGACAAGAACATCTAAAGGGCAGCTCACCTGCTCTGACCACACTGTGAGGACTCATCATCAGATCCCATCTTGTGCCATGTTCTGGGCACTTCCCAATGTTCGTCCTAAGGCTGGTGTGGGCCCAGCACATACCTGGATGAGGCACTGCAGGGGTCTGCCTGCATAACGGATGCTTCTCTTCCAGTCCTTGCTGCTGGCTCTTCCTGCCATGGCTTCAAACTCAGTTGGGCTGTACCAGTTTTCTCCCTGCTTGATACACCGCCCACGGCCACCTGGAATGAAAGAGGCTGGTCCTTAGAATCCATCAAGGCCTGTCGCTGGCTTGCCTGGATGACATCAGTTCCTTCCTTTGCCTTTTTAATTTCTCCACCCTGCATGGCCTCTAATCACCCAATACACACTGCCTGGCAAGTGATCTCAAATCCACTGTCCATGGTCATTGCAAGCTGTACTGGGTCTCCAGTGAGCACCAGCCCAATTCAGGGATCCTCTGTCATCTGAGTGGTCTGAGCTGGCTCCACGGACGCAGGGCTGACAGTCCTCACACATCCGTCTCCTCTACCATATTTGCACATGACAGGCTTCCTTGGCCCCAGTTTACTAAGAGGGTCACACAAAAGAACACAGTCTTAACATGGAGTAATTGTAGCCATGTGCTACCTCACCTGAGCCGAGCCTACTCTTGTAGAGCGTGCCACTGATGTTCCGACAGCGCACAGGCAGCTCGCTGTCATACACCGAAGGGTCCCAGTTGTACTTGGTGCCACCTTTCTCCTGGCCTGGTGCCAGTGGGGTAGGAGGAGACTGAGGACCTGGGCAAAGAGAGGCTATGAGGATGAGTGCACAGAATGACCAGAAAAGTCCAGGATGCTCAGCCCCAAGCACCAAGCCCCTCACAGGTACATAAGGACAACGCTAAGGGGCAGTGCCAACCCTTCAGTGGGCAGCATTCCTTCTCTGCCTGGAAAACAATCTTCCTTTTATATAGACCTCTATTTAGTTTTCAAATTAACCTACATGTACACGCACACACACATGCGGCCTGGGGTCAGGTGCCGCAAGTACCTGGAGTGAGGGGTGCTGCTGGGCCCTTCAGCCCAGTGGTCTCCACAATGCTCCCATCAGTGTGGACAACTATCAGTGTGGCTTTCTCAGTGTTCAGGCTGTCACCGATCTGCAGGGCTGTCCTACCAGACTAGAAGGAAAGGCACACTGGTCAGCTCTAGGATAGCCTGAGGCGCATTACTTGACCCAATGGAATGTTACCCCACTGCAAAGACTCTAGTCACTGATCAGTAAGAGAGGATGTGCACCTAGGCCCACAAATCCTCTTCATAGACAACCCCAAGGCACACAGGGATAGAACCAAGAAGACACAAAGGCCATTACATGTGTGCACATCTGTCCAAGCTGAAGTGTACTGTGTGTTCACATGCACACCAAGCAAGTCTGCCTTGTCTAAGCAGAGTTTCTGAAGGCTGCACATAGAAGGCACAATGATGTGACAGACACAAAAGGTCTCTGATTTTGGACACAGGTGCTACTGAAAGCATCACAGATGCTGATAACCTGCAGGAGTGAACACAAGGAAAGGGGCGGGCGGACAGACACAGTCATTCTTCATGTGTCTATGAAGCAAAACAGAAAGCAAGCAAAGCCAGGCACTGAGAAGGTGCTCTGTCTGGGCTAAGTGCAGCCTGAGCCTGGTAGACGTAGGCCCGCAAGGCTGGCTGGCGTGGAGGACGGCCTGACTGCAGCCTAAGGACTCCTCCTAGGTCTCTACCTTTCTAGACTTACACTGCACCTTTCATGTTAAAGCCCCCAGCTCAAACTGAGCCTCCTGCCTTGCCTCAGAGCACAGGGAGGCGCTGGGTCACATCTAAACCCTGAGGGTCTTGAGGATGAGGATCACCCGAAATGGATGTGCAGCGAAGCTGAGGGCTCTAAAGAGAGTTGCCAGGCACCCTGAACTACACCCAGGACAGCTTACCAGGACATGTCCTGATATCGATGCCGCATTTGCCACTGATGTTGTGAAGACATTATCTGCAGAGGACCCCACATTGGCCACAGTCACTGTGGTCACTTCTACAAGAGAATGGAACAGAATAGAACTTCACACATGGCCAAGGAAGAAGACAAAAGGCAAAGGTCTTACTTGTGAGCCTTAAAGCGCCCCTGTCCACCCAGACATTTAATACTTCTGTTAATGCTCAGCTGACATCTCTAGTGCAGTCTAAAATACTTGCTTCTCCCAGAAAAGGGGATCTCTACCCTTCCCCACCAAATCTTTCACATGCAGCAAAAATGTCCACCATAACCCCCCTCATTCCCACCACTGGCCTTTCTCCCTTTGCAAAGAAGCTGCAAGTCCCATAGGTCTAGGACACCTCCTTGTCGATCAAGACATGGCAGACTCCAGTCCAGCCTCATCCCTCTCCACTGCCATAGCTCAGGCCATCCTACAGTCTTGTGTCCACTGTCTGAGGTCTCCATGACATCCTTCCCCAGAAACTCTTCCTCCTGAAAAACATGTCAGCCTGCCACAGCCGCTCCTGCAACATGAACTTGACTCCTCGGGCAAACAGGTCTACCAGCGGCAACTTCACAGCAGCTCTACAAAGATGTCTCCTGTCCCTGAGGCTTCCTGCCCCAGCCTCCCTAGGTTCTTCTGTATCCTGCTGCCTGCTACTATGTATCCTGTACAGTTGGCCTTCCCAATCTCTACAACAGTTCTGCCTGCCACCCAGCATTCTAAGAGGTCCAATACCCAGGGAAGCCTTTGGCATACAGCAAATTCCCAAAGATGCCAACTGGAGTCCTGCCAGCCCATTAAACGGGCCCTGACCAACCTGCACCCCTTGTACCTACCTAGATCCTGTCCATTATCAATCCAGACATGGAGCACACCTAATTTAGGAGCTCAGCTAGCACTGAGCTACCTGGATATATCAGACTTCAAAAACTTACAACAAGAAGTTAGAAATCTTCTGATACATAAATATACAACTAAAATTCTAATACATACATATATACACATATACGCACCCACTAGAGATGCAATTCTATTGTCACCACAGACAACATCATACTTCTTTCCTGAACTCAGAAAAATATATGCAAAAAAAGGATAAAAACTCCAAGACCCCAAATCCCAATATCAATCCAGAATCCATGGATGAAAATGGAGCATTATGCGGGGGTGGGAGGGGGGTGGGGGGCCGTGGCGCACACGCCTGTAATCCCAGCACGCTGGGAGGCGGAGGCAGGTGGATTTCTGAGTTCAAGGCCAGCCTGGTCTACAGAGTGAGTTCCAGGTCAGCCAGGGCTACACAGAGAAACCCTGTCTCGAAAAAACCAAAATCAAAAAAAAAAAAAAAAAAAAAAAAAAAAAAAGAAAATGGAGGATTACAAACTCCAGGAAAAGCCAGACAGTAGAGGCATTCGTCTTTAATCCCAGCACTCAGGAGGTAGAGGCAAGCAGAGCTACGTTCCAGCCTAGCCTGGACTACAGAGGGAGTTCCAGGATGACCAGGGTTACACAGAGAGACTCTGTCTTGAGAGAGAGAGAGAGAGAGAGAGAGAGAGAGAGAGGCTCCAGGAGAGGGACCAGAAATGGCTCAGCAGTTAAGAGTACTGTCTGCTCTTCCAAAGGTCCTCGGTTCAATTCCCAGCACCTACATAGTGGCTTACAACTCCCTATAACTCCACTTCCAAAGGAACCAAAGCCTTTTTCTGACTTCAAGGGGAACCAAGCAAACATGGGTACTTAGATAATATACATGCAGGCAAAGCAGCCGCACTCATTAAATGAATTAACTTTAAAAAGAAAAAGAAAAAAGAAAGAACTCTGGGAAGAGACCAGGTTGGCTCAGAAATTTCGAGCATACTGTTCTTTCAGAGGACGCAAGCACCCATGTTAGGATCTCACAACCATGTAACCATGTATAAGTCTAGCTCCATGAGGATTGCAGGTGCCTGCAAACACACACACACACACACACACACACACACACACACACACACAAAGCTCTAGGAAGCCTCCCTCACTCCTGTGACTGGATCTAGGCTTCAGGTAGGTAGGGTAGAAAACAAGCGGCAGCAAGGCTTCCCTACCACTGCGCTCCAGTCCCAACAGTCTGAACACCCAGCCACCCAGTGCTAGGCCTCAGCTCTGATGTACCTGAATAAAACCCCATGCCAAACCTGCAGCTTCACATTGGAAAGAACAAAACAAGAAGCATGGCGAAATGATGGTCTTGCAAGGATTCGAATGTACATGAATAAAACATTCAAGAGATCCAATCGGTAGGGAGCTCAACGCTCCGGAAGGTCAAAGGGTGGGAGATGTGATGGGGTTGTAGGAGGCAGTGTGGTGTTGTATCACCTGTACAGGGTGATACCGCTCAGCTCAAGGCTCCATTTGTCATAAAACATGACAATCCGGTGCTCTATGTGTGAGAAAACAGAAGGAACAAAATGGAAAGCTAAGTGATGGAGAAGGAGGTAATATCTGCATAGGAAAAGACTAGAAGCTGCAGCCCAGAGACTCTCATGTCACTGTATAAAGCAAGGCTGATTTCTGCATCATTACCTTTGCAAAGTTGCCTGCCTTGGACGACTCGCTCAGGTCACACTTGAACTGGCCTTTGAGACAGACAGGTCTACCAGCAGTAATGCTGCTGACCATACCTGGAGCACCTCCAGAACAGAATTCACATCTGACCCATCTGTTCTATCAGCTCCCAGGAAGCAGCATGAGAGAATAAGGCAGGTAGTAGGTACCGAGAAAGTTCCAAAGGGTAAAAAAGACAAAGAGCAGAGAGGCACACTCACACAGAGGAAATGAGTCTGTACACAGTGCAGAGCCAGACTAGTGGAGTGAGAGTGTGGTGTGTGTGTGTGTATGTGTGTGTGCAAGATGGGCATGCAGGGCACTGTGAGATGCAGGGCAGGGACTGAGCAAGTGTGCAAGGCATTGTGCGGTGCATGGGCAGGTGCAGAGTGTTAGGGCATTGTGAAGTGCACAGGCAGGTGTGAGGTGCACAGGTGGTGCAAAGCATGTGTGTAGTGTAGGTGTCAGGTGCAGGGCCATGGACAGGGGCAGGGCAGGTGTGCAGGTCACTGTGAGATGCACTGGCAGGGCAGGTGCTGAACAGATGTGCAGCACAGGTGGAAGAGAGCCTTTCCTGGAAAACAGATGTGCATGACAGATGCATAAAGCATATGGGAAATATGTGCATATGTGCGTGGTGCATGTGCTCAGGGCTTGTACGCGGGAACCCGGTGAGGCGCGAGGCCGGCGGGCGCACTTGCCTGCGAAGGCGGCGGCGGCGGCGGCCTCATCGGGGCTGGGCAGAGCCTCGGTACCCATATCCATGTGCCCAGATTCGGCCGCCATCACCGCCACAGCCGTGACCCGCCGCGTCTCGCGCTCCGCCTCGGAGTCTGCGTCCTCCTCCGAGTCCTCGTCTCTGCTTAACACCGGCTCCTCTGCCTCGCTTTCCGCTGCGGCCGCGGCGGCCGCCGCCACAGCGGCAGCGGCCGCCACCGCTGCCGCCTCGGCCAGGCCCAGCTGTTTTGCCGCCGAGTCCGAGTCCTCCATACGGACTCCGCCGAGTCCGCCCGAAGGCGCTGTCCGGGACCGCCCGAAGCGCCAGGCACCGAGCCCGAAGCGGGGCCCGAAGAGGCCGCCCGAGTTGGGCCGAGGCCGCCCGAAGCCACCGCCCGAGCAGCGACCGAAGAGGCAGGCTGACGCCCGCCGAACCGAGCCGAAGCTGCCCGCAGAGCCGAGCAAATGACCCGAGTGTAGAACCGAGGAGCTCCGAAGTTTTCCGAAGAGCAGAATCGATTTAGTACGAATGGTCCCGAAGCTTCACGAAAGCTTACGAGCGTTTCTTCCTCGCTGTATAAGAAGCTGATCTGACTGTGGTCGCTGGCCGATAGAGCTGGCCGGCTCTGGGCGGTTTCTCCCCTGCTTCCAACGAAGTTTGGGTTCGCAGACAGACCCTAGCGCTACTGGATTTTTCCAACCCCCTCTGGCAGCGGCGAAAGCCGAACCCACACGAGGCCTAGCCGAACTCCGCCGAATGCCTCCGAGCAGAGTTCTCCGGAGCCTCAGTGCCCGCCTCCCTCTATCCGAAAGCTCCCGAGTATTGCCGGACGAGAGAATCGGGCCTCGGCCGCGGTCGGACGCTCGCTGCAGCGCGCGGCGGGAGGAGCGAAGATGGCGGGAGGGTGCGGCCAAGAGGCTGCCGGGATTGTGGCGGACCCAGCGGTAAAATGGCGGCCGTTCGGCCAGGTGAGGCGGGCGGGGCTATGCGATCCTCGGGACGGTGTGGTCGTGCCGTTACGATGAGAGGCTGTTTGGGCTGGCTCCGCAGCTCCTCTGATTGTCATCTTGTTAGTCCGGAACCTGGTGGCTTAAGCCCACTAGTCCGGATTTCTGCGCCGGAGTTGGAGAGCGGGGTGGGGGGTGGGGGGGTGGGAGGGTGTGTGTGATGTCTTCCGGTTGGGCGTGGAGGCACTTCGGGTATCCCGGCGGCTGTCCCGAAGCTCGTCTCTTGAATTCCAGTGATATACCTGAGCCACACACTGGGAGACACCCCTCCCCTCCCGTATACGACCATTTTACATCTTCTGTGACCCGGGGTTCACCTATGGATTACCCAGAGTACACTATGGTGGCATACGAACTACACAACCATATTTCACTAAAGCTGACATGCATGGCATACCTATGGCTCATCCTGAGCACACCCATGCCATACCCGCTGGTCACCCCGAGTACGCCCTTGACACACCTATTTCTCATCTTTCGCTGCACCCTTGGCACACCGGACTAGCACATTGAGAATAACAAGAACAACCATATAATATACATTCAGCTCACCCCTGACATATCCACAGTACACTCGGGTACCCCTGTTGCTCACCCCAGATGTAAGAATTAAGAGAGAACAAGTAAGAGCAAGGTTTGTAGGGAAAAATAAATGATGATTTAGTTGACCTCAAACAACTAAAGCAGGCTTATGCCAGGGACATGACTATTAAATTCTGGCCATATGATGATCAGGGCACAGTATCCAGTCACTCAATAACCACAGTTGGTTCAAGACAATAAACTACATGCTTTTGTTTGTTTGCTTTTGTTTTTGTTTTTTGGATTTGTTTTTTTTTTTTTTTGTTTTTTTTTTTTTGAAACAGGGTTTCTCTGTGTAGCCCTGGAACTCACTCTGTAGACCAGGCTGGCCTTGAATTCAGAAATCCGCCTGCCTCTGCCTCCCAGAGTGCTGGGATTACAGGCATGTGCCACCACCACCTGGCCAATAAACTACATGCTTTAGGCTGGGGTTTTTGTAGTAGGGAAAGGGTTCTTGTTAAGTGCATTCTAGATAAGTTAGCTGTTTTCTGTAGACAAACTGGTTTTGGAATTTCAGGATCTTTTGTCTCTTTGCACCCATGGGGCGTCTGGGATAGGGATCATCTGCTTTTCTTCTGGGTCCTGGTGTCTGAAGTCAAGGTCAGCTGCTTTTCTTCTTCAATCCACAAATACCTGGCTTTCTGGAACTTTGAGCTAAAGTTCAGTCCCTTGGATTTGATGAGATTTTGTTTTAAAAGTATTTATTTATTCATTATATGTAAGTACACTGTAGCTGTCTTCAGATACCCCAGAAGAGGGCATCAAACTCATTATGGATGGTTGTGAGCCACCATGTGGTTGCTCATCCTAGGGTCCACCTTGTCACACCTGCAGCTTACCACACATTCATTCATAGCATGCCTCTGACATGCACTGAGATACACTCAGGATATTCATAGCATACATTCAGCTCATCCCAAGCACACCTGTAGTTCTCAGCACCTCCATAGCATACCTGAGGTATACCTGTATACCTTGGGTACACCGTGGCATATCTGGTACATTACAAACACAGCCATGGCATAATGTCAGCTTACTCTGGGTGAGTACACACCCTAACACACACACACACACACACACACCTGTGGCTAACTTGAGTCCCGGGCAGCCAGAAGGTACTGTAGCCAATATTTCACCATGGCTAAGTCTCAGGCTAAAGGAGGTCTGAGCCCAGATGATATGGGCAGGCAGGGTCAAGTGCTAGCAATGTGAGTCAGAAGCTGGTCTCAGCCAGCTCAGACCAGTGTTTGTCCATCCATCCATCCATCCATCCATTTTCCCAATGTTCCTTAATGGAACAAATTTCAGAAATGTGATTGTATTACACATGCAGCCTTACCTGTCAGGCACTCCCTACTGTGTGCTTTGTTTAATAGCTACCACAAACTTGGGAGTGCTGTTGTTGTGTGCATGTTTATAGTACAAAGGGGTTCCTGGGGGAGAAAATGGTCTTGAAATTAAGTCGCATAAGACATCCAATTTCCGGGAGCTGGAGAGATGGCTCAGCGGTTAAGAGCACTGACTGCTCTTCCAGGGGTCCTGAGTTCAAATCCCAGCAACCACATGGTGGCTCACAACCATCCTTAACAAGATTTGACTCCCTCTTCTGGAGTGTCTGAAGACAGCTACAGTGTACTTACATATAATAAATAAATAAATCTTTAAAAAAAAAAAAGACATCCAATTTCCAGTCTGGGCTTTTGGCCATCTCCACTAATCCAGCAATTAAGAGGCTGAGTCAGGAAGATGGCTATGAGTTCTAGCCCAACTAGGTCAGAACCAAATAGTGAGGCCTCAATCTCAAAATTGAAACAAACAGATAAAACAGTATAATCTTAGCATTTGGGAGACTGAGGCAGGATTATAAATTCAAGATCAGCCTAGGCTACATAAGAGATCCTTGTCCAAAAAGCAAGCAGGCAAGCAAAAGCCCAACCAGAAGAGGTAGCTATAACGTTTGTCACACCAAAAAATAAAAAAATAAATAAAAAATTTAAAAAATTATTCTTTTACCTCCCCAGTGAATCTTGTATCTGTTGATAGTCACATAGTGATTACCAAAAATCACTGATAAGAAAAGTGCTAAATCTCAAAAGTCAGACAACAATTCAGCCAAAATGAACTCCCGTAGGTTTGAAAATGTTAGATTTTTTTTGTGTGTGTGTGGTTTTTTTCGAGACAGGGGTTTCTCTATGTAGCCCCTGACTGTCCTGGAACTCACTCTATAGACCAGGCTGGCCTCGAACTCAGAAATCCACCTGCCTCTGCCTCCCAAGTGCTGGGATTACAGGCGTGCGACACCACTGCCCGGCTAAAATTATTTTAATTAATTAGTTATTTAAATTTGCCATTTTGCCAGGTGTGGTGGAGCACATCCTTAATCCCAGTCTGAAGCCAGCCTGGTCTACATAGTGAATTCCAGGAAAGCCAGAGTTACATAGTGAGACCCTGTCCCAGAAAACTAACATAATACCATTTGAGGGTTTTTTGTTTGTTTTATTCTTTAATCTTGTTTTTTACAGTCTATTCTTTATCCCCCTCCCAGTCTGCCCTCTGACTGTTCCACATCCCATACCTCCTCTCCCCCACCCCCTCCAAGAGGATGTCCCCACTCTCTGGCACCTCAAGTCTCTTGAGGGTTAGGTGCATCTTTTCTCATTGAATCAAGACCCATTTGAGGGTTTTTATTCAGTAGTTTTAAAATGTTTCATTGTGTGTACTTGGAGAGGAACACTTAAGTGCAAGGTGTCCACAGAAGCCAGAGGCGTTAGATTTCCTGGAGCTGGAGTTATAGACATTTGTGGCTGCCTCATGTAGGTGCTGGGAACCAAACTCTGGTTCTCCCATAAGAACAGTATGCGTGCTTTTACTGGCTGAACTCCGAACGAACTCTCTCTCTCTCTTCAACCCCCTATACAATATTTTTCCCCAAGTTTTACAATTTTGATCTTTAAAAATAAGCAACCAGCAGATAAAATTTAAATGGTTCTGCCATTTTGGGGGATATGTGGCAGTGTTGGGGATTGGACCTGGGACCTTTGCATGCTAGGCAAGTGTTTTGTCTTTACATATATCTCAGCCCTGGTCCTAGCTATTATTAAAGGATCCAAAAGGAGACTGGCAATATGGCTCAGCTGTTAGGAGCACTGGCTGCTCTTCTAGAGGACTCAGATTTGATTTCCAGTGCCCATATAACAACTCATAACCATCTATAACTCCAATCCCAGGGGATTTAACACCCTCTTCTGGCCTCTGTTGGCATTTCATACATGAGGTGCACAGACATACATGCAGTCAAAACATCTATAAAAGTAAAGGGGGAGTTGTTTTGTTTTTTTTTAATTAAAAAAGGATTCAAAAGAAAGAAAACCCCGATGAAGTTAAAACCAACCCAAATATTGACAGGTATAGCCTAGTTTAGCTGACCTGGAAAAGAATAGATCAGGTTTACAAGAGCACCCTGTGGAAACATAATACTGCTCCAGCCGCTCACCTGGCTTCCTGTCCCACACGTGTGCCTGCTGGGAGGCTGTCCAAAGGCTGTTACTAATGTCCTGTGTTGACCAGTTTATGACTTGCCCATGCAGGAGTCCCACAACTCCAGAGTAAGCAGCTTCAAGCTGGCCTTCAAAGTTAAGTGACCCATAGAAAGTCAGCAAGGCGTCACTTCCTTCTCTGCTGAAACTCTATGGAGCACAGGGAACTAACAGGCAGAAGGCTACAAAGCTGGGGTTCAGCTGCTGCTGCGCTGCTGTCTCTGCTCAGAAGTCAGCCTCTCTTACAGGAGACTTTGACTAAATTCTGGGTTTGTATGGTGTGCATGCACATGTAGAGACGTGCACAGCATGAGTGTGCCGCTGGTAAGAGCCTCCAGACAGGCAGTCTGACCCAGGTCACATCCCATCCAGGGAGGGGCCAGGCAGACTTTCAAATACAAACCGCCAGAGACATGACACGAGGGAGGCTCCATTATACCCAAGAGCTGACTCTCACAAGATGAGGAAAATAACACCTGAATGGATCTGGAGATGGTCTGAGAGTCTGCCTAGCTACGTGGCTGCTTCAGAAAGTACTTCGCTCCAGACAGTTATCTGGGAAGTTAAGTGAAATTCCAGCAGAAAACAATGTCCTAGAAGGGATGTAGAGGCAACTCAAGAACCTAACTGCGAGCACTTGGGAGGCAGAGGCAGACAGATTTCTGAGTTTGAAACCAGCCTGGTCTACAGAGTGAGTTCCAGGACAGCCAGGGCTATACAGAGAAACCCAGTCTAGAAAAACCACCAAAACCAACCAAACAAACAAACCTAACTGCAGCCATAGGCCGCTTCTGTTTACAAACCTGGAGTTAGAGAACTAACGTCCGCCATGTTGCTGTTGGAGTCTTACTGGCTGTCCTTTGTCTTCCAGGGAGAGGCTCCTTCAAGGTGGTATCCTGCTACTGCTTCCCAAGGTCTTGACCAGGCACAGCCCCTCGGGGCTGTACCATGCTAAGCTGCAGACCTGGCACAGTCGGCTTACAGCCTTTTTGTGTTTTTCATGGCCCCACCCCCCATTTTTTCCTTAAACCTGACTAGTAACTTGTAAGAGGGAAAGGTGTTCCATGGTATACTGGCTCTGCCACCCACCAACTCAGCCCC